>NC_141140.1:171695347-172021278 GCF_053477565.2 Lygodium microphyllum
ATCCCTCTAACGAGATTTCGAGTGTGTGAGGTTGTTTGAGATTTCCAGGAAGCAGGCTGTCACACGCAGTCTATTTCTCGCTCTGCCATCAATTGCCATACCCACGAAAGAAGCAAGATCGTAAAAGCCATTTTAAAAAAAAGAAAGCCTTGTAAAACCAAATTTGAGCTATGCCCATCCCTCTAACAAGATTTTGAGTGTGTGAGGTTGTTTGAGATTTTGCAGGATGTCCGATCAAAACATGGAAGATTTTATGGCCAATGGTGATTTGCCAGAGCCAACTTTGGAGCAAAAATTGGACCTAATTATGATGCAACTTCAAGAAGAGTGAAGAGCACGTCAAAATTTGCAAGCACAACTGGCTACACTTCAATGATCCACTGTTGATCAAGACGGAGTGCAACCGGAAGATGTTATTCGACGTACGGTTGACGCAACACTTAATGCCTAGTCTCTCAGGAAAGAAGCTAAGATAAGTAAAAGAAATTTCAAATTTCATAATTTTAATGGGCAACATGACGGAAAAATTGTTCTCGCTTTCATCAATTAGTTTGATTATTATTTCCATGAAGAGCAATATGCTAAAAAATATAAACTTAAATGCATCACTAACCGTCTAGTAGATAGAGCATCATTATGGTGGACTGTTGTCCGCAAGAGTATTGATTGTCCCTCTACTTGGGTGGCCTTTCAAAAGAAATTTTTGAAGAATTTCCTTCCACCTCAATTCTATGAAAAAGCAATCAAACAGTGGGATCTTCTACAACAAAGAGATCGTGAATCCATACCGCAATACACTGAGCGTTTCTGGAGTGCCTTACTACAACTTCAAATGGTTGAAGATGTTCTTGAGAGGTGATCCACAAGCGCAAGTATATGTCAGGTTTGCTTGGTTACTTCTATGCGGAAGTGAACATGTTCAAGACAAAGACTTTGGAGGATGCAATTTCTTTAACACATGATGCTAAAGACAAAATTCATGGACGAGAAAAGTGACCGCAACAATTTCCAACTAATGGTAACTTTGGTACAAAGCAATTCAATTCTAACTTTCAAAGATTCAATCAAAATCGTTTGTTTCTTCTTCTTTTTGTAAACCTTGGATTCGACCCCCTATTTTACCATCAAACACAAACTCAAACCCTATGCCTTCTCTCCAACCAAATCCCAACATACCTAAATTTCTAGCCCTTACCAATAATGTTTCCAAAGCAAAGTCTATATTTTTCTACAAGTGCCAACAACCTGGACACTTAGCAATGAATTGTCAATCCAAGAAGCCACTTGTTCAAATCAACTACTTGGGAGCGACGAAAGACAAAGACCATGAAGATATGCCAGGCTTCACTGAAGATGATGATGATATCGGTGATGCTTCAGATACTTTACTGGGTATACCAAATCCTCATTCATTATTAATGATGAAATGTTTTGTGCATGGTCAAGATAAGATTATTTTATATGATGATGGAAGTATGCATGATTGTATATATGCAAAGTTGGTAAAAGAATTGAATTTACCTACTGTTCCAACTCATTATCGCATAAAGAATGCATTCTTAGGCACTAGATACAAAGGTACACAAGAAGTTCATGATTCAGAAATTAAAATTGGTGATTATGTTAAGCGCATAAATTTCTTGGTTGTGCCTTTGCAAGCTAGTGATATTATTTTAGGAATGCCTTGGAGCCACAAATATAATCCCGATATAGATTATTCCAGACATTCCATGTAAATTTATTCTAATGAAAAATAAATTACATTACATGGAATACATACCTTTGAAAATTTTCCATTGCTTAGTCACACACATGCTAAACGTGCATTGAGAAAAGGTAGCAAATCATACTTGGTGTGGGTGAATGAAATTGAAGCTAAGAAAAATCAAATGCATCCTAGGCATGCATAATTTCTTTCATGCTTTAAAGATTGTTTTGCTATTGATTTACCCTCTGATTTACCGCCTACACATCCTAAAGATCACAAAATAGATTTAATCCCTAGTTCTCAAACACCATGTAAAGCACCTTATAGACATAATCAGATTGAACATAAAGAAATATAAGCACAAGCTGAAGAACTATTGAACCGAGGACTCATTAGGCCTAGTAGTTCTCCTTTTGATGCACCTGTCCCATTAGTTAAGAAGAAAAATAATACCTATAGGATGTGCTTTGACTATCGTGCCCTAAATAAGATCACTGTTAAGAATAGATATTCAATCCCTAGGGTAGATGACCTCATGGATAAACTACAAGGAGCCACTATTTTTAGCAAGATAGATCTTAAATCTGGATATCATCAAGTATGAGTGGATACACCTGACATTTTCAAGATTGCAATTAGAACTCAATTTGGTCATTATGAATTTCTTGTTATAAGCCTTTCGGTTTGACTAATGCACCAGCTACATTCAGTCGTATGATGAATCGAATATTTTTCAAGTATTAAAATTATGTAATTGTTTTCTTTGATGATATATTGATTTTGAGTAAAAATGAGAACGAACACTGTGAACATCTATCTTTGGTTTTTAAATTATTACAATTATATGCTAATCTTGACAAGAGTGAATTTTTCCAAACCCAAATTAAATACTTAGGTCATATTGTTTCTTCTAATGGTATTCATGTTGATCCTTAAAAGATAGAGGCAATTTTGAATTGGCCAATCCCTAAAAATGTGCATGAGTTGTGTTCTTTCTTAGGTCTTGCTAGCTTTTATAGAAAATTTGTGAGAAATTTTTCATTGCTTGCATTGCCTTTAACGAAATTGTTAAAGAAATGTGTTGTATATCATTGGTCTAATAACCAACAAATCTTTTAATTTACTAAAACATGCTTTAACACATGCACCTATTTTGCAATTACTTGACTTTAATCAACCATTCTTTCTAGTAGTCACTGATGCTAGTGGATCACGAATAGGAGCTGTCCTTATGCAAGATTCACATTCCATAGCCTATTCTAGTTGCAAACTTAAACCTTCTGAACTAAAGTATTCCACATATGATAAAGAATTGTTAGTTGTAGGACAAGCCTTACGTCAATGGTAACACTATCTAATGGGATCCAAATTTATGATCAAAACATACCAACAAAGTATCAAACATCTTCTTAGTCATTCACAAATCTCTGACCGTCATATCAAATGGGCTAGTTTCATTCAAAGTTTTCATCCACTTATCCAATATCAACCCGGAAGAGAGAATGTTGTTGTTGATGCATTGAATAGAAGACCAAGTATCCATAATATTTCCATTCTATCTTTTGATTCCCTTATTCCTATAAAGGATACCTATGACCATGACCCCACTTTTCAAGCTGATTGGAACAAATTAGTTACTAATAACTAGATTCCAATTGATTCTTTGTCTTATTCTAATGGATTTATGTTTTATGAGAAAAGATTGTGTGTCACTGTTCCATTTAGATCATTTGTGTTGCACGAAATTCATTGTCCCCCATATCAAGGTCATAGATGTATTATTTCCACTTTAAGAACATTGGTTGAAGATTTTTACTGGCCACAAATGGAATCTAATGTTTCTAACTTTGTTTCTGAGTGTTTAATTTTTCAAAGAGTCAAGTGACACCATGGTAAGCAATATGGTTTGTTAATGCCTTTATCAATTTCTGAACATCCATGGGAACATATTTCAATGGATTTTATAACTAGTTTACCTAATACACAAGCTAATCATGATATGATTTGGACTATAGTAGATCAATTTAGCAAACACGCATATTTCCTACTATGCAAGAAAACATTAACTGCATCTCAAGCTGCACAATTGTTTTTGAAGACTATTTTCAATAACCATGGTTTGCCATAAATTATTATTATTTAATTGTGATTCTAGATTTTTCAAAAAAATTTGGACTACTTTGTTTGCTAATTTGGGTACTAAGATTGATTTCTCATTTGCATTTCATCCTAAAACCAATGGGCAAAGAAAAGCTACTAGCAGCATAATTTTAGATCTTTTGCATACATACACAATTTCCAAACCACAAACATGGGATACACACTTGCATCTACTTCAATTTGCATACTAATACACCACACACAGCTACATAAAAAGCACCTTTTAAAATTATTTATGGACATAGATTGCCTACACCTCTCACATCATGGTCAAACAAAGTTAAAGTTTCTGACGATATTGCCAATACATTGTCAAGCATTTTTCTGAAAACTGAAAACCCCTAGTCAAATTGTAGTTAGGTTTGATTTCTCTTAGCTTAGTTGTTTGCGTGACAGTTTGTTTTGTCATTTCGTAATTGGATTTCTTGTGTTTGTTTAGCTTAGGATTTGTTTCTGCCATTTGGTTTGGTTTGTTAAGTGTGAAACTTGATAGCCTTGGTCGATCTTGGTATTTTTTTGGACAGGTTGAAGCTGGATTTTGCTATAGTTACCGAACATTTTGGAACAAGGTTTGTTTTCTTGCTAAGACTCTTGCATATCACAAGGATTATGGATTCACGATCACTTCATGTTGCACTTGTCTATGCACTGCATTCGAGGGTCATCTCTTGAATTATTCAAATACTTCCATGCCATGGGTTGGGATTATGCATATTTTACACCATTGTTGAGCACTAGCATGGCATGAGACCCGCTACAACTATATGCAGTAAATATTAGTTGCACACGCACATGAGAGAGCACCTGTCATTGAGCACACACATTTCTTGCACACACGATATTTAGGATATTCAACATCAAGTTAGGAACCTCTGGTTGAGTAGGTAAGGTGGTTGGGTGAGTTAGAGGGTTGTGAAGGACACTACCAATTGTGAGATGGGTTGTTCATATCTGTTCAACATCTTAAGGATCATCATTTCCTTGAGTGTTTGTGAGAATTTGGGTGGAGTGGAGTATGACATCTTTTTTATGAGTGTTGAGAGGTGAGGATAAGGAAACTTAAAGTTAACAAGAAACCCTGTTTGCATTATGCATAATGCATGATCACATGCAGATCACTCTTCTTCTTCTTTTTCTTCTTTTTCTTCTTCTTCCAGATCACTCATTCTTCTCCTTCCAGTTCAAATTACAGTTTTCAGCTTGTCAACAGTGATCATGATGCGGGTGTTTTTGTCCCTCTTTCTTTTTTATTAAAATCCCATAATTGACTAAAAAAGCAACTTGCTTTTTGCATGCCATCCTAATCTAGAAGCTTTTCTAACTTTTTTAGATTTTTACAATAAATAATATAAAAAATAGGCTAAAATTATCCAAAATAATAGTATTTTTGGATAATCCATGCCTTGGACACTAGCACTAATGACTCAAATCACATTGACTCTCTACATTAATAAGTAAGTTGGATGATGATGCACTCCAAAGTTTTTCACATTGTGCCCGCATAGTGGCACCACATCCATCCCCTCTGAACCTGCACATCCTTCGATATGTGCCACCAATGCACCACCCAGGTCAAACACTCATAGCATCAACTTATTACTCATCATGCATATAAGAAGGCATCCCCTTGGATCATAGATCAAAATACTCGGCATTCGTATAACTCTTGAGCCATACCTAGTATCCCCTCTAGGGTCATAAGGCCTTGGGTGCATATCATACACTACATGATGTTGAATCTCCATATATATGCTATCAATGCGCCCATCAACAAATACATAGCAACATGCCTACTCTTTTAAAGTCCATCGCATGGGAAGTTTCTTCTGATAACCTTTTTACTCCTCATCCAACATAAACAAAGTCTCACTTGCATTCAACACATTCTCACCATCACCAAAAATAGTCAGGTAATCCATATCTTGAAGCATCTTAGAATTGCCAATCAAGGCCTTTGACAAAGCATCTGAAACATTTTCTTGATGTAAAGCATTACATCTAACATCTTGTAAATGCATATCCTCGAGCTCATGAACTATTTCAAAAACCATAACTTTATCATCCTGCAAATCATGTACATCCAACAAGTCACGAATCTCTGTTTGAATCCTTGCATCAAGTAAAAAATTATCTTCACAAGCCTCTTCAAATGCATTAAGAAAATCTATAGGTGCAATGGTTGAATCTTCCAGCACAAGATCTTCCAAGGTATCTGTGGTTATCTCAATATCAAACTGCAACTTATATCCCAGATGTTTTCCCTCTTGCTTGCTATCCTGTTTTTGCTCCTGATGACTGACCTCTTCCATAACATGATTGAGAGGTGGCTGATTTGCAACTTTAGACAAATCCACACTTCTTCTTGTCACTTCCTTAGATATCCCTACATTATCTTCATCTCTCTTCTGTTTCTCTTTCACAAATACATCCATGTTTTTCCCTTTTTTTAAATATGCATCCACTGGATAGGCAGCACAATCCTTTCTCTCATGGTGCAAACTATCACACCACATACATATTTTTCTTGGCTTAGGGGCTACTACCTGTCCCCTATCGTCTTGTCCTTTTTCATCCAATTTTGCAACCTTCAATTGAAGATCCCACATCCCTTTGACCAATTCATCTAAGACATCTTCCCTAACAGAGGAACAATAGCAGGTACAACCATAGGGTTAGCCATTGAAGCAGGTGGCTTACTGGATACTTCAACTGTTTTGCTCGTAACAGTGGGCAAGCTAGAGACATGCAATCTTTCTCTTCTTCTATGCTTTTTCACAAGTTTAGTAACAGCTTCCTTGACATGTTTCCACTTTGTTTTAAGACCAATCTCTGTAGTCTGATCCTCTAGCAAATCATCAAGCTTCTCTTGAAGCTCAAGATCTGTTGCTTGTAGAAACAATTCAATTTTTTGACTTGTAAGAGCTTGTTGTTCTGCAAGATCCAACTGCTCAAATTGACTTTCAAATTCTCTTAACACTTATGTAGCCACAAGACCCTTATTGGGTTGTAAAACCCACTCCTAAAAAGTCTTGTGCAAAATCAAATTGGTATCTTCAATGTAAAATTCTTCCCTGAGTGTCTTCTTAAAAGCTACCCAGTCAACATCGTGCATGTATAATTCAGTAATTCGCGCTTTGAGTTCATGTATAGTGATCCGAACAAAATACCGACTCCATGCAAGTTGAGCCATCCCAAAGAGTTCCATCTTTTGAGCATAGGTATGTACATATGCAGATACATTCCTACCATTGAATAACTTCATCTCACGCTCAACTGCAGAGCATTCATCACAACACTTTCTGTTTGAGCAAAAGCCTGCATCACCTGTTGTTGTTGTTGTACCTATATAAGCATATTCATATTTTGCACCAACTATTGCAAAACATCATTGGAGATTGTGTTCGAAGGTTCTCACATCTTGTATTTCCTTCTTCTGATGACCTTTCACATCGGGTTCACAATGTCAGAGGGGTTTTTGTTGAAAAGTCAAATCCACCGAGGATCAGAGGTAGAAGGAAGTAGAGATAGAAGATGGAAGAGAAGATAAATAATAGACAAGAGGTAAACACGATAAGGATAAAGCACAATGAATTGAATCAATATGTAATGATAGAACTTGAAATCCTTTGTGAGGCACTACTCAAAAGCAATCTCCAGGCATTAGATCTCTTGGAGCTCCTTCGTAGACCAAAAATGTGGATCAAAATAACAACTTCCTCTCTACTACTCAAAACCCAAATCTGATGTCTCCGTTGGCTTCAAAAGAGGGGTAAAACCTCACGACACCTACTCAAGGACCTCCCAGATCACTCCTTCTTCTTCTTCCAGTTCAAAGTGTAGTTTTCAGCTTGCCAACAGTGATCATGACGTGCACAATTTTGTCCATATTTCTTTTTTATAAAAATCCTATAACTGACTAAAACAGCAACTTGCTTTTTGCATGTCATCCTAATCTTCAAGCTTTTCTAACTTTTTTTTATTTTTACAATAAATAAAATAAAAATAGGCTAAAATTATCTAAAAATCTAGTATTTTTGGATAATCCATGCTACGAACACTAGCACTAATGACTCGGATTACATTAGCTCTCTACATTAATAAGAAAGTCGAATGATGATGCACTCTAGATTTTTTCACATTGTGCCGCATAGTAGAACGACAACGGCGGATTCCGTGAGACCACAATGAATTCTATGAGGTTTTTATTCCACAATGGAGAGGCATATTCCACGATGGATTCTGTGAGGTTTTTATTCCACTGTGGATTCTATGAGGTTTTTATTCCACGGTGGATTCTGTGAGTTTTTTGGTGGATTTCGTAAAACTATATTTATTTGTCAGGGCTCGTATACAAGGTAGATTCCTTGTGCGAGAAGTTGACGGGGACGCCTCTCCTTTTCGGATGTCATGTTAATTTAATGTGCACGTGGGTGATTCCATAAAATACATATTTAAATTAATGAACGTTTATGAGTTTAGAGTGCACTCGTATTAAATTAAGGTTAGGAATCTATTTATTTATTTTGTAGTTGAAGACTACTAGGTATTCACTTTTGTGGGTCTTATCTTATTATTTTCTAACAATTTTGAATTCTTCAATTGATGTGTAGAGCACGCAATGGTGGTGTTGGGAAGCACCAGCAAGCGATGGTGTGCATTCAGATTACCTATAATAAATTATCATTTTTTATGGGGACGCATCTTATCATTTAAGGCATGGCACCAATATTTATTTACGCATACTTATTTATTAAAGCACTCGACAAATATTTATTATTTTGTATGTGCATAGGCGCTCGGTTTAAATAGACATGGTAATTGGGCACAGCCCGACTTTTTGGATGCCCAAACAATTTATTCTTTATTTGGGAAAAAGCAAACACAAAAGCCAAAGCATTCTAATTGTAAATTGGGCTATTTTTGAGCTTGGAAATTAATAAATTTATAAATACATGCCTTGTGAAGCACTCGCACAAGACATGGGGGGAGATTGTATCCAATTTGTCTTTTTGTCTCATGTTGTGAAAACCTTTCTTCTTGCTTTATGAACTTTTGTAGAGTTCTTTGTTCTTGGGGACCTTCCGGCATTCACTATGTGCACATATAGCATCCAATTTGCGCACCAAAGTCAACTCTTGAAAGATATAAAGTCATTGTTGATAGGTGAATACCTCCTACCAGAACTAGGAATGAGTTCAAAAATTACCTGTAATAGTGAGATAGAGGCATGGTTGTACTACTCTCCTTGTTACATAGCCATAGTAGAGCTAGAGTCAGAAATACAAGCAAATACATAAGAAGAATTAAAAGTTACAAATAGAGAGCATGTTCTTGTCTTATAGAGCCCATGTAGATACAGATATAGAGTCCAAAGAGGATGATTATAAAAGTCAAGATGTATATAATGAAAGTGACATGGAAGAAGCTATCCAAGAAAAATAGGATTCTAACAAGGAGGAAGTTCCAAAGGCCACAAAAGTGGAAGATCCCATGATGTGGGACAAAATGACTATGGTACCCTTCGAACTAGTAAATGGATCTCACCATAGGCAAAAGATTTATGATAAGTGGATTAAGCATATAAGCCTTCCTTTAGCAATGGCTCTTGTCTCCCTAAATTTCCCTTCTCGAGAAAGGATGATGATGGTGCACCTTGCTAACAAGCACGAGTCTTGTAGCCCAAACTGAACATAGATAGTCCTTGTGTTAACCCCAACACGAAGAAAGCAAAAGGAAATAAAAAAGACGCATGGAAAAGGTGGAAAAAAGGTAGCTCGACTAAAGAAAGAAGAGGAGGAAAGGCCAAAGGCGCAAGGGTAACCTTAAGAGTGTCAAGATTGTGGGAGAGAAGGAAGGAGTCTCGCTTGAAGCTTTCTTGCTTGCACAATGGGGGAAGACACACAAGGGTGGAGGCTGAAAACAGTTTTCCTCTTCTTAGTTGTGTAAGCCAAAAGAACTCTAGTACAAAGAAAATAGAAGAACCCTCTATATGGGTCTCAAACCAAACTCAACTAACTAAGGTGGCATACTAACTGAGCCACGAACTAGAATAGATAAGGATAGCTATCATGTAGCTATTATTCATGGGCGGTGTACCAACCGCATCTGCAACCGACACGTCGGTGACATAAATACACAACGGTCACCCTGGCGTATCACGAGTGGAGCTCGATATCTCAACACTCCCCCTCGAGCTCAATCCCAATTCCTCCACACCAAGCAGGTCTCTGAACTTGCGCAGCTTCTCTGCGCCCAATGCCTTCGTAAATATGTCAGCTACCTGATCCTCTGTACTGACATAAACTAGATCAATAAGACCTAGTAAAACCCTCTCTCGCACATAGTGATAATGCACCTCAATGTGCTTTGTTCTAGCATGATAGACTGGGTTATTTGCCAAGTGTATACTACTCATGTTGTCACAATAAATGACAACTGGCCCATCTGAAGGCTGATGCATATCATAAAGTAGCTTATGCAACCAAGCTACCTCACATGCAGCCATTGCTGCACCCCTGTACTCAGCCTCTGTGCTCGACAAGGCAACTGTAGGCTGTTTCTTACTGCTCCAAGTAACTGCAGCACTCCCAAAAGAGAACACATATCCACTGGTAGATCGTCTATCAGAAATACTACCAGCCCAATCAGCATCAGTGTATCCATGCAACTGTATCTGAACCCCAGTCTCATAAAATAGTCCATACTGCAATGTGGACTTCACATACCTGAGTATGCGTCTAGCTGCATCCAAATGTGGTTTCCTTGGAGCCTGCATAAACTGACTTACCAATCCAACAGCATAGCTCAAATCTGGCCTGGTAATAGTCATATAAATCAAACTTCCTACTATGCGTCTGTACATAGTAGGGTCTTCTAGAAGCTCACCTGCATCTGTGCTCAGCTTCACATTCTGCTCCAAAGGAACTGAAATAGGCTTACAGCCTGTCATCCCATATTTGGACAGCATGTCCAATCCATACTGCCTCTGCAAGAGATGTATCCCACTTGGTGATCTAATCACCTCAATGCCCAAGAAATAACGCAGCTCTCCCAAATCCTTCATCTCAAACTTCTGCTTCAATAGCATTTTCACATGAAGGATATCTTCATCACTATCACCTGTCATAATCAAATCATCAACATAAATGACAAGTAGCATAATACCTTTCTCTGTTTTTCTCACATAAAGTGAGAAATCTGCCTTGGAAATCTGAAAGCCAATAGTGACAAGATACTGTCCTATCTTGTCAGACCATGCTCTAGGTGCTTGCTTCAAGCCATACAAGGCTTTCTTCAACCTGCAAACAAACTCAGGATGAACAGCATTCACATAACCTGGTGGCTGCTCCATATAGACCTCTTCTTGCAAATCACCATGCAAGAAGGCATTCTTTACATCCATCTGATGTAAAGACCATCCCTTTGATGCAGCCATAGCAATGACTGCTCTTACGGTTGCCATCCTTGCAACCGGACTGAATGTTTCTTCATAGTCAATACCATATGTTTGTGCATACCCTTTGACTACTAATCTTGCCTTGTATCTGTTCACAGAACCATCTGCATTGTGCTTCACCTTATAAACCCACTTACAGCCAATTGCATTTTTACCTTTAGGCAAAGGTATCAATTCCCATGTAGCATTTGCTTCCAAGGCATCCATTTCTTCATCCATGGCTTTCTCCCATTTTTCTTTTCCCATGGCTTGCTCAAAAGAAGTGGGTTCTGGTTCCTGTATCACCTTGACCATATATGCATAGTGAATGGCTGTAAATCCATCATATTTCAGCCTATCCACAGGATACCTAACTCTGGTAGACCTGCGCAAAGTGGGTTCACTCCCAGGTGCTCTCAAAACATCCCTGGTCTTCCTTACTCCAGGTGTAACAATAGAAGGAATACCCAACTCATCATCAATGCTCTGTTCTGAGCCACTGGATTCACCATCCACATAAGAGTGACCTGCATTCACATCAAACATGGGCTGATCAACCTTCTCTTTTCCTTTTCGTGATACCTGCATACCACTATCTGCATTACTTTGAGAAGATTCTCCTGATCTCAATCTGCCTGTCCATGGCGAAGAATGTGAACCACTGCTAGAGGACGCTCCAGGTCCACTAATATTTTGTGACTGCTGCTGTGAATTCTGTGCAGCATTACCATTTTGTGCATCTACATCATCAATCACATTTACTGGTTTATACCAGCTACTCATCTCATCAAAAACAACATCTCTGCTCACTGTAAACTTACGAGTAGAAGGGTTATAGCATCTATACCCTTTTTGCTGCAGAGAGTAACCAATAAAGATGCACTTCTCAGCTTTTGGATCCAACTTGGATCTCAACTCATCTGGCACATGTACATAGGCAATGCAACCAAAAATTTTCAAATGAGAAATATCTGGTTTCCTACCAGTATACCTCTCCTCTGGAGTCATTCCATGTATTGCTGCAGTGGGAGTCCTGTTCATTATGTAGACTGCTGTAGCAACTGCTTCAGCCCAATAAAAATCTGGCAAGTCTTTTTCATTGAGCATGGCACGAGATACCTCTCCAATATGCCTGTTTTTCCTTTCTACAATTCCATTTTGTTGTGGGGTATGACTGCATGAATATTGCTGCTTTATGCCATGCTCCTGCAGGAACCTTGCAAACTCATTTGAGAGGTACTCTCCCCCTCCATCTGACCTTAGGCATTTTATATGCAAACCTGTTTCTTTTTCAACCATAGCTTTAAGAGTTTTGAAATGCCCAAAAACTTCACTTTTCTTTTTCATAAAATACACCCAAACTTTTCTGCTATAGTCATCAATAAAACTGACAAAATAATGACAGCCTCCAAGAGATGCAGCTTTAGTAGTCCACACATCAGAGTGGATTAATTCCAATGGCTTCTTACTCTCTTGAACATGTCTAGGAAATGGTTTCCTTGCCTGTTTTCCAAACTGACAGGCTTCACATACCTTATGCATTTCTGCAACCTTGAACTTAGGCAATCCTGCAACAATGTTTTGGGCCTCCATTGATTTAAGTCGCTGTACATTAACATGACCAATGCGTTTATGCCAGATATCAATATCTGCAACTACACCGGTCCCATGTGCAAACATTACTGCACTCAATTCAGGCATATCTGCATCCAATGTAAACATTCTGCCATTCTTCTTTCCTTTTGCTATCAAGCGACCTTTATTTTTCATATCCTCAACAAAGCATCCATGAGGATTAAATCTGACCTGCAAGCCCTGTTCAACCATTTGACCAACTGAAACCAGATTCTTGGTGATATTCGGGACATGAAATACATCGGACAGGTATTTCTTTTTCCCACCCTGCATAGACAAGGGAATTTTTCCAATCTGCACAATAGGATGTGCAGTATCATCACCAGTCTCCACAAATCCTGGTTTTTCCATTTTCTTTGCATCCTCCATCCATTCTGCATGACCTGTCATGTGGTTTGATGCACCTGAGTCAACATACCATACATCATTGCTTTCTTCTGCACTTGTCATAGAATTGTTCATGTGCTGCACCATGAACAAATGCTCATTTTTGTCATCACCCTGTCTACTAGAAGATGCATAATTCCCTTGTTGCAGTTTTCCATTCATGATGTCATTCTGCTTTTTATAGCAGTCTTTAGCCATATGACCCATTTTACCACAGTAGTAGCATTCAACATTACTGTTTGCATTTTGGCCTCTTTGCCATCCACCACGACCTCTTTGGCTCCCCCTGCCTCTAGAGTTACCACGTCCTCCTCCATAGGACTGGTTTTCTTGAGTTTGCTGCATATTCTGATTTCTGCCACGGCCTCCAAATCGGCCTCCTCTACCTCTGCCTCTACCTCTTCTAGCATTTGAGTAGAAGACAGCTTCTTTTGAAGTTCCTCCTGAAGAAGATGCACCACCATTTCTCTGCTCCTCAGAAATTAGAAGAGCAATCAACTCCTCAAAATCAGGAAATCTTTCACGAACTGAAATGGATGTCCGAAACTGTGCATAATCCTTTCCTAGACCATTCAAGGTCACAGAAACTAAATCATCATCTTCCACTGGCGACCCAATGGAAGCAAGTGCATCTGCAATCTTCTTCACCTTCATGTGGTAGTCATTGATGCTCATATTTTCTCTTTGCACATTGTGCAACTCTTGCTTGAGCTGCATTTTCCTGGCTTGTGTATTTGTGCTATACATCTTTGACAGAGTATCCCATGCCTCCTTTGGCGTACTTGCATCCTGAATATGCACAATCATAGAGTCTGAAATACTGATAGACAACCAGTACATAACTTTCCTGGCTCTCTCATGCCATGCTTTAAATGCCTGCATTTGTTGTTGATTGGGAACATCAGGAAGAACTGGTTCTTCTTCATTTCCTGCAACAAATTCCCAATATCCTTTTCCCATAAGGAAATTCGTCATTCTAAACTTCCATGCCTGGAAGTTGTTCTTGTCAAGCTTTTCAGTGACAATCTGTGAAAGAGAATCAGATGCCATTACAGAAGACTGCAAAAAATTCTGTCACTGCAAAAACCACAGCTTCAGCCTCACAAGGGCAAATCTGCAAAACTGGCGAAAGTGGTATTTGACCACACAGTCACTTCCTAGTGACGATTTTGCATAAACAGGAACCAAGGATGATTCTGAAACTCCCAATGTCTCTGCGCACAAGCATACGATGCAATTTCTACAGTAACTTTTCACCGACCTGTAGAACAGTGGCTGCACAGCATAAAACTGGGACGTTTCCTGAGTGCGTGCAGAAAACTTCCGCCTCCAAAACAGGCCCCGAAATGGCCTCAAATCAAAAAAACAAGGTCGCCAAGAGCTAAAGCTCTTTCCCGCAGCATATACTGCCCTCTTGCTTCACCGCGAAGGGCGTCTCAACCTGAGACAATGCACTCCTGCAATTTCCGGCTGTGCTACCTGCAGAGATCTGCTCCCAAAACAGAAAATGAAAGCAACACTGCTCCTCTTACCAGACCACCGCGAGCTTGGCTTGCTTTCTTGAGCTCCTTACCACGAACAAGGCTCTGATACCATGTCAAGATTGTGGGAGAGAAGGAAGGAGTCTCGCTTGAAGCTTTCTTGCTTGCACAATGGGGGAAGACACACAAGGGTGGAGGCTGAAAACAGTTTTCCTCTTCTTAGTTGTGTAAGCCAAAAGAACTCTAGTACAAAGAAAATAGAAGAACCCTCTATATGGGTCTCAAACCAAACTCAACTAACTAAGGTGGCATACTAACTGAGCCACGAACTAGAATAGATAAGGATAGCTATCATGTAGCTATTATTCATGGGCGGTGTACCAACCGCATCTGCAACCGACACGTCGGTGACATAAATACACAACGGTCACCCTGGCGTATCACGAGTGGAGCTCGATATCTCAACAAAGAGTCCAAGGCAAATGCAAAAGAGGAAAGGCGCATTTTAAAATAAAAAGGTGCACCCTGAAATCTTGTAAAAGAGCGCCGAGCTCTCATCCGTGCAATTTGTAAATGTAGATGGGCGGTGGAAAGGAAGCTAGGAAGATAGAAGGACAATGGGAAAAAGGGCATAGGCTACGGCCGGCCATGTAAAAAGGGAAAAAGGGAATGACCACCCAAAAGGGAAGTAGGGTTTTGTATATAAAGTTGAAAAGTGAATGAGAAGCTCATTCTTGTGTGTGGCCAAAAGTAACTCTCCTCTTCTTCTTCTTCTTCTTCTTCTTGCTTGCTTGAGCTTGTGCTTGAGAGAGGGAGTGTGAGAGTGTGAGGGAGTGAGTGTGTGAGGGTGAGGGACCGAGGAGGAGAAGCTCTCCATCTTCTCCTCTCTTCTTCTCTTCTATTCTCTTCTCTTGTCTTGCTCGCGGCAATGGAGCTTGGAGCGTGGAGCTTGAGGATGGAGCTTGCTTGAAGCTTGCACTTGGATCGTGGAGCCACCGGAGTGTGCAGGAGAGGAGGTAACTCGAACGGCATGGAGGTAAGCTCACTACACCCGTAGGTATGGATGGCGCGTCGGTTATGTGAGAGGTAGCCATTAGTGCTCGGCTTGGAAAGCTTGAAACAATAAGCGGTCCGTGGGTCTTGGCGGTTGAATGAAAGCTCCCACATTTTGGTTCCGTTGCCGGGATCAATGGATTCAAGCCTTGAGCGCTTGCGCGCTTCGAATCGAGCATTGGAGTAGGGTTTTCCCCAAACCGGTGCTTGAGGTAGATAGGTAGGAAGCGAGGGGTTGAAGATGGTATTCGATCTCCTTGGCAAGTAGGTGTTTTGCTTTCTTGAGATTTATGTTATGGAATGAAGTAGTGTAGGAATTTACTTTGTGATTGGATGCATTAGGATAGGAAAAAACAAAGAAAAAGAAACAAACAGTAGGGTTCTCTGTTGCTGTATAACAGGCTAAAACAGGGAAATAGGGGCACAGATCCTTAGAGTGCCATTCGATTCGAGCACCACAATGGTTCCAGGCATGTTTGGCATTCCTTTCTAGTGTCGTACACCTATCTGGAAGGCACTGGACGATTCGGTGTAGTAGACGTCAGCCTAGAGGCATCGCATGCAACTCGCAGGCCGTCGTCCGCGCCATCGGACCAAGCCATCCGAGTCCCAGAATCGGACGTCCGATTTTGAGAATCGGATGTTCGGACAACCGTCCGATCGGACCAACCCATCCGATTTTGAGAATCGAATGCTCGGACCACTTGGACCACTCGAACGCTCGGACTTGGACCAACCCGTCCGATTTTGGAAATCGGACCACTCGGACTCGGACGCTCGGACAACCGTCCCATCGGACCAACCCGTCAGACTCGGACACTCGGACACTCGAACCAGTCAGAATCGGACCACCCTGTTCGATCCGATCCCCAGAATCGGATCACTTTGAAAATTGGACCACTTTTTTTATCCGATTCCCAGAATCGAACGTGACCAAAATTGGACCACTGGGCCGATCGGACCAACCCAAAATCGGACATACGATTCTGATAATCAGACTCCTGAAAATCGGACATCTTAGAATCGGACCAAAAAACTGTCAAAATCAGACAGGTATCCAGAACACAAGTTCTGATGCATCTAAACCCCGAAATTGACCCCAAAGACCACGTAGAGCTAAAGGCACATCACAGATCCATCACTGGGCTGGTCAAAATTTGGCTATAAATGGTCCTCCAAATTGCGTATGGCATTTATCGTAACGGCCCTGCGGGCTGGGGGGGACTGCCCCCCCGAACCCCCGCAGAGGGGGCTCCCTCCGCACCTCCCCTGAGTAGGTTGGAGAGAAAACACGCGTTGTGACAGGTCCTCCAAATTGGACCCTAGTGTAGCAATGGCTCTACACGAGCATGGAGTCTCACTTGCAAAAGAGCAACCAAAAGCCCATACCCGAATAGAGACAAACAGAGACCCTAGAACCTCAATGGCCCCATCTAGCCAACAAGGGCAAAAAGGCCACACTGCAGAAACACATACATGTTGCATTCGGACTGCATCTAGTCAAAGTGGAAAGCAACAACATCAAGCTACAATAGCGAGAATGACTAGATATGATAGTCCTGACGATAGATGTACCTTGAGCAGTGCTGCACAAAAAACCCAAGACATCAGTGGAGAATCCACATCTGGTCGTGCAGTTGGGGACTCAAGGGCATCTGTCAGAAGGCTTAAATTTACAAGCCAAGACCCGGAAGAGGAAGACATAGTGCCACCTGCTTATCTTAGGGTCAAACTCACCGCAAAAAGAGAGCATAGTGTTGATGCTCTCATTGATGAAGGAGCTGATTTCAATATCTTGACTTACGAAGCATGGACTCTACTAGGTCAACCAGAGCTCAAACCGACCGATGCAACTCTTAATCCTTACGGGGAACACCCACAAGCATTTCTAGGGAAGTGTAGAATCCTTGTAACTATTGAAACAGAAAGCTTGCCACTCCTGTTCTATGTTCCTCCCAATAGCAAGAATTGTGGAAAGGAAATCCTCCTAGGAAGGCCCTTCAAAAAGGCAACGAAGTGTGAAGCCGACTATATAGTACAGAGGATACACCTAACACTACCAGGTGTGAGGATCATGACGACTTTTAGCAAGAGTGACCTCACCAAACCTCGAGGGAAGGGAAAGGAGCATTTTGACATACCAAGCAATCCTGGTAATGAGAGCAAGGCATTGTTGAAAGAGTTAATACAAGCGCAGGTTGAACAGAGAGGACCAGTGAGTGAGGCCATACTCAAAACAAAAGGGTTAGGAGACAATTCCAAGGATGGGCTTGGGACTTACGAATATCGTAGAAGACCCCAAAGGAAGGCCAAGCCTTATAGACGAAGGCATCGATGGAGAGTCAGCATAACGCCGCGATGGATATCCGAAGCGTTGCTACGTGCTCAAGGGTATTATGAAGGCAACCGATGGATTTGGGTACCAAAACCCCATGTTAAACCTCCCTGGTCGACTGAAGGCCAGATCGTATCAAGAGCAAAGAAGCGTAGGAGGAGATCTAAACGGAAAACCAAGTCTCAAGTCAACAACAGGGGAGTGACCAAGCCCCTCATAGTCGAAACCAAGAAACCAAATGAAACCAATCGGAGGGTAGATCTTCAGCCTAGTGTGCTTGACAAGTAAACATCAGATGTAATTGTTGAGGATATGCAAAAGCCACTAGTGTCCAAGGAGCCTTTGATTCCCCAAGAGGATAGCAGGCATCATAGGCACAACATTGCTCATGGCAAGGTTAAATGCTCAACAAAGCAAATAGCGAGATCATCTAACAGCCATGAGAAAATCTCCAAGCCAGTGTCAAAGCCACTTAGGAGTCCCAAGTCTCCTACACCCTCTTCCCCTAAACGGACACAGGAAGCACAACACTCGTTAAGTGCGGCTACTCAATCCCAATCTCAACCTACATCAAAGCTTCCAAATGTCCAAGAGGCAAGACACGACACCACCCTTAGCTCTCAACCTAAGGATGTGCCTATGCAATCCACTAGGGCTAGATCAACGGATACTCGATCTACGCAAGTGAATGCTCTGAGGACAACAAAAGGCACGACCACTTCTGATCTGCCTAAGGACTTGACACCACAGTCTACCAATGGTAGCGAGTCCACTGAACTAGCCAATCAGGGACCACAGCAATCACAATCTTTGGCCGTGACAACACCCCTTGCGAAACGTGTCCTTAGTGGTTTACCTATGGAGGGGGTGTCACAACCAACTTCATTGATAACTCCAGCACTTACAAAGAGCCTAAAGCCTAGGCTAGAGGAGTTGAACAGAAGGGAAGAGATAGACTCCCTGAAAAGGGAGGCAGTTGTGCCCTCACAGCTTGGTAAAGCAATTCAGCAGGCCACGACTGTGTCCCATGAGGACGCACTAGAGAAGGGAAATGCTGAGGCCCAACTAAGCACATCAGCGGCGGTCGACCCAGCCCAAGGTCCTGAGCCATTAGATGCACCTGCGCTGACCAAGAAAAAGAGGAGAAAGCAACGAAGACAACAACAATCACAGGTGGTTGTGGACCCCAAGAACAATAAGACGAAGAGCGCCGAAGAGCCGATGAATAATGCATCGAGTCCATCCACCAATGAACCCATTAATGCCTCTCCTAATAGCGGTGAAACCTCAGCCACATCTGCGTGTTCTGAAAAATCAAAGCAATTGTTACCATCAATAGTTGCTTGCAGCACTCTATCCACTGAGAATAGAACTCGCATTAACCAATCAAGGGTGGATACAACGTCATCACAACAGGGTGACAAATCTATATCTGTCACATCCGAGAAGAACCATGACAAAATAGCAGCAAGACCTCAAGAGAAACGCGAGAACCCCAAGAGCATAAGAAATCCTAGCGTTGACCAATCTTGCTCATCTAGGCCTGAGCCCCCAGCCATGCTAAAGCCTAAGGAAACTCTTAGAACTTTGCATGAGATAGCAACCGAGAAAACCCTCGTTGAACATAGAAGTGTCGCAGAATTCTTAACTAAGTTGGAGGCTAAGCTCAAAGTGGTCGCGCGTGTCTACGTCCTTGCGGACATGGGCACAATCCCCAAGGAGCAGCTTGGAGATTACTTGACCTTTCCTCTATCATGGGAAGAACAAGAACATCTTAACGGGCACTACGACAGGCTCTTGCATAAACACATGCGACTCATCCCCGACGAGGAGGCCGACGAACTGCGCTTAACCGTCACGTTCAATGAAGTGCTCTCCCGACCGAATCTCGTAGACATAGAGCTACTAAAGCGACTGTCAGCAGGCCAGAGTCAATTTGAGCAGCGTTGGTGCGAAAGCCGCGTTGTAATGGCCAAAATAGGGGCTCAGATCATGACGGTCTCAGAAGAGCGATTGGCCAAATGGCGGTCTCAAAGAGACCCAACCTATGTGGCACCGACTTCCCTTCGAGTGCTGACTGACATTCAAGGTACGGACTTAGCTGGAACTAGGCTACAGGGCCCTTTAATTGATAAGGTTCTCACTGAGGAGGAGTTACATATTGCCTATAGACTCGGTCAAGGTTCCATGCTACTCGACGTGGCAAAATATCTATCAGTATTAAGTAAGCTGCCGCAAATACTGGATGCGTGTGCCACGCTCCGGTACAACCCCGAGTTCTACACTTGGTTCTTATCCTCGTGAAGTGACATGGATTCATAAATATGTATATAAATAAACACTGATTCTTGTGTCACCTTGTATAAACAATATCAACACACACAAGCAATGATAGTCAAGCACAGGCAGAAGAGTTGGGTCTGACAGGCTAAGCTCCTCAAGTCCTCTTCTCATCACACATTTAAAAGCTATGTGACCATTCCCACCTCCAAGTGAAGGGCATGCAACCCACATTACCGCCATAGGAGACCTTGACCAACAACACTGATGTTGTAGACAGGGTGTAGTCCCTTTCTATACACCTTCTTCCCGTTTTGGTCTACCCTTCCGAGGATGTGCCCTATCCCACTCCATGATAACTAGTCCACACAACTTAGTATAAGCCAATATCGGCTAATGGCTGGAGCCAAACCGAACATCATCATGGGGGCCATCCCTTTACGACGAAACACTGCATGCCTCACTCCCTCCCCTTCTTGTCACCACAGGCACTTGATAAACCACACTAAAATCCCTTCCATGCGAACAGTTGTATCCTGTATCAAGGTCTAACCCTTGGATTGCATCTTAGAGGCTTCCAGACGGAACACATGGAGAACCATGGACATCTGGCATGCAAAGACGCTCTTCATAGATGACGGGAGCACGTGGCACGCGCCCCTCCAGCGGAGCGCTATGTGCCCATCCTCAAAAGGTATGCCAAGAAGCGAGGCCCTAAGCGCCACTGTCCAGGGCGAAGGCCGAAGAATCCTTGAGTCAAGAAAGCCAAGACTCAAAACGCGCAACAGGTGGCAGCACTAGTGGCACGAACCCCCAACTCACGCCCGGGCCCCAGATGCTCAAGGGCAGAAAGGGCAGCTCGGGAAAGGGAAGAATTCAATGAATTGTTTAAAGACATTCTGGAAACGGTAGCGGCCCGAGACTACCTCAATTGTTCGATGTCTCACATGTTCCAAAGAGGTTTGCAAAATCTCAAGTATATCTCTTCATCTCAACAACAATTCCTCTAGCATCAAGGCTGGTGACACAATCATCTTTGTAATATCCATTCTTCATAGCCTTTGGATCCCAACATTTTTCAAATCCAAATGAAAGGCTAACAGCCTCAAAGTATGGCATTGATTGTATTCATTTTTTCACCACCAAAAAAAAAAGGGAAAAGAAAAGAGAAAGAAAAAAAAAGAGAAAAAAGAAAAGAAAAGAAAAGAAAAGAAAAAAAAAACACACACACAATTACAGCACCGCACCTAGGAGTCCTCAAATTAGGTACGTCCAGTGACCTTGGTCGGCTGGCTCCATCCCTAATCCCCTAGCCCTTTGTACATCCCCCACAATTATTCAGGGCACATCAAGGGCAAGACATACCTCGGGAGCTCGCCTCTCCTATGGTTAACCACTTGCACAATTCTTTTGCACTCATCTCAATGCCATTACAATCAACAGTGGTGGTAAGCAAGGCATGAAAGACAATGGAAAAGTACACCATACTTTTCAAGCACTACAAGTAGTTACTAGCTACCAAGAGCTAGACATCAAGGAGCTCAATTATGCTATGTGGCCTTGCCAAGACCATAATGATGTCTCAAGCAATCTTCAAGTGTACTCCCTGTCTTCATCGATAAAATATTCCATCAACTTAACCCCTTGCTTCACTGACCCATTGCTATACAAAGAACCAGGCCGACAGTCTTCTAACTAAGTAATATATAAGTATGCACAAGCACTCACATAATACCTACACATAAGTATATACACAGTTTGGGTCCTCAAGTGCAGGATAGTACTCTCAGCTTGCTTAGAGTTCGACCTGTCTCCCAAACTAATTGCACTATGTCTTGTGCACAATAGAGAAGACTAGCACTACCCTTAGGGAGAGACCACATGAGAGGTTTTCACTTGCAGGTGTTGAAGACTCCAACAAAAGTTTCGTTCGCTCTCATCAACACCCAACTCTGAATGCTTATCCCTTACCATCCGACAAGCCCGCAAAGACTCGTCATGAGCAGAATCCCCAACAACCCAACACTTGTGCTGGCCATCAATGCAATCCCCAATACAGAATAGCCCTACCACCAACTCCAACAACCTTCCCCCAGCCACCTTGGCCACCAACAGGCCCCCAAGACCTTCTTCCACACCACCACCAACACTCATCCACGGAAACCACAGACGTCCTTGTCACCCACGTCTTCGGTGCATGCTACAGCCTACTATCTACGACGGTGAGTGCCATGGGACTGGCACTCGTCTAGGAGGGGGTAATGTTAACCCCAACACGAAGAAAGAAAAAGGAAATAAAAAAGACGCATGGCAAAGGCGGAAAAAAGGTAGCTTGACTGAAGAAAGAAGAGGAGAAAAGGCCAAAGGCGCAAGGGCAACCTTAAGAGTCCAAGGCAAATGCAAAAGGGGAAAGGCGCATTTTAAAATAAAAAGGTGCACCCTAAAATCTTGTAAAAGAGCGCCGGGCTCTCACCCGTGCAATTTGTAAATGTAGATGGGCGGTGGAAAGGAAGCTAGGAAGATAAAAGGACAATGGGAAAAAAGGCATGGGCTACGGCCGGCCATGTAAAAAGGGGAAAAGGGAATGACCGCCCAAAAGGGAAGTAGGGTTTTGTATATAAAGTTGAAAAGTGAATGAGAAGCTCATTCTTGTGTGTGGCCAAAAGTAGCTCTCCTCTTCTTCTTCTTCTTATTGTTCTTGCTTGCTTGAGCTTGTGCTTGAGAGAGGGAGTGTGAGAGTGTGAGGGAGTGAGTGTGTGAGGGTGAGGGACCGAGGAGGAGAAGCTCTCCATCTTCTCCTCTCTTCTTCTCTTCTCTTCTCTTCTCTTGTCTTGCTCACGGCAATGGAGCTTGGAGCGTGGAGCGTGGAGCTTGAGGATGGAGCTTGCTTGAAGCTTGCACTTGGATCGTGGAGCCACCAGAGTGTGCGGGAGAGGAGGTAACTCGAACGGCACGGAGGTAAGCTCACTACACCCGTAGATATGGATGGTGCGTCGGTTATGTGAGAGGTAGCCATTAGTGCTCGGCTTGGAACGCTTGAAACAATAAGCGGTCCGTGGGTCTTGGCGGTTGAGTGAAAGCTCCCACACCTTGTTATATGACATTCTTGGATGAATTCTCAAAAGATGAGTTGTGGATTCAAGAAGTAATTAACTCTTTAATATAAACATAAGCAAGCCTGATATCATTTCAATAATCTAAAGAGCTAGACAACTTCCCTCCTCTGAAGGTCAAAGCTGGTTCTAGTAGAGCATCAAATGAGGACACCACTCCCTTGAAGGAGCTAGATATGTGCCCAGAAGCAATCTGTGAAACCTTTGTTCAAGAAATGGAGGGTGAAAAGAAGTTGACTTTTATGAATGTAGATGGCATATAATGATATCTCAGAAGAGGAGCTACTGACCCTACATAACCTATTGAAGGAGAACCTTGATGTTTTTTATTGGTCTTATAAAGATCTAAAAGGGATTGATCCCACTTTGTGTCAACATCACATTGACCTAGAGCTTGATGCTAAGCTTGTATGGCAATGACAGAGGCACATGAATTTAAATTACTCCACCCTAGGAAAAGTAGAGTTATTGAAGTTCCTAAAAGCTGAGTTTATCTGTCCAATGGCCAATAGAGAAGGGATCTTACCCATTGCAATAGTATCCAAGAAGAATGAAAAGTTGTGGATCTATGTGGACTTTTGAAAGCTGAATTCCAAAATAAGGAAATATAGTTTTCTTATCCCTTTGATTGACCAATTGTTAGACATAGTGGTGGAAAATCATGAATTTTATTCCTTGTTGGATGTTTTTGGTGGATATAATCAAGTGTATATTGTAGAAGAAGTCCTGTCCAAGACAATCTTCATAACAGAATGGGGTACATATGCCTACAGAGTGATCCTGATTAGGATTTGTAACACCCCTACTACCTTTCAACGAATCATGACGGCTACATTCCAAAATCAGATGCATGATTTCATTGAGATATATTTAGATGATTTTTGTATCTTTAATCCATTCTATAAGCATTGGGGACACCTAGACCAATGCTTTGATTGATGCCAAGAGTATGGGACGTCTCTCAACCTTGAAAAATGCATATTTGGAGTCTCATCAAGAGTTCTACCGAGACACATTATCTCTATAGTGAAAACCAGGAACTTGTAGATAAGAGTATACTGTGCACAATAAGGGAAAACGATAGAGGCAATATATAAATGGAATGAATTGCAGTTGAACATTTCATTGCTAATAGTTGTATATATACATGGTACATTAAATGAGGTAGGTGAGGTTCATCTCTAAATATCTGAGATATTTACAAAGTGGATATGTATGAGATCATTTTGTCCACATATTGACTTGTCCTTATCTTATCCAAAATTTTATCCTTATCCACAACTTTGTCTTTACATTCCCCCCTCAAAAGGATTCCATAGGTATCTGTATAGAAATAAAATATTACATTCAATTCATCAATTAAGCTAGAATGTTTCCCATCTCCATCAAATCATGCAAAGGATTTGCATGGAAATTTTGTGCTTCAAGTGAGGAACTAATTTGGTGAGGAAATTAGTAACATTATCACATAATGGTACATATTGAAGGATGATATGGGAGGTTTCAACTAATTCACGTACAAAGTGATATCTCATATCAATATGGCAGAGTGTAATACTTAATTTTGGGTCTTGCATGATAGAGATTGATGCTTTATTATCGGTGAAGCTTGGAATTTGCTAAGGTTGATATCCAAAACTGATATCTTCAAAGAGTTTCTTAAAGTAAATTATTTCCTAGGCAACCATGCTACATGCCACATATTCGGCTTCAGTAGTAGAAAGTGTTATGGAGTGTTGCTATTTGGTGCTCCAAGAGATGGGAGCTCCTACTAGAGTAATGGTAAAACCAGTGAGAGATCTTCAGGTTGCAAGGCCACCACCCCAATCTGCATCGCAATATGCTCGTAAAAGAAAATCATTGTTATATTTTGTAAAACAAATCCCTAGATTTGATGTTGCCTTCAGATATCGTAAGACCCGTTGGAGGTGTTTCCAATGTTCATAAGTGGGTTGATGCATGGCTTTGGAGAGAATGTGTCCTGCATAGGATAAATCTAGACGGGTACAAGTAATTAGATATCGAAGATATTCGAGTGCTTCCATATAAGGAATAGTTTCCATTTCATGAGCTTGGTTAGTTGAAAGAGAATGGGATGAGGATGGATTCAATTGGAGATTTTGGGCAAGTGGAGTGACCATGGGATTGCATTTTAGCATGAAATAACGAGAGAGGATAAAAATAATGTAGGTATGTTGATGTATTTTGATGGATGTGGGTGACTCTTCAATTTCAATGCCAAGACAGTAATGCATAGGACCATAGTCTGTAATAGCAAACTATGAAGATATGATAGATTTGGCTTTGGACATTGCGTGAGGAGAGTTGGAAAGAATAGGAATGTCATCAACATAGAGACCTACAATAATGATGGTGTTGCCTTGAAGAAGAGTATAAATGTTGTGATCTATTTCTAGCCTCCGAAAGCCATGGTGTAGTAAGTGAGAATCAATACAAGTGTACCATTGCCTTGGTGCTTGTTTTAGTCCATAAAGAGCTTTATGCAATAGACAGACATGTGTAGGAAATTTTGGATCAGCAAAGTTTGGTGCTTGAGACATATAGATTTTTTCTTTTAAGTGACCATGTAAGAAGGTAGTTTTGACATCAATATGGTGAATAATTAATTTGAAATGAGCAACTATGGAGAGTAATACCCGTAAGGAGGATAAAGATAGCACGAGAGAGAATATACTTTCGTAATGGAGGCCTTCAATTTCTTCTAAACCAGGAGCTACAAGTCGAGCTTTTTACTTATCGATGGAGCCATCTAGTGTTTGAGCTTTTTGTGAAGACTTACCCATTTGCAGCTTATTGCAAATTCTCCAAGAGGAAGGGGTACCAATTTTTAGGTGTTATTGTGAAGAAGAGCTTTGTATTCATCTGTCATTACAGCTTGCCATTGAGAGGCTTTAGGACTTTGAAGTGTTTGAGTGACAAAAGGGCAGATTGGGGGACTTTGGAATAGTGATTGGAGGAAAATATCGAGCTTGTCCAAGGGCAATGTTAGCTTGAAGATGAAGGTCATGTAAGTTTTTGAAGGACATGGGACTGTACCTCTTCAGTGTCGGAGTCAGAAGTGCTGAATAGAGTAATGGGCATTGATGGAGAAGTTGGAGATGGAGGCCATAGAGTGGTAACAAAGAGAGCAGTAGGGGAAGTATTGCTTGAAGTTGAAGACATTGCTGCTATGCAAGCATACCTTCAAAGTTTGGGTCCTTCAGTGGAAGAGGATGGAGATAATTGTTGATTGGAGACATGGAGAGGATCAGAATTCTCTTGATGATATGGAGCTTGTGGGATTGAAGGATAAGAGGCTTGCTATTTATATAGAGTTTCTGCTTTGGATAGTGAGCTTGTATGATTTGGAGAAGTGAGAGTATCGAGTTGAGTTGGAGTGTGAACATGGCGGCTATTAATGGTGGCGGGTTGTTGGCATGGAGAGTGATTAGGTGAGACAACGCTATTTGCTACAGCGTGTCATGGAATGAAGGTGCCAGCTACTGCGTGGCATGAAGTGATGGTGCCAATTGTTTCATGGCGTGAAGTGAAGGTGCCATTTGGACTGATGTGGCCACATCAGATGGCTGATTGGCACTGCGTGATGAGTCATCACATTTAGTTCTTTTGGATTTTTGGCTAAGGTATTACGTGATTCATTAAGGATAGAATCTTTTGGATTTGAGGATTGTTCATGTGAACCAGCTACCCTTGGACCTTTAGAATGAGATTAGGATACTGATGATGGAGAAGAGCTAGAATGGAGAGAACTAGAAAGAGGGGATTTTGTAGAAGATATGGTGAGCCGCCTTGCTTGAGCCATGTCTAATGTCAAAAATGTGTTATCATAGGGAACAATGGGATAAAGTGTGAGAGATTGAGAATGTGTGGTGTTTGTTGGAAGAAGATTAATTTCATGAAAGATGGCACTTTGGCCATAAATAAAAACCTTGTTGTTGGGATCATAAAATCGATAGGATTTGTGACCATGTGGCTCACCATATTCTGTAAAAATTAAATGTGTGGCCCTGGGAGAGAATTTGGACTTGTGATTCAAGTTGACAAGAAAGGCAATGCATCCAAAAACCTTTAGATGTGATAGGTCAACAAACCACAATCCACAAGGAGTATTATTGTATAGAGAGTTTGAGTACAACCTGTTTTGAAAATATTGTGTTGTAGCAATTTCTTCCTCCCAATATTCTTTTCCCAGAAGAGCTAGTGATAGCATGGCTCCTGCGACATTTAGTAGAGTACGATTCTTGCGTTCAACAACTCCATTTTGCTATGGATGATGTGGTATGGTAAGCTCATGTTGAATGCCAAAGGCTTTGCAATAATCTTTGAACTCATTTGAAATATATTCTCCTCCATTGTCTGTACAAAGAGCTTTGAGTCGTAACTCGTGCTTATTTTCAATTGCTTCCTTATATTCTTGGAACTTGGAGAAGACTTGTGACTTTCTCTGAGAAAATATACAACAATGTAGCTTGAATAATCATCAATAAGCACCATAAATTATTTTTCTCTAGTGATAGATATAGGATTTATTGAACCACAAATGTCGAAGTGTACTAATTGAAGAGGTTGAGTTGTAATGGAATAAGATTTTGGATAAGGAAGATTTGTAGCTTTACTGAGAGCACACACTTGACAAAATGGAATTTGAGAGAGGGAAGGTGGAATGCCACAGACAAGTTTCTTGTGAATAAGTTGATGGAGAACATTTTGAGAGGCATGACCAAGCCTAAAGTGCCATATGAGTGTGTTCTATGGTATACTTGTGAGTGAAGTGGAGCGCATTTGAAGACGGTCGTAGAAGTGAATACCCAAGTGTATAAAGCCGACCTAGTTTGGGGTAGATAAGTTTGAGAGAAGGTGAGAGTAGTTGTAAGACGCAATGGTCTTTGTAGAAGTGAGCAGTGAGAGAGGATTGAGAAGTGTGCTCTCACTGATACTTAACAGATTTTTCTTGAGATTGGGAACATAATAGACTTTATGTACCTTGATTATATGATTGGAGGGAAGCTCCACTTGAATGGTGCTATAGCCCTAAGATTCTTGAATGTTGTTGTCCCCCATGATGGAAACATTGAGTGGAGTGGAGATCTCTTTGAATTTGACTAACCATTCCTTATGAAAAGTCATATGATGAGTAGCTCCAGAATCTAGAAACCATGTATATTCTTCTTTAGAGTTTGAGGAAGGTTCCCAAACACTTGTGGCTAGGATTATGATAGTTTTTGGTTTCTCTTCTATGTCATAATTTTCGATATTAACAAAGTGAGCTTGACCTTTTGATTGATATTTGTTGAATCTATTTTTTTAATGACAATCCTTTACGATATGACCTTGTCTTTTGCATTACATATGAGATGATAATGAGGGTTTCTTGTTAAGGATACAAATTGAAAATACTAGTAAGAGTTGGAGGATTACCAAGATTCCCTTTGAAGTTAGATCGAGAAGAAAACTTGGGCTTTTGTTGAAAGTGTTGAGCACTTTTGTGAAGATGTTTTGGGTTGTAAGCAATTACAACTAGAGCCTTGGATTCTTGATTTGAAAGAAATAGAAAGAGGATCTCTCATGACTTGCTCTTGCTTGATTCTATTAATCAGTGGTGGCTGAAGCTTGAGTTTATCAATGGAGGTTTGAGTAGTAATAAAGGCTCTCCAAGATAGAGGCAAGGAAGAGAGGAGAAATATGGCTTGTAATTCTTTTGAGATGACTAAACCAGATATTATGGTTTCATCTAGCATAGATTGCCACTATTCTAAGAACTTAGTGGCAAACTGATCTTCATGCATAGTTGCAATAGATAGTTTTCTAAACATGGTCATTTGATAAACAATATCTGTGTGTTCATATGTATTGTTAAAGAATTCCCAAATACCTTTTGCAGTGGGTATTGTTCTTACTAGTTGTACTTGTTGATCTCCGCAATGGACAAGTATTTCCATTCTCACAACTGCATCTCTTTACATCCAGTCTTCCTTGTTTGCTCCTTCTTGTTTAGGGCAGTCTTCCTTGCCATTGATAATAAGATAGGTAAAGTTCCATTCTTAACTTCCACACTTAATAGTTGCTTCCATTGAGTTTGTCAATCTTGATATGTCGGTTGTAGGAGGTAGTGGCATTCACGAGAGCCATTGGAAGAATGAGAGTAAAGGAGAACTAGTATTTTGTGAATTTGAGGAGAATATGACAAGTTGGAAGGATAGGACCTGGTGCTTTGATGCCATGTAGTGAAAACCAAGAACTTGTAGATAAGAGAATAATGTGCACAATAAGGAAAAGAGATAGAGGCAATATAGAAATTGAATGAATTGTAGTTGAATATTTCATTGCTAGTAGTTGTATATATACATGGTACATTAAATGAGGTAGGTGAGCTTCATCTCTATATATCTGGGATATTTACAAAGTGGATATCTATGAGATCCTTTTGTCCACATACTAACTTGTCCTTATCTTATCCAAAATTTTATCCTTATCCACAACTTTATCTTTACAATCTCTGCACGAGGAATAGCCATAAATATTGTTAAAATTGAGAAGATTGTGACCCTAACTGCACCAACCAACCTAAAGGAGTTGAGAGGATTTATTGGCTATGTGCGCTACCATCATAGAGGTTCATTGCACACTTTGCAACAAAGGTGGCCCCCTTGCATAAGATCTTGAGAAAAGATGCAAAGTTTATTGGAATAGATGATTGCAAAGAAGCCTTTAATACCCTAAAGTAGTATTTGATTATAGTACCCATCCTGCAACCCCCTGATTAGATGAAGGAATTTCATGTGCACACTAATGCTTTGTAGAAGGATTACGTGTAGTTCTCTGCCAGAAATAATATTCAAAGAAAGATCAACCAATCTATTACGTGAAAAGTCATTGACAAGGAGAGAAACAATACAGTGACAGAGCTTGAGCGCCTGGTAATAGTGTTTTCCGTGGAGAAGTTTTGACACTACTTGTTGTCGATGCACTTCAAGTTTTATGTGGATCATGAAGCTTTGTTTGTTATAAGTTCCAAGATACACGCACTTAAAAGATATATGGTGAATATTATGCTGGCACAGAGAGAGAACAGATGAGAGAAAAGAAAGATGTAGAGAGAGAGAGACATTGACAAAACATAGGACCTAGAAGATGGGCCAGTCCCCCCCCCTTGTGGAGTTATATTATTGACAAGGAGCAAGCTCCTCCATTACACATAAACCAATTCTTACTTGCAAATCTTGGGAACAAGATCACAGTTCCTTGCACGGTATACAACCGGCTAACACTTGCACAACTTGGAAGTTGGCACCATGTGTAGGGATCTCCTCTTGGAGCTTGATTTCAACGGAGCTTCCCTAGCACTTTGTGAGATTCGAACCACCTTCTCTCCTTCTCTTGCATATACACAAAGTGATGCTTCCTTCACCTCTCCCACACACAAGGAGAGCCTCCTCTTTTATAGGCTTCAAGAGCTTCTCTTCTTGGAGAGAGACTTGAGTACCAAGATTGAAAAGGTTGATCTTCATGCAATATGTGGCTGTTCGAGGACCTACTCTACAGTACCAATTTCAAAATATATCTCTGTGTGTTCCTCAGATGGGAAAATGTCCAACATAAAAGTTGTAGATCTCGCCGTTTTCCACAAGATTTGTGGGTCGTTTTTAAAGATCGGCTTTCTATCGCAATATATTTTAAAAATGGATTCACCATGTCTATTTTAAGAAAAGAAGCTTTTTATTTAAACTCTACTCTTAACTTAATGTCCATGCAACCACCTTCAGCCATAGATAATGAGAGTTTACTAGATTGCCTTGGGCCTCAACCTTAAGATTGACTTCCACACAAAAGCTTTTGTCATTTTAGACCTTAGAAAGGGAAAATTACTTTTCTCCTCACTTCCAGAGGATCACGTCTCTCATCTTTCTTAGTGAGAGAATTACCTCTCTTGACTTGTAAGGGAGAGGATGACCCCAAATGAATGCAATGCTCATTACACACAAATAAGCATTCCCAAGCGTCCTCGGATGCACACATAAATGCATATACACAATGCTAATGCACTTCCTCTTCTTAGAACTCAATCCATCCTCATTTATGTGTAACTCCTTGATTCTTGTGTACACTCTTACACTTGATAGACACTTCCTTCCCCCTTCATAACTTGTACTACTTGAGAGTGGAGTTTTGAGCCTAGGATGTGCCTAAAATTTTCCAAAAAATCCGAAATTTAGGGAAAATTATTTAACATCGAAGGCGGCGGTTCCAGCTAGGATGATTTTAAGCACCAAGTGAAAGACAGTTTTTAAAAGGCGCCCGAGCGACACGTGGATTTTTGATGATTTTTCCGACTGCCGTGCGGGAAGCTTCCAGTCAATGGGGGATGTCAAGACGGACGCGTAGGATTTTTCAGAGCTCAAATCGGAGTTTGGAGAAGGAAGTGGCCACAAATGGGCCAAGATATGAAAAGGTGGACAACTTTGAGGACCAAAGGGGGGGGTGCCCTTTGGGACCTTTGAACCCCCCCCTAAAATTTCATGCAAATTTTATGAAGAAAAATGTGGAGACAGAACGTGGGCATGGCGTGATCAGAAAACGGCTCATTTTTCGCTTCTCCCCATGGATCTTGAATATGCAGGCTGTGAGCAACCCATCCAACTGACATTGGGCCTCATCTTCTCCCTATGGACTGATGCTATTGCCAGTCTTCGCGTGAGGAATGGCTGTGTGGATGAAGAGAACAGATTCTAGTATTTCTCTCTCCTCCCTCTCTCTCTTCTCTATGGGTTGTTCATGTGTACCATCTTGATGAAGGAATCGGGGAAGAAGAATGAAGGAAGTGGTGATGGAAATTGATGGAGATGCTGAAGATTGAAGTACAGCATTGGATTGTGAGCAATGGAGGCTCCGTTTGTTGGTTATGCAGTCATTCAAGGCGTCTCGGGTTACGTAAAAACACGGTATGACCATTTTTATGAAGAAAATGAAGGATTTTTTATAGTCTATGATGATAATTATGTTCTTATTGGATGAAAATTTGTTTGTGTGCTATTTGCATTATGAGTAATTACTATGTATCAAAAAATTTTGGTTTTGCAATGATTTACATGCTTTATTTAATTCCCGTAAACCCAAAATGCAGTTTTTAAGCGGTAAAATGGTAGTTTTTCCGTTTCGGATGGGTGAAAAGTTTTCCCATGGGGGGAATATGGGAGATAAATTGATGTTAGTATGCTGAAGTGATTGGAACAAGAAAAACTAGAAAATAGCATATTTTATTTCCAAATAAATCAATAAAATGGGGAAAGTAAGGGAAAAATAGAAATATGCCTTGGAAAAATAAGGAAAACTATAATGATTGTTGGTGGATGTATGGTAGTGGTAAAGCATGAGGTTTAGCCTCAGTTTGCCCTATCTCTTTGTCGAAGTTTGTGATTTATTGTTTTCTATATATCAAAACATGACAAAATGAACCTCTACACCTGTGCAACGAAAGCAATACCTAAACGTAGGGGATTGGGATGTTTGAATGGTGTGATTTGCGTGCTGATTGTTGTTGATTTTCTGATGCATACCGTGACATAAAGTTTGTGTATTTTGATTAAGAGGATAGTAGCACGAGTGTTGTCTGAGTGCTGTTCTTTCATCGCTGCAACGGGTTAGGAAATAAGTATAGAAAGCCTGGTTGTGCACAAGCACATTGCTAATTTGAAAATGATGTTTGAGCACTTTAGGATCATTCACCTTTGCACGTGCATGAAACCATGGTGTCAGAATTTAAAAAACCTGGATGCATAGCACCTGTTTTCAATGACAATGACCCACGCTGAGTGTGGAAAGGCATCCTAAGCCGTAGGATAGACATTCAGTTCTCGGGGGATTATTTGGTGAGGAAACATGGTATCTCTTGGGTTACTTTTGAAATGAAGAGTGGAGTTTGTTCTTTTGTTTTATATGTTGAGTAGCGCATCAAGGGGCCAATCCCTGCGATGTAGGAGAGCTACAGTGGGGCCGCAATGTTTCTACCAAGAGGTTGCCTCCCATGTACATGGTTATCATGGTATTTATTGCCAATATGTATGGGTTCTCCCTGTGAGGAGTCTAGAAAAAGGGAAACGTTGGACTACAAAACTATAAAACTATAAATGCATAGATTAAGCTTTAGGACAGTTAGTCCTTTAGTAGTGGATAGACGCTCTTGGCTCGCGAGGCCGTGAGGGTGTGTTTGTTTGTCATGAGCATGAGGTCTGGCTAGTGCCATAGCCAGTGCCAGCCCATTTCCCCATCACTACTTGTACTAGATATCCCCATCAGAGTGCTTTGATCACCCCATTAAGTGATGCACTAGGAATACAGTTCTCCAGATGGTCTCATGGCCATGCTAGATTATCATCAACACTTAAAGAAAAGTGAGTCATTAGATTATTGACATAAATTTATTAAATAGAGAATGCATAATAAGCAATCAATGTAGTGACATTCCTCTGGCTTCTAAACAGTTGACCTCAACTGTAGAGGGGATGCATAGTCCTTAAGAAGTTTTGGAAAGTCTTGTAGTTCTCTCTCAGTCATAAATTGAGCATGGAATGGGGAATAATTCTTAAACTTAACCAGATAATTTCGTAAGACCTTACCTGACCTTAGAGTATTATCCTAATGGTGTAAAATTCTTTCAGGCACAAGGAACTCTTTTATTTCTTCTATGACACGTAAATCTTCCTTGATTGGTTCCATTGGAGGTTCTCTAGTATAGGGATGTAGCAAACTTATATGGAAAGCATTATGAATGTTCCAATGACTTGGTAGATCCAAACAAAGCTTCACATCATTTATCTTATCTGTGATCTTGAAAGGGCCATAATAGCAATTAGAAAGCTTAACCACTTTACCCTTTTGACCTTTTTGCTTCTTCAAGCGAGCCTTCTCAAACTTAAGAAGAACATATTGTCCCAACTTGAGAGCTAACTTATGACAATGCTTATCAGCTTCGCATTTATGATTCTCTTGTATCCTTTTGGGCAGTAAATGAGGCTTACCATAGATGATCTTAAAGGGCGCCTTACCAGTACTAGAGTACACCATATTATTGTATGCAAACTCTACTAAAGGAAAATACTTTTCCCATTGTCTTTGATTATCAAAGACATAGAATTTCAAAAGGTCCAGAACAGTAGAATTAGCACTTTCACTCTGCCCATCCATTTGAGGATGATAAGAGGACGAAAACTTCAACCGAGTTCCAAGGTTCCCGAAAAGAGCTTGCCAAAAGAGACTAGTCATGCGGGGATCTCGATCACTTATAATGGACTTAGGAATGCCATGATGCTTGAAAATATGCACAATGAATAGCTTAGCCATATGATCGTAGCCATATGATCGGCTTTGATTGTCTTTCACATAGGTATAAAGTGAGCTTGCTTACTAAACCTATCAATGATAGTCCAGATTGCATCATTGCTTGCTTGTGTGCGAGGAAGCTCCATGATAAAGTCCATGGCTATACTTTCCCAAGGCTCATTGGGAATAGGTAATGGCTTCAATAGACTAGGTGGTTTATGCTTTTCATACTTTATTTTTTGGCACATCTTGCACTTGCGGACATATCTTTCAATGTGAGCTCTAAGAGTGGGCCAAAAGAAATATCTTTCCAATGCTTGAGTAGTGGGTAGAATACCCCTATGTCTAGCATAGGGATATGCATATGCTTCATCCATTACCTTGTGTCGCAATGGTAATGCTACACAAATTGCTTGATGATGATATAAATAATAATCTTGAATCGAGTAAGGTGTAATCGACTGACCTGAGTTAATCTGATCCCATATGGTTGAGAAGTCAGAATCAATTGCATACATTTTGGGTAAATCCATGAACTCGTTATGGTAAACAGCTGTGATTGCATTCACTCAAGGTTACCATGATAGAGCATCTGCTACCACATTCTTAGTTCCAGATGTGTGAAGGATTTGAAAATGAAACATAGATAAGAAATTTGCCCAATGCATCTGTTTATCTGAGAGCTTCTTCTGAGTGAGGAAGTATCTTAGACTTTGGTGACCTATTTTAATAACAAAATCTACACCAAGTAAATAATGTTTCCATATTTGAAGAGCATGTACCACCGCCATAAGCTCTTTCTCATATACTAGAGCATGTAGCTCATGGTCCTTGAGGCATCGGCTCTCAAACTTTACTAGATGATGCTCTTGGTTAAGCATAGCTCCAATGCAATCCCTAGAAGCATCGCAGTGAACTTCAAAAGGTTTTTGAAGATCTGGAACTATGAGAATTGGTTCTTGAGTTACAAGAAACTTAATTCTTTAAAAGGCTTGTAGTTGCCTTGATCCCTAGTGAAAAGCCATTTGCTTCTTAGTAAGGTCATGTAGAGGAGATGCAACACACGCAAAACCTTGTATGAACCTCTTGTAGTATGAACATAGGCCCCCATGAAACTTCTAACTTCATGTATGGAAGTAGATGTAGGCAATTCAACAATGGCTCAAATCTTCTCAGGATCCATTCTCACCAAATTGCGAGAAATAATATGGCCCAAGTAATGAATTTCTGAAAGGAAAAAATCACTCTTCTTAGCATTGACCTGTAGTCTATGCTTGCAAAGCTCTTGAAAAACAATAGATAGATGTTTTCTATGCTCTTCTTTAGATTGTGAAAATATTAGAATGTCATCAAAGAAGACACCTGTGAACTTTGAGTGAGGTCTGAAAATTCTCTCCATCATTCGATTGAATGTGACGAGTGCATTAGTCAAACCAAATGGCATGATTAAAAACTCGTATAGTCCAAACGTTATATGAAAAGCTGTCTTATGAACATCTTCAAGTGCTATCCATATCTGGTGATAGCTGCTCTTGAGATCAATGCGACTAAAGATAATAGCCCCTTGCAACTTATCCAAGATATCATCTATCCTTGGGATAGGAAAATGATTCTTGATTGTGATCTTATTCAAAGATTTGTAGTCTATGCACATATAAAAAGAACAAGTAAGACTGGAGAGCAGTATGGAGAAGAGCTAGGTTGAACTAACCCTTTTTCCGATAGTTCATTTACTTGTTTTAGGATCTCCTCTTGCTGACTTGCACTTACTCGGTAAGACAGTTGGTTAGATGGTGAACTGCTTGGGATAAGATCAATTGTGTGATCTTTCGAGCACTTAGGAGGTAACTCTCCTGGGATTGAATCACCAAAACAATCTTCATATCGTTTAACAAAATCATGTCTGGCTTGATCAATTAAAGAGAGGGGTTCTTTTAAAGTCTGAGACTTAGAAGCATTAGTTGGTATTGTGTGCTCATTAGAGGCATCAAGTGCCCTTGAATCATTAGCTTCTTTTGACTCTCTCACAAAAATCATGTACGCAGAAATAGCTTTCTTCATTTCTTTAGAAATGCTAACATGACTAACCATTGGCACAAACCAATCTCCAGCATCAGCAATGCATACTATGTTCTGACCCTTGAATTGAAATGCAAGGGTCTTCTTAACAAAATCAAGAGGTCTAATCTTGTAATGTCAAGGCATACCTAAGATAACATCACAATTACCAATGGGTGCAAGTAGAAAAGATTCTTGGTCGCGGTAATCCCCAATTCTAAGATTCAACTTCCTGTGGATAGGAGTAGAATTGGTTGTAAGTCCTTTGAACATGATCCAATTGGTGTTCCCAATCAATCTGGTGGGATTTGTAGCCTTTCAACACCATAAAATTATATGTGGACCCTGGATCAAAGAGTATCAAAACTCGTTGATTGTTGAGTGTCCCCCAACCCTTTAAGAGTTGTCTCTTCTTCTCATTTGAATGAGTCTTAGCTTGTATATCTGGAATAGAATTTGAGGATGGCAAAGGAGGATCTTTAGCCACATTTGCTTCCTTTCTTTTGTGAGGACAATCAGGCTTCATATGCTCTAACTCACCACAAAGAAAGCACCTTCCTTCCTCTTTATACTTTTGTATCTCAGAGGGTGAGAGATACTTGCACTTCTTCTTGTTACCCTCTGGCTTTGAATATTGGTCACATGGGTAGAGGTAGGTCTTTTCGATTAGTCTTTTCTCTTGGTTGATCATAGAGCTGCTCTTGTCTAGCTTTATAAGAACTCATCTCCAACTTTCGAGATGTACCAGGTGTATGCAAACTTTCAACTATGATGGTGAACTCCATCGTACAAGATAAGGTTTCATGTGGATACACCTTCATGGTTCTATGTAAATGAGGGAGTAGGCCAGCTTCAAACTTTCTTTTCTTCTCTTCATCGTTGATCTCCATGAAAGGAGTAACCTTGAGAAGAGTAGACCAAAACTTGTCTACATAACTAGTGACCTTCTCATGCTCTTTTTGGCCTAGCCAATCCCACTCCTTCTTGACATCATTCTCAAAATCAGGAGGCAAGAACTAAGCATAAAACTTCTTCTTGAACTTTTCCCAAGTCATAGGTTTCCTTCCCTCCAAAATGAGAGTCAACCACCAATTGCTAGTAGTGTCTTTCAAGTGCATGACTACATGCATGAGCTTGGAGTTTTCTGAGAAATTGCCATCACAAAAAGCAACTTCAAATTGCCTGACAAAGGCTTATGCCTTAGCAGGATCTCTCTTACTAGAGTAAGAGTCAAACTTTATGTCCTTATCCCCAGACTTGAAAGTCTTAGTCTTCTTAAGCTTGCTCCTCTTATGTTCCCTCTTTGTCCGTTTGTGGATTGCATGAGACTTAGAACCAAGAGAGTGGGAACTAGAAGATGAGGAGGAGGAGGAGGAGGAACTCGAGTAAATAGGGGAGTAACTAGTTGCTAAGGAAGATGACTTCCTCCTTATCCACCTCACTTGAGGTGAGGTCTTTTTACTCTTCTTGACCTGAAAGGCCTTCTTCCTTCTAGGAAGCTTCTCATCAATTGGATGCTTTGCACCTTCACCATCAATTGGTGCAATGGTGTTTCCTCCAATATCACCATCTTTTGGAGGATTCAGTCCTTCGTAAGTAGCTTCTTCCCTTTCCCTTAAGTTGTCAATCAATTGATGTACTTCACGAATTTCCCACAAGCTACGATACTCTATCAGTTGAGCCTGTAATTGCTCACTTGTAGGCACTTCATCAATTGCCATATTTACCTTCTTCTTGCAAGGATCACCTTTACTTTGAGAAAAGCAAAGAGATATACTCTGATACCACTATTTTAAGTTTCCTGATACATGCTCCACTTTCTTATGTACTTTATTATGCTGGCACAGAGAGAGAACTGATGAGAGAAAAGAAAGATGTTAAGTGCCGAGATACACACTTGAATTTCTTATATAATTAAAAGATATATAGTGAATATTATGCTAGCACAAAGCGAGAACAGATGAGAGAAAAGAAAGACGTAGAGAGAGAGATTAACAACACACTAGGGACTGGAAGATGGGCCAGTCCCCCCCTTGTGGAGTTATATTATTGACAAGGAGCAAGCTCCTCCATTACACATAAACCAATTCTTACTTGTAGATCTTGGGAACAAGATCACGGTTCCTTGCATGGTACAAAACCGGCTAACACTTGCACAACTTGAAGGTTAGCACCTTTTGATCCTTCTTGAGTTTCTCCTTCTCTCAGGGATCTCCTCTTGGACCTTGATTTCAGCAAAGATTCCCCAGCACTTTGTGAGATTCGAAGCACCCCCTCTCCTTCTCTTGCATGCACACAAAGTGATGCTTCCTTCACCTCTCCTGCGCCCAAGGAGAGCCTCCTCTTTTATAGGCTTCAAGAGCTTCTCTTCTTGGCGAGAGACTTGAGTGCCAAGATTGGAAAGGTTGATTTTCATGCAAGATGTGGTTGTTCCAGGACCTACTCTACAGCAGTACCAATTTCAAAATATCTCTCTGTGCATTGCTCGGATGGAAAAACGTCCAACATAAAAGTTGTAGATCTCACCATTTCCCATAATTTTCATGGGACATTTTTAAAGATTGTCTTTCTATTGAAAGATATTTTAAAAATGGATTCACCATGTATATTTTAAGAAAATCGGCTTTTTTAACTCTATTCTTAACTTATGGTCCATGCAACCACCTTGAGACATAGATAAGGAGAGTTTACTAGATTGCCTTGGGCCTCAACCTTAAGATTGACTTCCACATAAAAGCTTGTGTCATTTTAGACCTTAGAAAGGGAAAATCACTTCTCTCCTCACTTCCAGAGGATCACGTCTCTCGTCTTTCTCAGTGAGAGAATTACCTCTCTCATCTTTCTTAATGAAAGAAAAGACCTTAAACCTTGACTTGTAAGGGAGAGGATGACCCCAAATGAATGCAACGCTCATTACACACAAGTAAACTTTCCCAGGCATCCCCGGATGCACACATAAATACATATACACCATGCAAATGCACTTCCTCTTCTTAGAACTCAATCCATCCTCATTTATGTGTAACTCCTTGATTCTTGTGTACACTCTTACACTTGGCAGACACTTCCTTCCCCCTTCATAACTTGTACTACTTGTACTAGATATCCCATCACAGTGCTCTGATCACCCCATTAAGTGATGCACTAGGAATACAGGTTTCTAAATGGTTTCATGGCAATGCTAGATCATTATCAATACTTAAAGAAAAGTGAGTCATTAGTTTATTGAGATAAAGTTACTAAATAGAGAATGAGTAATAAGAAATCAATGACATTGTCCTTCCTGATGAATAAGACAAATGTTAAAGGAAGAATGATGAGATGGCTCCTCCTATTCCAAGATTTTGATTTTGAAGTGGTCATCACTAAACCTAGTCCTTCCCATATCATAGCTAATCATATGTCGCAAATTCCTCAGACTACAGAAGAGAAGCAAGATGCGCTGCATGAGATGAGATAAGGATAAGCCATGTGGAGGACACTTTGCAGGAGAAGTGATGGTAAGGAAGGCTCTACTTGTAGGATATTAGTGGCCAACCCTCCATAAAGATATCTTTGATTACTATAAGCATTGTGATCCTATCAACGAATAGGAAAGTCCACCAAATCTAATGCCATGATATTATAGCCTATCCTTCCCCTAAATTTGTTCTAGAAGTCAAGCATTGACTTTATGGACCCCATTAATCCTCCAACCAAAAAGAAATAAAACAAATACATTCTAATATATACTAATTATATGACAAAGTGGTATGAAGTCAAAGCTCTTAAGTGTGTTGATGGTAGCAATGTGGCTCTATTCCTATATGAGAACATTATCACCTTGCTTCTTTAGCAGTCCCTTAGAGCTTGTTAGTGATGACAAAGGTACTCACTTTCTAAACAAGATCATGGAAATGCTAACAAAGATCTACAAGATCTGCTATTATAATTTCACGCCCTACTACCCCAGAGCCAAGGGCTAAGTCAAAGTCAGAAATTGCATCCTCTATTCAATCATGACAAGGAAAATTACCACACATTGCCATGATTGGGATGATTGACTTATAAAAGCCCTCTTTGGGCATCCAAAACCTCCCATAAGGCCACAATAGGATAGATATCTTTCCAATTGGTCTATCATATAGAAGCCATCTTTCTGTTGAGATATCGAGCTCCACTCGTGATATGCCAGGGTGACTGTTGTGCATTTATGTCACCGACTTGTTAGTTGCAGATGCAGTTGGTACACCGCCCATGAATAATAGCTAGATGACAGCTATCCTTATCTACTCTAGTTCATAGTTCAGTTAGTATGCCACCTTAGTTAGTTGAGTTTGGTTTGAGACCCATATATAGGGTTCTTCTATTTCTTTGTATGAGAGTTCTCTTTGGCTTACACAACTAAGAAGAGGAAAACTATTTTCAGCCTCCACCTTTGTGTGTATTCCCCCATTGTGCAAGTGAGAGAGCTACAAGTGAGACTCCTTCCTTCTCTCCCAGAATCTTGACATGGTATCAGAGCCTTGTTCGTGGTAAGGAGCTCAAGAAAGCAAACCAAGTTCGCGGTGTTCTGGTAAGAGGACCAGTGTTGCTTTCATTTTTCTGTTTTGGGAGCAAGTCTCTGCAGTAGCACAGCCGGAAAGTGCAAGAGTGCATTGTCTCAGATTGAGACGCCCTTCGCGGTGTAGCAAGAGGGCAGTATATGCTGCGGGTTAGGGCTTTAGCCCTTGGTTGCTCTATTTTTTTTATTTGAGGCCATTTCGGGGCCTGTTTTGGAGGCGAAAGTTTTCTGTACACACTCAGGAAAAAGGCCTGTTTTATGCTGTGCGATCACTGTTCTACAGATCGGTGAAAAGTTACCGTAGAAACTACATCATACGCATGTGCTCAGAGACATTGGGAGTTACAGAATCATCCGTGTTGCCTGTTGATGCAAAATCGTCACTAGGAAGTGACTGTGTGGTCAAATACCACTTTCGTCAGTTTTGCAAATTTGCCCTTGTGAGGCTGAAGCTGTGTTTTTTACAGTGACTGAATTTTTTGCAGTGTTCTGTAATGGCATCTGATTCTCTTTCACAGATTGTCACTGAAAAGCTTGACAAGAACAACTTCCAAGCATGGAAGTTTAGAATGACAAATTTCCTTATGGAAAAAGGATATTGGGAATTTGTTGCAGGCAATGAAGAGCCAGAAAAGTTATGTACTGGCTATCTATCAGTATTTCAAACTCTATGATTGTGCATATTCAAGATGCAAGTACGCCAAAGGAGGCATGGGATACTTTGTCAAAAATGTATAGCACAAATACGCAAGCCAGGAAAATGCAGCTCAAGCAAGAGTTGCACAATGTGCAAAGAGAAAGTATGAGCATCAATGACTACCACATGAAGGTGAAGAAGATTGCAGATGCACTTGCTTCCATTGGGTCACCAGTGGAAGATGATGATTTAGTTTCTGTGACCTTGAATGGTCTAGGAAAGGATTATGCACAGTTTCGAACATCCATTTCTGTCCGTGAAAGATTTCCTGATTTTGAGGAGTTGATTGCTCTTCTAATTTCTGAGGAACAGAGAAATGGTGGTGCATCTTCTTTAGGAGGAACTTCAAAAGAAGCTGTCTTCTACTCAAATGCTGGAAGAGGTAGAGGCAGAGGTAGAGGAGGCCGATTTGGAGGCCGTGGTAGAAATCAGAATATGCAGAAACTCAAGAAAACCAGTCCTATGGAGGAGAACGTGGTAACTCTAGAGGCAGGGGGAGCCAAAGAGGTCGTGGTGGATGGCAAAGAGGCCAAAATGCAAACATCAATGTTGAATGCTACTACTGTAGTAAAATGGGTCATATAGCTAAAGAATGCTATAAAAAGCAGAATGACATCATGAATGGAAAATTGCAACAAGGGAATTATGCATCTTCTAGTAGACAGGGTGATGACAGAAATGAGCATTTGTTTATGGTGCAGAACATGACTAATTCTGTGACAAGTGCAGAAGAAAGCAACGATGTGTGGTATGTTGACTCTGATGCATCAAACCATATGGCAAGTCATGCAGAATGGATGCAGGATGCAAGGCAAATGGAAAAACCAGGATTTGTGGAGACTGGTGATGATATTACACATCCTATTGTGCAGATTGGAAAAATTCCTTTGTCTATGCAGGATGGGAAAAAGAAATACCTGTCGAATGTATTTCATGTCCCGAATATCACCAAGAACCTGGTTTCTGTTGGTCAAATGGTTGAGCAGGGCTTGCAGGTCAGATTTAATTCTCATGGATGCTTTGTTGAGGATATGAAAAATCAAGGTCGCTTGATAGCAAAAGGAAAGAAGAAGGGCAGAATGTTTACGTTGGATGCAGACATGCCTGAATTGAGTGCAGCAATGTTTGCACATGGGACCGGTGTAGTTACAGATATTGATATGTGGCATAAACGCATTGGTCATGTTAATGTACATCGACTTAAATCAATGCAAGCCCAAAATATTGTTGCAGGATTGCCTAAATTCAAGGTTGCAGAAATGCATAAGGTATATGAAGCCTGTCAATTTGGAAAACAGGCAAGGAAACCATTTCCTAGACATGTTCAAGAGAGTAAGAAGCCATTGGAATTAATCCACTCTGATGTGTGGACTACTAAAGCTGCATCTATTGGAGGCTATCATTATTTTGTCACTTTATTGATGACTATAGCAAAAAAATTTGGGTGTATTTTATGAAAAAGAAAAGTGAAGTTTTTGGGCATTTCAAAACTCTTAAAGCTATGGTTGAAAAAGAAACAGGCCTGCAAATAAAATACCTAAGGTCAGATGGAGGGAGAGAGTACCTCTCAAATGATTTTGCAAGGTTCTTGCAGGAGCATGGCATAAAGCAGCAATATTCATGTAGTCATACCCCACAGCAAAATGGAATTGCAGAAAGAAAAAACAGGCATATTGGAGAGGTATCTCATGCCATGCTCAACGAAAAAGACCTGCTGGGCTGAGGCAGTTGCTACAACAGTCTGCATAATGAACAGGACTCCCACTGCAGCAATACATGGCATGACTCCAGAGGAGAGGTATACTGGTAGGAAACCAGATATTTCTCATTTGAAAATTTTTGGTTGCATTGCCTTTGTTCATGTGCCAGATGAGTTGAGATCCAAGTTGGATCCAAAAGCTGAGAAGTGCATCTTTATTGGTTACTCTCTGCAGCAAAAAGGGTATAGATGCTATAACCCTTCTACTCATAAATTTACAGTGAGCAGAGATGTTGTTTTTGATGAGATGAGTAGCTGGTATAAACCAGTAAATGTGATTGATAATATAGATGCACAAAATGGTAATGCTGCACAGAATTCACAGCAATAGTCACAAGATATTAGTGGACTTGGAGTGTCCTCTAGCAGTGGTTCACATTCTTCGCCATGGACAGGCAGATTGAGATCAGGAGAATCTTCTCAAAGTAATGCAGATAGTGCTATGCAGGTATCACGAAAAGGAAAAGAGAAGGTAGATCAGCCCATGTTTGATGTGAATGCAGGTCACTCTTATGTGGATGGTGAATCCAGTGGCTCAGAACAGAGCATTGATGATAAGTTGGGTATTCCTTCTATTGTTACACCTGGAGTAAGGAAGACCAGGGATGTTTTGAGAGAATCTGGAAGTGAGCCTACTTTGCGCAGGTCTACCAAAGCTAGGTATCCTGTGGATAGGCTGAAATATGATGGATTTACAGCCATTCACTATGCCTATATGGTCAAAAGGATACAGGAACCAGAACCCACTTCTTTTGAGCAAGCCATGGGAAAAGAAAAATGGGAGAAAGCCATGGATGAAGAAATGGATGCCTTGGAAGTAAATGCTACATGGGAATTGGTACCTTTGCCTAAAGATAAGAATGCAATTGGTTGTAAGTGGGTTTATAAGGTGAAACACAATGCAGATGGTTCTGTAGATAGATACAAGGCAAGATTAGTAGTCAAGGGGTATGCACAAACATATGGCATTGATTATGAAGAAACATTCAGTCTGGTTTCAAGGATGGCAACCGTAAGAGCAGTCATTGCTATGGCTTCATCAAAGGGATGGTCTTTACATCAGATGGATGTAAAGAATGCCTTCTTGCATGGTGATTTGCAAGAAGAGGTCCATATGGAGCAGCCACCAGGTTATGTGCATACTATTCATCCTAAGTTTGTTTACAGGTTGAAGAAAGTCTTGTATGGCTTGAAACAAGCACCTAGAGCATGGTCTGACAAGATAGGACAGTATCTTGTCACTATTGGCTTTCAGATTTCCAAGGCAGATTTCTCACTTTATGTGAGAAAAATAGAGAAAGGTATTATGCTGCTTGTCATTTATGTTGATGATTTGATTATCACAGGTGATAGTGATGAAGATATCCTTCATGTGAAAATGCTATTGAAGCAGAAGTTTGAGATAAAGGATTTGGGAGAGCTGCGTTATTTCTTGGGCATTGAGGTGATAAGATCACCAAGTGGGATATGGCTCTTGCAGAGGCAGTATGGATTGGATGCTGTCCAAATATGGGATAATAGGCTGTAAGTCTATTTCAACTCCTTTGGAGCAGAATGTGAAGCTGAGCGCAGATGTAGGTGAGCTTCTGAAAGACCCTACTATGTACAGGCGCATAGTAGGAAGTTTGATTTATATGACTATTACCAGGCCAGATTTGAGCTATGCTGTTGGATTGGTAAGTCAATTTATGCAGGCTCCAAGGAAACCGCATTTGGATGCGGCTAGATGCATACTCAGGTATGTGAAGTCCACACTATTTTATGAGACTGGGATTCAAATACAGTTGCATGGATACACTGATGCTGATTGGGCTGGTAGTATTTCTGATAGACGATCTATCAGTGTATATGTGTTCTCTTTTGGAAGTGCTGCAGTCACTTGGAGCAGCAAGAAATAGCCTACAGTTGCCTTTCGAGTACACAGGCTGAGTATAGGGGTGCAGCAATGGCTGCATGTGAGGTAGCTTGGTTGCATAAGCTACTTTATGATATGCATCAACCTACAGATGGGCCAGTTGTCATTTATTGTGACAACATGAGTAGTATACACTTGGCAAATAACCTAGTATATCATGCTAGAACAAAGCACATTGAGGTGCATTATCACTATGTGCGGGAGAGGGTTTTACTAGGTCTTATTGATCTAGTTTATATCAGCACAGAGGATCAGGTAGCTGACATATTCACGAAGGCATTGGGCACAGAGAAGCTGCGCAAGTTTAGAGACCTACTTGGTGTGCAGGAATTGGGATTAAGCTCGAGGGGGAGTGTTGAGATATCGAGCTCCACTCATGATATGCCAGGGTGACCGTTGTGCATTTATGTCACCGATTTGTTAGTTGCAGATGCGGTTGGTACACCGCCCATGAATAATAGCTAGATGACAGCTATCCTTATCTACTCTAGTTCGTGGTTCAGTTAGTATGCCACCTTAGTTAGTTGAGTTTGGTTTGAGACCCAGATATAGGGTTCTTCTATTTCTTTGTATGAGAGTTCTCTTTGGCTTACACAACTAAGAAGAGAAAAACTGTTTTCAGCCTCCATCTTTGTGTGTATTCCCCCATTGTGCAAGTGAGAGAGCTACAAGTGAGACTCCTTCCTTCTCTCCCAGAATCTTGACACTTTTCGATAGAGCTAGAACTGTCCTCTTTGCAAGTGGCTATTAAAGAGTAGCTAGGAGATGCAGAGTCCTTACAATGCCATCTCCTGCACTTGGAATGTTTGGATAAGACTTGTCAGATGGTCTTATAATGCATGGAAGCCACAGATGCCCAACGCAAAGTCTACCATGATAGCTTCATCAAACAGAAAGAATTCAAAGAAGGCGATGTCATCCTTGCCTATGATTCGCACTTTGGCAAGTTTCTTGAAAAGCTCCAATAGTGTTGGATGGGCCCTTTTACAAGGTACTTGTAGTCAACCCTAATGGTTCTATTCAGATCCAGGTTATAGATGCCTCTAATGATCCTTTCCTAATCAATAGCTATTATCCTCCCTAGGGACCTTGGCAATGATAGCCAACAATCCCTTTTCACCTTTGGTGTCGCTCTTTAATGCTTCTCGTGCTGCTTTTGATAGTCACCCTCATCTGGGTTTTATTGATGAAGCGAAAGATTTTTATTGTACCTTTTATTCCAGCTTTTGTCCCTGTCTTATTTCCTTCCTTCCAACCCAGCAGATGTGGCGGGGTTGGCTCTGATAATTGGGCTTTTTGTTTTTGAAAAAAAAAGAGATAACAAAATAAAAAGAAAATAGGTTATGGAAGAAACAAAATTTGGTCCCTACAATAACAAAAAAAGAAAAATAAATAAATAAATTGTTATGGGAGAAAAGAAAGACATTCCCTATCATAACAGCCCTTGCTCTAAGAAAATGTGGCAAACATCCTTGGGCAGGAAGCTGCCTAAAAGACGGTGAAACTTTGCAATCTAGAATAGTTGAACCCTTCATTGCAATCTTCAAGATGCAGCTTTGAAGCTACCTTCTTTGGTGTGTTGTATCCTATGATTCCACCGTGCGTCTAATCCCTACAGCATACAAAATCTCCTCCATGTACTTTAAGTTTGTGATATATTGGCTACCTCCTTGGGTATGCCTCTTCATTAATAGATCCTATTTGACATTATCGGCAAGACGAAGCTGATCATCACATCAACAATCCCTTGAGTAATGTGAGTTTTCATTCTAACTGGATGGGGATGTGAGTATGGATTGCTCTTCTGTATTCATCAAAACATAGTATGAGACAAAGGGTGGGGTCTTTCTCCTTAAGAAGTGAGATATATGAATGAGCATTGCATGCATATGTGGGTCTCCCAATGCGCACGAAGCATGATCTATTCATGTGCATGGCACTATAAGGCTCCCTAGCCTTCCTTCTTGCATTGTATGCTAGCACAAGGTGGAATACAAAATTGCACCATCGATTGCACACAAGGCATACAAACCCTTGCACAAGTGGCAGGTAAGGATTTTATATCAACAAGTGTGAGGATTTGGACTACCCTCCTGTAACTATCAACAAAGTGTGAGATAGACGGGGGAAAAGCATGACCAGTCCTTCCTTCATTTAACAAAGAGGTAAGGATTGAGGGACGTTATGACATATCTGGCTATTAGGTATATTCTTGTTTTCCTCTACACACACTAGCTATGGACCTTTGTCAAGACATCAAGACACATTAGTGTGTTTTGTGCACTGCACTATAAGGGTCCCTAGCCTTCCTTCTTGCACTTATGCTAGATGGGTTGGGATGCACTAATACACCATCAATTGTGCACACTTGCATACTCTCTCTGAGTCCCTCCATTTTCTCAATTTCTTAATCGAGTGTGAGATAAGGGTTCCTTTCATTCCTCTTCGAGTGACATGAGCTATGGGATAAGCAGTCGCTCTATCATTCCCACATGAGTGGTTACTGAGTGAGTGCTATATTCCTCATCCTTGAAACTGGTGGATTTCATTGATAATATTACCTCCCATTCTTGCAAGGTCCTTGCCATGATCGAAGCATGCTATGGTGAGCTATGGTACCTCTTGCACAATAGTTGATTTCGATATCTAGCACATCAATGACTATTCATCTCGATTCCTTTGCTAAATGTTCAACTGTTTCTAACCCTATCTCTTGTGTTCATCTAAGTATGTCATGTTCTAAGTGTAGGAAGTTAAGGGTTCATCTAATGTCACGTGTTAGGTCCCTACTGATTAGGAAAACTAGTTTGAAAAGCCTTAAGTGTGGGGACGCATCCTTGCACATCTCTTCTACATGCACTCATGAAGACACCTCTATCTAATCATTTACTAATGCAATGTTTTTTCTATTTCCTATTGGGGTCCCTTCCCCAACCACCTATTTTGTTCCACCTTGTACCCAAGGTCTTCTCTTCCCACTATGACCATTTCCCTCTTTTTCTCATCTTTCCATGTGAACACATCCTGACTTTACTGGAACTATACTTTAATGTCATATCCCTAGTGTCTCTTCAAACCAGACATTTCTCCCTTTTGCAATCCCTTGTTATGTCTCACTGTTAATTCGTCATGTTCTACAAACGTATTTTCATAGGAACATACACTACATTCACCACCCCTGAAACTTGACCTTATAGCCTTGTTCATCCATTTGAACCATATCCTTTTTCCTTTTACCACCCTCTATTCCCAAGGATGGTTCGTAAGTTATTAATTTTTGAAGGATCTTATGCTCATCGCATGTGTTTCCATGTGAATCTATCCTTCTTGCACCAGAACTCCAATTTGACTTTATAGCCCCAATCCTCCTCTTTTTAAGATATTTTTTCATTTTACTACTTGTTAATCCAACACATAAATTGGCCATTAATAATTTTTGTGCACTTTTATGTATATTTTATTCATATTTTTATCATTTTTCCATGTGAACACCCCTGTTTCTCACCAGACCCATGTTATGTTTTGGTAGCCATGTTTGTATTATCAAACTAGATATCTTTCCTTTTTCTTGAACTTCGTTTTGGTGAATGGATTTTCTATATTAATTTCTAATCATATTTTTAAGTGTTTTTTTTTCAAATTTTCCATGTGAATGCCTGTTTTTCATGCCAAACGTATAGTTCCTATTGTCTAGCCTATTGCTCCCATCATCTTGCCCACTTTTTCTTTTTTTGGCATGTCAAATCTAATGCCGAGATCTTTTTGAATTAATTTTTTCGTGGCTATTTAGTTTCGTTGCCCTTGCATGTCTGCGCGAATGCTCACTTTTTGCCTCGAAATATGTGCAATTGGTTTCGAAGTATCACGGCCAGCCCACCCATGCTCCCCTCTCTTTCATCCACGCGTAGCATCACAAACTTTTTTACCCCATCCCATGCTTGTGCACATGACAAGGGGAGGAGGTTTCCTTTTTCTTAAATTTATTTTAAAACAAAATTTTAAAAAACAAAAAAATTTACCCTTTCCCAACCGTACTCTCTCTCTCTCCCCCTTCTCTCCCCAGCCTCCCTGCTCCACCTGCCATCCCCCCTTCCCCTCCACCCTTCCCTCCTCCTCACCCCTTTTTTGATCCTCCTCCCGTCCCTACTCCCCCTGCCTACCCTCTTGCCATCTCCCTCCCCTACCCCTTGCCTATCCTCCCACCACCTCTCCTCCCTACCTCGCCACCCTACCCACTACCCTCCCCTCTCCGCCAGTTCCGTTGCCCTTTCTCTACCCTTCACCAGACTCCTCTATACCCCACCCCACCCTCCTCTTCAACACCGTCCATCTCCACCGCCCTCTTCTCCTCTACCTCACCCCCACCATTGCCCTCCTCTTCATCGCCCCTCCTCCTTGTTGTCCCCACCCCATCTTTGCTCTATCCTCTTCGCTATCTTCCTCTTCTCCACCCATCGTCCTCTCCACCACCTCCCCTCCTCCTTCCTCATATTTGCCTCCTCCTCCTCTTCTTCTCCCTCCTCCCCCCCCTCCCTCCTTTCTCCCCCACCTCCCCCTTCTTCCTCCACCCTCTCCCCCATCCTCCCAAACCTCTCCTTCCAACCCTTCCCCCCATCCACGACCCATCTATCCAACCCTCCCTCACCACACCCAACCTCCCTTTAGCCCTCCATCTTGCCCCTTTCTCCTTCATTCCTTCCTTCTCCCCCATACAGGCAACCCCTCATTCCCCCCATGAACCCCATGTTCCCCTTGGTATGCTCTTGTTCCCACGCAGCCAGTCATGTTTCCAACCCTGCCTCTCTCGGCATTGTTCATGCATTGCCATTCATGTGGTGCTTATTCGTGTGTTGCTCACACACAGGTTTTTGTGTTCGTGCATACGTGGTTGCATCGCTGCTATTCACGACATATGCATGTCATCTTGCCCATGCCATGGAGCTTGTAGAACTACTGCCCATGTTTAGCCAGTCCGGGTACATGCCTTTCCATGGTTAATTTCAAAATACATTTTCTTAAATCATTAATCCATTAATTAAACCCCTTTTTTAATAATAATAAAAACAAAACACACATATACAACATATATGAAAACTTTATTTGAAAATAAAACATAAACTTAAAATATATTTTTAAATGAAAAACAAAAAACAGAAACGCAAATAAAACCTTGAAATTTTCTTCAAAATCGTTTTTTAAAGAATACATAAAAATCCAAAAAATAGCCAAAGATTTAAAATTAATATTTCACCTAACAATTATTAAAAAACCATATAAAATTTAACAAATCCATTAAATTTCCAAATAAATTGAAAAAAATAGTAAAAAATTTCAAAATTTTAGAAAAATAAAACTTTAAAATTCAACCATCTTTACTATTGATTGGTTACAAAATTCAAATTTTCTCTATTTTCCACAAATCTAAAGGTTTTTTTAAAAAACAGCCATACACACAATCACGAACCAATACATACCTAATTCTTAATCAAGTAAAAGAGAAAATTTAAAAAAATAAAAAATACACAAACTCATGAGACAAAAGATTTTATGACATACCCCAAACTAATCATGACCATGTGATTTTGTTTTTTTTAAAAACACGCACACACATAGACACACGTCATCGAAAAAATACAAAATCCAAATAAAAATCAAAAGAAAAGAAACAGAAACAAAATTCCATACATCCCCATTTTTTTTTTGTTTTACTTATGTATTTTTGTTAGTTATTGTCATTTGTCTTATTATCTAGGTTGTCGGCTTTTTGCTAGTTGACATGTTGTCCTCCTATTCGTGGTTGTTTTTTATTGATTGATGAGGATTTCTAGTATTTGTGCTTCTTGCCACAATGTCATCAAACCTTGTGGGTGTCCACACACCACCAAGTTATATTTCTTTTCTCTCCTTCACCTGTACCATTTAAAAAAATTTAATATTTTATAAATAAAATCAATCTGATTGTTGCACCCACCTAACCAATAGAATGCACTCCGTAAATTTTTTAATTAAAATATACCCTACTATTAAATTGATTAAAAAAACTTGTAGCTGCACGAACACATGGTTCAATAATCCATGTAATTTTGTAAATTAAAATCCACCCCCATGTTTATAGTGTGCATGTGCACATGCGCTACATACATATTAAATTGTAATTAAAAATGAACCCCTATTGCTTGACATGCATACACTTTGCACGAAACATCATGTAAATTGTAACAATTAAATACATATCAGACCACGCGTTATATGGTAGGCGATGGTTGATATGGGTAATGCGAATAGTAGTCGGGACCCATCTACCACTATTATCCTGGGCCCATAGGTTGGTCAGACGACATGTTATGCGTACGTCTCTTGCTATATATGCAGGAGGTATGGATCACAACTTGATGCATTTTGTTTAGGGCTGAGAGCCCTATTTTTCCCCTTGGAATAGAGCGTATTTTTGTATATATGGCTTCTTCCAAGAAGGGATCTATATAAGCTGGTTTGTTCGATTTCTTTAGGCCAAGAGGGCCAGTTGTCTTAAGGTTTTAATGTTTGATTTCTTTTGGCCAAGAGGGCAAGTTAGTTTGCAGTACAAATGTACTATTTCTTTAGGCCAAGAGGGCCCTATGTCTATTTGGTGCAGGTACGGCTAATGGTTTGTTGTTTTAGTGATTGTATCATACAGGTTGATGAAGTCACTGGAGGGAGCCTTTGCTATGGAGGATTTTCTTGTGGCCATTCTAGGTGGTTTCGTCCCTTTTCGAGTTCTTTTTTCCTTAAGAAAATAACAATACATGTACTTTCTTTTTGTTTGTTGGGGACCGGCAATCGAGGCATGAAGTCCAACGTTTAGGTTATGTATGTCTGTGGGAGATCTGAGTAGTCATTGCCTCTTGTAAAGGCATTGTCAAGCACTAAAAGACATGTTTTCGATGGGAGTTCTAGTGACCCTGTTCTGCTGACCTACTAGGCGGCTGTTCTAGGAGTTTCTGTTAGTTCTGAGGCAGTTAGAGAAGCCTACTAAAATGATGATAGAAAGAAGCACAACTATAAATATCTGAGAGAAAATCTATGAATTACGGAGGTGTGTAAAAAGGGGTTTGACCCCTATTTAAAAAAATATAGAAAAGGAAAGAAAGAAAAATCATTGAGCAGTTGTTTATCGCCTTGCGAACGCCTGATAGGTTTTTGGGGATGAGTTAGACCCGGGGCCAATGCCTTGTCTTCCTAGGGGTGGCATCTAGCTGGAAAACTAAAAATAGAAGAAGGTAAGAGCGAAAATAAAAGTGAGCATTAGAAAAGGATTAAGTGTCACCTTATGAGGGCTTGGTAGGTTTTGGGGTACCAAGACAGGACCTGAGGCCGATGCCCTATTCTCCTTGGGTCACTACGCTCAGCTCCCTCCTTTTTACACGCTCGAGTATGGAAAATAAGAGGCTAAAGGACCAATGTGCTAAAAGATAATATTTGTTGATCAGGCTATAGGAGTCCTCGCCTGGTAGGAGCTCCTAGTTGAGTTGTCCTTAGGTAGGTAGTTCAGACCACCACTTAGGATGCCCTCTTTGATAGTTCTTTTTAGCGTGGCTTTGTTGGAATAGTTGGTTAGTGACTAGCTTTAGGCTTTTCATCAGATTATGCTAGGCCTACTCCTCGTGGATTTCATGCCTTGGTTTTATCAGGGGGTAGGGTGAGAGCTGTGATGTGTTTTGATGTGTATCTATTTGGTATCATCTTGATGCTTCCTTTGGTTGTTTTTCTGCAGATCTATTCGTGGGATTCGACGGGCTGAGTTACCCTATCCCATGGTCGCCAATGACAGATGATTTTTGACACCCAAAAGTGCTTAAAAATAGCCAAAAATTTGGAATTTCAGGGGAAAAATAGACTTCGTCGAAGGCAGCAGCTGCAACTAGTACGATTTTAAGCAGCAATGCCAGAAAAGTGTTTTAAAGACCCACTAAGCGGCGGTTGGGAAATTTTCATAATTTTTCAGCATGTCAAACAAGACTTCTGGAGATGCCCAGCAGTGCGGGACTTCTAGACAAATGCCCAAAATTTTTCAATGGCCAAATCCGAGGCCGAACGCGGGAGATAGGCCGGATGGGAGGCCAAGGACCAAGAACCAAGTGGAAATGGACTTTAGAAAGTTCAAAGGGGTGTGACATTTGGGGGCCCCCCTTGGAGCCCAACAAAAAAAAAACGATTTTGGGGGTGGAGGGGGGGGAAGGGGGGGAGGCATGTTTTTCGCCTCCAGGAAGAAGACACCATGAAGATGGCGACGATTTCATGATGGGGGGTTGGAGAGCTTCAAAGCACCCCCCCTCCCCCAAACAGATTTGATGCATGATTTCCCTCTTGTCTACACTCGCTATCGCCTATCTTCGCGCGTGAAATGGTTTCCTGGATATGGAGGATGAAAATCAGTCTTTCTCTCTCCTCCCTCCCTCTCTTTCAAGAGGCAATTCATGTGGGAAGCATCAAGAAGAGAACCGGTTGAAGGATGCTTGTCCGGCATGGTACTGGATCGATGGAGGGCTAGAGTTGGCTATCTGGAGGTGGGTTGAGCCTTGAATGAGGGCTGATCTGCTGTAGTCCCGCATCAAATTTTAAAACCCGCAGCGAAGGAAAAAACTGGTAATTCTATTTTACAAAGAAAAATTGCTTGTTTTTTACATTTGATTGAGCCAATGTTGTTCTTATGGAGTAAAAATTGGTAGACATGCTATTTACTATTTGTTATATGCTTGCATTATGAAAAAATCAGAAAACATAATGTTAAAATGCTGGAAATAATTTTTAGAAACCCGTAAAACACGGTTTTTATGAGAAAAATGGGATTTTTTGTATTTTCGGGTGGGATAAACCAATACACATGGGATAAAATGCCAATAAAATCTATATTGCTATTTATAAAAGAATTAAGAGCCATAGCTCTAAAAAAGTATCAGTATTTTTATAGAAAGATAGAGAAAAATGGAAAAAAATAAGAGAAAAATAGGAATATGCCTTAGAAAAATACGAAAAAATATAATAAGTGGTTGTGGACATATGATAGCGGCAAAGCATGAGGTTTGGGCTTAGTTTGCCCTATCTTTTTATCACAGTGTGTGATTTATTACTTTTTATGCATTAAACTATGACAAAACAACCTCTATACACCTATGCAACGAAGCAAAACTTAAATGGTGAAGGGGAGGAGGATTTTGTGTAATAATTTGAGGGTTGAAATAATACAAATTCTGATTGGTTTTTCTATGCACAGCATTTAGGAAACGGCCTATTTGGAAATAAGGGATCTAGTAGCACAAGGTTTGCCTTGGTGCTAGATTCTTGCAAAGAAGCATATACGTATTAGTTGGAATTCATGAAAAGATTGGTTGCGTACTAGCACATAGGCTGATTTTGAAACATAACTATTTGTGCACAATGAGACATCCACTATTGCATTGATCATACATGTGGTGTCAACTCCTGGAAACGCATAGCAATTGTTTGAATTATAGTTGACCCATGCTTGAGAGGATGAGTTTCCCCTTGCCATATGTTAGCCGTTCGTTTCTTGGGGAAAATTATTGGTGAGGAAACATGGTATCTCCTGGATCGCGCTGAAAAAAAGAGGATTCTTGTGCAAATGTGTTTATACGTAAAAGCAACGCATTGAGGGGCCAATCCCCAAGATGTAGGAGAGCTATAGTGAGATCACGACAATTAGCCGATTGGGTGCCTCTTATGTCTATGATACATGGCACTTATTGCCAATATGTATGGGATACCCCCTTTGGGGGTTTTGGGGAAGGTGCCGTTGGACTCTTATCCAACTACAAGCGCAATATTAGATGTATCTAGTGTGCATTTAGTTATTAGGAGGCCATGTGGTGGTGGAGGTGTCTGTTGTGTGCCTGAGGTCCAGCTAGTGCCATAGCCAGTGCCGGCCCATTTTTGGTCCCATCAAGGGGGGAGGTAATAGAGGAGATGTACTTAAAGAGTTCAATAAATTGATTGCATGGGGAAAAAGTGCTTTGGTTATGTAACAAAGAAAAAGCATTAAGCAAGGAGCTTAAGATGGCATGATTTTTAGGGGGTTCTATTAATATGATGGAGAAATGCCTTTGCTTGGGTTTTGAGAAGGGCACATACCAAGGATGGGTTAGTTTTTGGGGAAGATAAAAGTATGTGGTGAGGGAAAAAAAACAAGGCAGATGGCATGAAGAGCCTATGGTTAGCAAGGAGAAAGTAGCAAGAGGAGACCATCTCGAAGTCCTTGGGAGGTTTAATGAAAAATCTGACTACTCTACAAAAGAGCCTATTCAACAAAATATGTCAAACTATGACTACAAAGGAGAATATGTCAATTTGGAGGTTTGGATTGAGAGAGAACTAGTGATTGATGGTGAGAAAAAAAGACTTGACTATGAGCTACTTAGTTTGAAGGAGCGCCAATGGATGATGTGAAGCACCATGATAATGATGCACTCCATGTAGCTCGATGGATGATGCAAAATCAAGCAAAGTGTAATTGGAGGGGAAGAGTGTTGTCTTATTTTGAGGAGAACATGTTTTTTGTCGTTGAGTTTTAAGGCCCTTCGTTAGTCATATTGTGGAATTCATGGTGTTGGTCTATGTATTCCAAGTGACACAATCATCGTGTCTTATCTAGACATGGCCGGTGATGGGGAAATGGCACTAATTTTGATACTCCTTTTTCCTAAGGTGGACTTTTATGGCTAGATGGTGGCTAACATGATAGTAATGTAAGAGGTGTCTTGGGGATCTACATATTTTGAAGATGGCAACTAAGCATAGATTTTTTTCTACTAGTGACATAGAAATGAAAGTTATTGGTGTTCTTCATGTTGTAGCCCTACATGTTATCCAGTTGAGGATTGGCATTTTGATCTTATTTCATGGGAGGGGCTTCTCGATGCATGGAAGCTAAGGGTGACTGCAACGTAATTGGAGGGGATGTGCATCAAAGAAGATGGTCTATAAAGCATGTGTGTTGATTGAGGCTTGAACCTGGTCTCTTCAATTGCTGACAAACTATTAGGTGGAGCCAACACAACATATATTGATTGCAACTCCAAGCTTGGAGCTCGTGTTGAAGACAAAGTTGATGTGTTTTAGATGTTGCTATCTAAAGCTAGTGGCCAATAGTGGTGAGAATGGACGAGTTTCAAGTTCCAATGTATTGTGTATGATACATCATGGAAGAGAGCTGTTGTGATTGCATGGCAACACGGTGACTTTTGTGTGTCTAAGGTTTAGGAATCAAAAGTGGTTTAAACTCTATTAGTGGTGTGATTTATTGCTTAGTGATGGGCTATTTTGAAGGAAGCAACCTTGGATGTTCATTGTTTAGTACTTGGCTGCATGGGAAAGGAAAGCATTTAGTGTATTAAACTGATTGCAAGGGTTAACTTAATTGTGATTGCATTGTTGTCATTGAGGCCACCTCTCCTATCATTGAAGAGTTTGGAACCTTTTATGCATTGCTAAAGGATGGGTTTAGGGTTGGAAAGTATATGTTTGTCCTTTGATTTGAAGAGGCTTTTATTGATGTAATGCCTTGATCACAATGACTTATATCCAGAGAGTATGTCTACAATGAGTTTCTTGAGCTTTCATAATACTCAGAGACTCTTACTTGTCATTGGTTGCTTTTTGACTTTCATCTTCTTTTGTGTTTTTATCCTCAATGCTTTGTGGCTAGTCACGATACCCTTTGTCATCTCTGGTGAACCCAATGTGAAATAGCTATGCCAAAAATTGCAGGATGGGAGATTCTTTGGGATCTATAGGTATGCCTGAGTTTATAGATGATATGAGGTATCTATTGTCGGCTTTAAACATGTATATGCATCAACAACAACAACAACAATATCTGGAAGAATTGCAGCATCAATATAGTAGTTGCATCAACAACAAATAATATAGCATATTCAATTGCATGCTAATGCTTAGTATGAGAATGCAACAATGAAAGCTATGGAAGCTATGGTTAATGAAAGAAAATTGTTTGATGGTAGGAATGTCTCTAGTTATTTGAAATTGTATGAGGCACAAATAGATTTCTTTAGGGTCCCTACATAGTCAGTGATTCAATATTTTGTTTCATCTTTCAACTTCTTCATTGAAAATGTGCATAAATGAGCTCTATGGACAAGATACTACTTGAAATGCATTTAAGAAAGCATCGAAAGGGGAGTACTTCTTAGAGGACCTAGGGTTGGATACTCGAAGGACATTTAGGGAGTCGATTTACAAGCCTAGTAAAAGGTTGGTTGCATAAGAGTTGTTGTGGACCTTTGAAGAGAAATTCGGTCTTTTGGATGCTCAGAGTAGATACCTTTGCAGTCTGAAAAAACTAAATTGTTTTAACAAGTTGTTAATTTGCCATTGCAAGTGGAATTATGAGAACTTCTAGATGATAGAACTAAGCTAGTGGGGCTTAAAACAAATTGATAAGATGCTAAGGATATAGCCTTTACATTGATTAATAGATATATGTGGAAATTTGGATTGTCTATGTCTTCTCATTCTTCTAGTTCTATTGCTAACCCTTTATAGACCAGGCTGCAATTGTTGGTATTGGGACTTATCTCAGGAAAAGATGATATTATTAAAAAACTGGTAAAGGGTATAAATAATATGCAAATAAAAATGGCTTAGTGGAAAATTTTTGGGCAAGTTGGCCCTTCACAAGCTCCGCTTATAAATACTTTTATAAGAAGATGCATCCGGTGTGATAGTCCTAAACATGCATGTAGAGACTATGAATCATTCAAGGATGTTGCGTAAAAGAATTTAGTTTCTTGGCAATATGAAAAGATATATTTGGGTTTACTAGGGGAAAAGAGTGAAGCTAGGGTTCAAATCAACTACAAAATGGTTGACAAGGAAGTGTCTACTGATGATGTGATGATGAAGTGTGCAAGTGCTATTATGCAAGAGAGGGGAGATGCTATGGTACTTGAGGATGCAAAAGAAATGTATGCTTTGGGAGAGCATTTAGTTGTGTAGATGCTCAATCCAACTATGGTTAATGTAGGGGAAGCTATAGGGTATGAGATAGTACAATTGGATTTTAAATTGCCATTTGATCCTGGAGGACCTAAGAAGTTTGTGGATTTGGTTGTAAAGGGTTGCATGATAGTTGATCTTGTGAGCTATTAGTGCCTTATGATCTGGGTGGGAGTGTTTGGGATCGCTATGCATTCTAAGGATGCTCATGATTTGGATTCATGATCCTAGTGGGAGGATGATTATGTACACGATCAATGTGATGAGAGGGATGCCTATGCTTGGGTTTTGGGGAGGGAACATACTGAGGATGGGTTAGTTTTGGGGAAGATAGAAATATATGGTGAGGGTAAAAAATAGGGAAAATGGCATGAACATAAGATGATCGAAAGGAGAACCCATGGAGAAGGAAGGTCAATAGAGTGATGTAATGTAGCAAGGGTCTTTACCAAAGCCTATGGTTAGCAAGGAGAAAGTAAAGAGAAGACCATCTCGGAGTCTTTGGGAGATTCAATGAAAAGTAATACTACTACAAAAGAGCCTATTCAATAAAATATGAGCAATTGTGACTATGAAGGAGAGGATGCCAATTTTGATGTATGATTGAGAGACAAGTGGTGAGTGATGGTGAGAGAAAAGGACTCAACTATGAGCTATTCAGTTTGAAGGAGGTCAATAGATAATGAGAAGTACCATGATAATGATGCACTCTTTGTAGCTCAATGGATGATGCAAAATCAAGCAAAGCATAATCAGAGGGGAATAGCGTTTTCATCGGGCCTATATTTTGAGGAGAACATGTTTTCTATCGATGAGTTTTAAGGTACTTTGTTAGTCATGTTGTGGAATCTGAGGCGTTGGTCTACATATTCCAAGTGACACAATCATTGTCTTATCTAGACATGGCTAGTGATGGGCAGATATGGCATTGATTTTGATACTCATTTTCTCGAAGGTGAACTTTTATGGCTAGATGGTGGCTAACATGATATTAATATAAGTGGTGGAGCTGTATAGCAAGAAGTTGGGTTTTTTTGTGAGCTTGATCGGTTGTACAAGAAATCACATTCGTCATGGTGGTTGGAGGAGAACTATTGCAACATGAATTTGGTTGTGAATTTGGGGGCCTCGCCGTGTCAGGGGTTTGCAAATTTTGAAGATGATAACTAAGTACGTGTTTTTGCTACCAATGATGTAGAAACAAAAGCTAGCCATGTTCTTCGTGTTGCAGCCCTACATGTTATCTGGCCAAGGATTGGGCTTTTGATCATATTTCGTGGGAAGGGTCGGTAGATGTGTCAAAGTCGAGGGTGATTGCAGCATGATTGGAGGGATGTGATGCAAAGAAGATGGTCTGTAAAGCACATGTGTTGATTGAGGCCTACGTTGGGGGTAAAGGCGCCTTTGCCTAACTACCCATGTATTACTATACTGACAGTCACCGCTACTACACCACTGCAGGTGGCGGGTGCCCATCACCGTCACTTTATTCTTTATTCTTTTAGTGACAGTTTGAATAAAGGAAGACCTGGTCACACATTGTGACTGTTGGAGTTCCCATTTCTAGTCTCTCCTCTTCTTGCTCTTGCTCTCCTGCCATAGCTCTCGAGTCCAATCTTCGATCCATCGCTCCCTTTCAACTGGTATCAGAGCTTTGCTTTCCGACTCTTGAGCTTGGTTCATGGCATTCTCAGCATCCCATCAACTCCTTACTTGCATTGGGTCTCCTTCCTGGCAGCCATATCCGACTCCTTCGAGCTCCCGTCACTCCCCGGCTTCCCGAGCACCTTCCCGGCATTATTGGGCACCTTCAGGGCATTACATCAGAGGTATTTGATCATTTTCTTCAGGGTTTACTTTAGTTCTCAGGTCTCACATGCTGTAAACAAGATTGGGGCAGCCACCATTGAAGCCCCCTTGCTTCATATCTCACTTGCCTTTGAACAAGACTTGCTGGAGCTTGTTTGAGGCCTTCCTTGGCTTTAACCGAACCCCTCCAAAGCTTGGCCACCATTTTTTGCAGCCCCAGGACCAGCATTTACAGTTGGCAGAATCATGCAGCCCTCCCATATGTGTCTTCAGCATTGACAGTCACAACAGCAGCCCTCCCCCTCCATTGGCACTTGGAAAGGCTCCATTTCGGGCATATGAACATGCTTTGATGCTTGGTTTTGATGGTTGATGTGTTGGCATAGCATTTGGACTGATTTAACACTGTTTTGGGACTGTCATAATAGTCCACAGGGAGTTTATGATAGTGTTACACTGACATTTGATGCTACAACTTGTTTGGCACTGTCATTTGATGCTCGGTTGATCTCGTTTGATGCCTGGATGTTAGGGAAATGTATGCCTATTTTTTGGAAACCATTTGGAGCTGATTTTGGTGCTGAAATTCTCAGTTTTGAATAATAAATCACTATTGTACACGGTTGGATTGAAGTCATTTTACTCATGTATACTTATGCCTATGGTTTTCGGGCTATGTTTCGGACATATATGGTGATGTATTGACACTTGGGGCTCGACATAGAGATCGGTTTTGATTCGGGATTGTTGGTTGAGCTTGAGCTCACTTTGCAAAGCATTTGGATGCTCCGTCTTGGATGTACTTATGGCATGTATGTTGCTTATGTCTGACCGGTCTTGACATGCTTAGCCTATGCCATTACTACATGCTAGTTACATTGTTTGGAGCCTATTGCTACTAGAGCTCGGTCTTGGCTTGACCTTAGATTCTCGAAGCTTGCTTGAGAAATTTATTGGCTTGCCAGAGTTGTATCTTGGGATGTACTTGATGTCTTACATGCTTATGGATGCTACATACGGATGCTCTACCGCCTACATGTTCAGGATGTACCATTGATGTATTGTCTTGGACTTATGTCATTGGCACTGTGTCTTGCCTTGGCTTGAGCTCTTGAGCTCATACATACAGCTTTTGTGCCAGTGGGAGCATTCTTGAAGGCTTATCAGACATTGAGCAGGTGGTACTTTTATGCATTGAGCCATTATATGCTATTGAGCAATTACAGACACTTGAGACTTTGGGACTTCTTACCTTTTGGGATGATACATCATATGTCTTGGTTCATTGTATGCTTATGAGCTAAGTCTCAGTTTTGGATCCGTATCTTTGTGAACTGACACCTACTTGTGTCAAGTTTTGGTAGTGGCAGGAACACTTTGCCCCATTGCCTGGGGGGTGTGCCTACTCACTGGCAAATGTTTGTATGACATACTTGGGTGTTGGATTCATGCTTATTGACCGTCATATGCTTATGCTATGCCCCCATGATGCCAGCTCTGGTCTTGGCAGTATCTGATTGCCTTGGGATCCGATTTTGGTACTATTAGCTCTCTTTTACTAAAATTTGAAATTTATTACAGCAAGCATATATATATATATGGACTGACATGGATTTTTCATGCTGAAACACTCTGAAATGATGTACTTTCACTAGTACTTGGTGGGCAGCAGCTTTGGTTCCACTTTCTTCGCCATTTTTCCTCGATTTTGGTGATTTTTTTATCATTTTCTGCAGTAAACAACAAGCAGTTTTGAACTGTCTACAATCTTCTAGCCTGCATTATGGTCGTCCACTGATCATGCTATTTTCAACATCACTAAGCTTGATGGTAGGAATTACTCTTATTGGAAGAGCGAGATTTGGCAGGTGTTGGTGTAGAAATCGTAGATCAAACCTTTGAGATTAAGCGGGCATCCGCCTGCAACTATGCCAGATGAGGAATGGCTTGAGCTTGATGAGTTATACAAGTCCACTATTGTATTGTCTCTCACAGAACAGGTTCACTATAATATCTTTGAGGAAGAACAGAGTGCTTGGCAGTTGTGGGAAAAGATAAAAAATCTCTATGACAAGAAAAGTCCAGCGAGTCAGATGTATTGGCTGAAGCAGCTTATGGATCTGCGCATGAAGGAGAATGTGGCTATGTCTGCTCACTTGAGCCAGTTCCATGCTATACTCAAGAACTGGACTTCACAGGACATCACTTTTGCAGAGGATGTCACTCCTCTTTTCTTGCTTGGTACTCTTAATGAGTCATGGGATGTATTCCGCACTGCATTATGTGGCTCTACTGCTACCTTGAAATTATCTGATGTTGAGAGTGCTCTTCTGCAGGAAGAGGTTAACCATAAGAATTTGGATGCCTCTCGTGTGTCTCATGCTATGACAGTTAGAGGCAGGAATGATGGATATGGAAAGTATGGCAATGGTAGTGGCCGTGGATGGGATTCTCAAAAATCTCGGTCCAAGTCTCGTGGGAAGTCATGCAGCAAATCCCGTGGCAGGAATGCAGATGTTACTTGTCACCATTGTGGAAAAAAGGGCCATATTAGGCCACAATGCAAAGATAAGGGGAAAGATAAGGGCCACAATGAAAGGCGCAAAGATAAGGGGAAAGACAAAGTGCAGGATAAGTCTTCTGATCGCAGCATAGTACCTGCAAAGTCCAGTGTTAAAATTGAAGAGATCAATGTTATGCAACTTGAGAATGTTGATGATGATGATTATATCCTAGCAGCTTCTTCTAGTGCTTCACAGATGACAGAGATACACTCTATGTATACACAGTGTTGGCTCTTGGACTCAGGTGCGTCCTTTCATGTGACACCTTGCCGAGAGTGGTTTCATTCATACCATACTATTTCGGGTTCTGTGCACTTGGGTGATGACAGCTCTCTTGATATTGTGGGCATTGGTGATGTTAGGCTGCAGTTTTCCTTCTGGCAGCAGTTTTGTTATGCAGGATGTACATCATGTACCTGCTTTGACATGCAGTCTCATGTCAGCTGGACAGCTTGATGATGCAGGATATCATGTATGTTTTGGAGACTCTGCATGGAAGATCACTCATGGCAAACTTCTGATTGCGAGAGGTGCCAAGGCTGGCAGTCTCTACCCCTTGATTGTATCAGCTTCTTCCCTTGATCATGTTTTGTCTATGGGTTCTATCCCACATGTATCTCTTTGGCATGCCTCTTTGGGCCATATGTCTTTGAAGGGAATGAAAATGCTTTCTGGTTTACAGTACTTACCGCCCCTTGATTATGCATGTTTTGATTCATGTGAGCATTGTCTTGGCAGGCAGACTAGTTCTACGCATAAGAAGTTTGGTAGGCCATGCATGAGTGAGCCCTTGGCAATGGTACATTCGGATGTCTGTGGGGCCATGCCTTGTCAGTCTATGGGTGGTGCAAAGTATTTTGTTACATTCATAGATGATTTTTCATGGAAAGTTTGGGCTTATCCCATTAAGCTGAAATCCGATGTCTTGGATGTGTTTCAGAGATGGCTTGCATTGGTTGAGAACCAGTCTGGGTATAGGCTAAAATGCCTAAGGACAGATAATGGGGGTGAGTATGTCTCACGTGCTTTTGAGCAGTTATGTGATGAGAGGGGTATTAAGCATCAGTTGACTGCCCCCTACACCCCCCCAGAATGGTTTGGTCGAGTGGATGAATAGAACCATCCAGGAGCGTGTATGCAGTATGCTTAGCTATGCAGGCCTACCACAGAGCTTTTGGGCTGAGGCAGTTAGTACAGCTGTGCATGTCATAAATAGATCACCCTCTAGTAGTTTGGATTTCCAGGTTGCAGAGGAGGTATGGACTGGAAAACCTCCCTCTTATGCGCATCTCCGTGTCTTTGGACGTGAGGCATTTTGCCATGTGCCTAGGGACAAGAGAAGTAAGTTGGATCCCAAGAGTGTCAAATGCATTTTCCTTGATTATGGGGATGCAGGCGAGATGGGTTATCATCTCTGGGATCCGTAGGCGTGGAAAGTCATCTGCAGTCATGATGTAGTCTTCCATGAAGACAAAATGCATAGGCAGCCTGAGAGAGTTGTTGAGATTTGCAGGGTCATATTTCAGGAGGAGCCGAGAGCTCCCGCACAGCCAGTTGGACAGCCTACAGTTGCAGCAGATGCTCATGGTCAAGGTGTTGGACAGGTAGTTGGGCAGGCAGTAGAGCCTGCTGTGAGACGGTCTACTAGAGACAGACATCCACCTGATAGATTTCAGCCCTCGATGCATTATGTCTTGGTTACAGATGTAGGAGAGCCTTTCACCTATGATGAGGCTATGCGCAAGGGTGATAGTCACTCCTGGGAGAGGGTTATGCAGTGTGAGATAGACTACCTGCATAAGAATGACACTTGGGATTTGGTTTCCTTGCCTACGGGCAAGAAGGCTTTGCCATGCAAGTGGGTGTACAAGCTAAAAAGTACCCCTGGACACCCCAAGCCGGCATACAAGGCTAGATTGGTAGCAAAGGGTTTTAAGCAGGAGCATGGTGTGGACTTTGATGAGGTCTTTTCTCCTGTGGTTAAGATGACCACCTGTGCTTAGTCTTGGCTTTGGTTGCTTAGCTTGACTTGGATTTATACCAGATGGATGTCAAGACGGCTTTCTTACATGGGAACTTGCATGATGAGATTTATATGGAGCAGCCTAAGGGCTTTGCAAAACCTAGCAGGCATCACCTAGTGCGCAAATTGAAGAAAAGTCTTTATGGCTTGAAACAGGCACCTAGGGAGTGGTATCATAAGTTTGATGCCTTTATGCAGTCACAGGGCTACAGCCGGAGTGCTATGGATCCGTGTCTTTACACAAAGAAAGCCCGTGATGGTTCTTTATTGATTTTGGTACTCTATGTGGATGATATGTTGATAGTAGTAAAAGCTCATGATGAGCTAGATACTCTTAAGGCTCAGCTCAAGAAGAGCTTTGAGATGAAAGATCTGGGACAAGCCGCTCACATACTTGGTATGCGCATTAGACGCGACAGGGATCAGGGACTCCTCTACTTGTCACAAAGGGAGTACATTCATAAAGTCCTTGAGCGCTTCCTCATGCAGGACGTAAAGCCTATTGGCTGTCCATTGCCTTCTTATGTGAAGGTATCACAGGCTGATTGTCCGCAAACAGATGAGCAGAGGGCCGAGATGGCCAAGATTCCCTATGCATCTGCAGTGGGCAGTCTTATGTATGCCATGATAGCCACTCGTCCAGATATTGCCTTTGCAATTGGTGTTGTGGCACGCTATATGGCTACACCTGGCAAGAAGCATTGGGATGCCGTGAAGGGTATCATGAGATACCTGAAGGGCACTGCAGATATGTGCATATGCTATGGCAGCCAGGATATAGGAGTGGTGGGGTACACTGACTCTGATTATGCAGGACATGCAGATAGTAGGAAGTCCACTTCCGGCTATGTATTCACCTATGCTGGAGGTGCTGTTTCTTGGATGTCCAAGGTGCAGAAATGCATGGCCCTTTCTACTACAGAGGTCAAGTATGTTGCAGCCATTGAGGCTTGCAAGGAGGCCATTTGGTTGGGTTGTTTAGTTGCTGACCTTGGTATTGATACTATCCCTACACTGCATTCGGATTCTATGAGTGCTATTTAGTTAGCCAAGAATCCGGTCTTTCATGCAAAGACGAAACACATTGAGGTGAGGTATCACTTCATACGTGGGGTCGTTGAGGACAAGTTTGTTGATATTTCAATTGACCAGAATCCTGCAGATCTGCTCACGAAAAGCCTCTCTACAGAGCGCTTTGCCTTCCTCAGGAGGTTGATGGGCGTGGGATGAGATGACGTCTTTCCTCATCTTGTTGTACATGTGTACATGTTGTACTATATTTTTCCTTTTTCTTTTCACTCCTCACTGGGGCAGATTCGCCTTTAAGTGGGAGGTTGTTGGGGATAAAGATGCCTCTGCCTAGCCGCTCGTGTATTACTATACTGACAGTCACTGCCACTGCACACTGCAGGTGGCGAGCGCCTGTTACCGTCACTTTATTCTTTATTCTTTTAGTAACAGTTTGAATAAAGGAAGTCCCGGTCACACATTGTGACTGTTGGAGTTCCTATTTTTTGTCTCTCCTCTTCTTGCTCTTGCTTTCCCACCATAGCTCTCGAGTCCAACCTTCAATCCATCGCTCCCTTTCAGCCTAAACTAGGTCTCTTCAACTATTGATGGCGAAATATTAGGTGGAGCCAACATAGCATATGTTCATAGAAGCTTGGAGCTCGTGTTGAAGATAGGGCTAATGTGCTTTAGATGCTATAGTCTAAAGTTGGCGGCCAATCGTGGTGAGAATAGTCATCATGACTTTCAAGCTCCAATGTATTGTGTAGGACACATCATGGAAGAAAGTTATTGTTATTGCATGGCAACACTGTGACTTTTGTGTGTTTAAGGTTACAACTTTTGTGTGTTTGTGTAGGACGTATCATGGAAGAGAGTTGTTGTTATTGCATGGCAACATGTGACTTTTGTGTGTTTGAGGTTGGGAATCAATAGTTCCAACTCTATTAGTGGTTGTTCTTTATTGCTTGGTGATGGGCTAGTTTGAAGGAAGCAAGCTTGGATATTCATGCTTTAGTACTTGAGTACATGGGAAAGGAAAGCATTCATTATGTTAAATTGATTGCAAGGGTTAAATTAATTGTGATTGCAATGTTATCATCGATGCAACCTCTTTATCAATAAAGAGTTTGGAACCTTTTATGCATTGTTGAAGGATGGGTTCAGGGTTGTAAAATGCATGTTTATGCTTCGATTTGAAGAAGCTTTGATTGATGTAATGCCTTGATCACAGTGACTTGTATCCAGGGAGTGTAGCTACAATGTATCTCTTGAGCTTTCATAATATTCAAAGACTCTTACTTGGCATTGATTGCTTTCCTTTCCTACTTTAGTCTTGCTTTGTGCTTTTATCCTCCGTGGTTTGTGGCTAGTGATGAGACCCTTCGACAATGGCAACCATGGATTAGCTGGCTTGGTCAAGTTAGTACACACACACACACACACTCTCTCTCTCTCTCTCTCTCTCTCTCTCTCTCTCTCTCTCTCTCTCTCTCTCCAGCTCTTATTTGCTTGTTCTCCTTTAACTACATATTTGTGTCGATGCAGACACTGCATGTTGAATTATCACAATACTTGATAGTAAAGACAAGTTAAAGTATAGGGTTTTAAACATACTCTTCATGGTAGTAGTTAAATCAAATATAATACAAACTCCACTTCATCAAGGATTGTCTATTGGTTGATTGAAAAAATAAGATGTATGTAGTTTGAATAACTAGTGACTTTTCTGTTTACTATAACTTTATAATATGCAACCTAAACAAATAGTGACCTAGGATTCCTACTCAAATTTTAATTGTGGTCAAATTGTACATGGAGGGTCTATTTTGCATCATTGATCACGTGTAAAGAGAGAGACAGCATAGCAAGATGTTCATACATTTTATATCCATTCAATACTGGTAGCCTAAGGCAAACCTTGATGACATGTTTATTCCTTCCATGTAGATGTAAAATAACACCAATTAGAATCTTTTAAAAAAAATAGATTTAAAGGCTAAAGCCCTTTTGCTTTGAAAAATATATGTACCCAAAATTTCAATGCCTGGTTATCCATTTGATGCTTTTTGTAAGGGAAATAGAAGAATCTCTCTCTCTCTCTCTCTCTCTCTCTCTCTCTGTGTCTGTCTGCTTGTCTATGACTGAGTCGGAGGAACAATGTGGTCTTCGGCATTCAAGCTCCGGATCTGTGACACCTTGTTAAACGGAAGCTCCAATTGATGGGCTTTCATGCTTTCTGATTATGTGCAATCCCAACCTACAAATGGTTGGATTGATCTGCAATGGCCGGATTCCGGCATCTAATTGCTTGATAAGAGGGGCAAAGGGCCCACAAATGTTCGACAATGTCGCTTATCTAATAATGCACAGGAGGAGGATGAGGCTGACGAATTTCCCATTCAGATCATCACACGTTTTGGCCATGGCGGCTGCTGCTGCTGCTGCAAGGGCCTAGAACACAGAAGCCACTGGGGCATTGGAATGTTTCACCACTGGGCATCCCGCAGTCTATCAGGATGGACAAGATGATGATATTGCAGAGAAGGAACAGCTAGCAGGCAGAGTACAGGTTCAGGGTAAGGCATAAGGGCCTGCTCGAAAAGCATGAGATAAACACTACCATTTCTTCATATCTAGTCTCTCCATGGGCCGGGCGGCAGCTTACCCTGTGGCCCATGCCAGCGGTTTGAATCCGCTTATCTCCATTGCGTGATCCATGGGGTTTATCATGCAATGACAAGGTCCAGAGACCAGTTCCTGGAAAGAAGAAGATCAGAGATGTTTCCAAGGTCTAGAAGAATCTAAGGGAGCATTATTTCTGCATCTGCTGTTTCAAGAGAGAATTGGCACATCCAGAGACTGAGCAAGTGTTTCAGTATGTCCCTAAGAGAGTGCAGTGCCTTGGTGCTAGGATGATCTGAAGGGAGCAACACCTTCCTTGGAGCTCATCAGCAGGGAATCCTGCAACTGGGTTGATCAATCTTGACTGTCTGGTCATGTGCTTAGCATTTGGTAGGGTGTGCAATTGAGGTTGGTGCACAGCTGAGGCAATTGTTGCATTGCTCCTGGATCCACAGGGGACGCCGGCTTGAGATAAGCCCTGCCTGCTGTCCCGCTGGAGCATGAGATGTTCTCCCACATGCCTTGCAGGCATGTGTAATGTTACACCAGATAGCTTTCAAGAATTTGAGCTTTGCAAGGTGCACCTAATGGATTGGAAAGATGCCAGCAAAGAGACGTAGCAGGTGGACCTTGACAGCTAGGTTTGGGCCAAGGTTATGTTGTAGAGATGAATCTGGAGGAGCAACAGCGTAATTTTTTCAGCAGGGTCCTGAGTGATCCTGCTGAAAATCGTCCCCGCTGGGCTTTTCCTTATGACAGGGTTGTGCATGAGAATCGAGTGCTACGCAACCGGAGCGTCACTATAAATGAGCTCAGCAACCTGCCTGTAGAGCAACAGCAGCCAGCTCACATGAATGAGGATCAATGGAGGAGGTACATGCAAAATGAAATTCGTGTGGCGTGGCGACCTGTCTTCCAGAGAAACAAAACCATTTTCTCTGTGCCTAAGGCCTTGTTTGAAGTCAGGCCTCGTTCATACTGTCCAAGAATCATCACCATTGGTCCATTGTGTAGGAAGCTTGAGCCAGCACCAATGGATAGCTGCAAAGCACTGTGCCTAAAGGAGTTTCTTGACAGGAAAGAGATGAGTTTGTCAGAGTTGATGAACCATGTGGTACCAAACCCTGAAAATTTGAGAAATGTTTACTTTGGCCTTCCAAAGTACAGCAGTGAGACACTGAAGCTTCTACTCACGATTGATTCAGTGTTCATCCATGAGTTTCTACTTTTTCTAAGCAGAGACTTCAGTGCTGAAGATGAAATCTGTGGATACATGGCTTCCTTCTTAAATAATCACATAACGATCTCTCAGGTGACCCGAGATCTTTTCTTGGTCGGCAATCAGGTGCCTATTGCCTATTTGAAGAGTCTAACTGAGCTCTCGAACTGCGACCTTCCCTTTGATGACCTACTACTTTGCCTAGAATTTCTTGTGTATAGAAGCAATCCATTCTGCATGAGTCATCCTGAGAGTACAACCTTTCACAGAGATTTGAAGGATTTGATAGAAGGTATTTCTTTTTTGGATTGTGAGCATCTTCTGGACTGCCTCTATATTTCCTGTGTGCACAACTCAAAAAATGACAGTCCCCAAGAATTCTGCAGACCTACATGCCGTGTTCCAAGAGCATCAGAATTGAGTAAAGTTGGTATCAAGTTCAGAGCACGAAGAGGAAACACAGCTGTACTGAAATATCATAAAAGAAGTCTTAGAGTTGAATTACCAAAGTTGATTATTTATGATGAAACTGAGGACATATTGAGAAATCTAGTTGCATACGAGCTTACTTCCAAAGTTGGAGGTGAGTTCTGTGGTTATGCCATCATCATGGATTCCTTAATTGATACTTCAGAGGACCTTTCAGTTCTGTACAGGGCTGGTGTTTTAGAGAATCATCTTGGCAGTGATGAGAGACTACTCCGGATGTGGAATGATATGTGTACAAACATATCAGAAAGCTCTTGTGAGAGGTGGGAGAAAATGACTCTTGCCATATTGATGCATTATAAGAGCAATTGGCGAGTAATGTATGTTGAGTTCTATTCAAAGTTTTTTTCCAGGCCATGGTTGTGGCTTTCCACAATAGCTGCAGTGCTGCTTTTGATCATGTCAGCTTTGCAGACTATCTATTCTGTGGCATCTTTTTATCATAGCTAATTTTGAGTTAGTGTGAAGAGATGCTGCATAAGGTACAATGGGCTTTGCAAGAGTCTCTAGGCACATACCCATGAGAGGAGCATAAGTGGTTGACTTCTTATTGAGAGCGCCAAATTCATCATCAAAAACTGACTAAATTGGGGTTCAGCCTGTAGCTTGGAGAGGGCAGAATCATGAACAAATTATGTAGCTCTCTGTGGTTGCAGAGAGGGCTGTTGGTTATCATTGTTTTACTCTGTATTCAGCCTCACATTTCCCATCTATGGAGATAATATGGTTGCTGCAATTGATCAGCATGTTATGCCAAGCAGTGGAGGGATTGCCAAGCAGTTACACCGACTGTCAAGAGTAAACGAACCTTGGTGACTCATGCAATCTACTCTTACACCTGAAAGCTGGTTTAGTTAGCACTTGCAATGCCACATGCTGTACATGTTGGCATAGTTTCTGTGCACTCATTTTTATCCCTTACCTCTACAGTCAGCTATGTAAGCTATGTTCTGGTAAAAGATTTCCCGAACCAGAAGTTGTAAATTCCTAAGACACTGGTAGATGCAAGACTTGGGAAAACAGAGTGGCTTAAAAGAGTAGTATCGGAGGTGTTGCTGCCATTTCTTCAATATGTGCCACCAATATTTTTTGTTGCTTGATTGTGCTGAAAATGCAGACCAAAAATTCTCTTTGTGATGTGTCTGGCTGGTTGTATACCCTGAATCAAGGTTTTCCAATAACCAACCTTTACCCACTAAATGCCAAGGCCGATAGGGGTAAACTTGGCTGAAGGCAAATTTAGCCTTTACCCACTAAAGGTAAGGTCAAGTGGGGAGAATGCTTTCCCATCAAAATCTCCAGACTTTTGTGTCATGGACCTAGTGGTAACCACAAGAAGCATCTCTTGATTTGGCTTAGGAAGCCAAAGAGTGTTGTCACCTTCATATAAATCTAGTGTATGTAGCAACATCTTGGGCACCACCTTGGCTTTGTGTTTCTCCTACTACAGTACCTTGTTTGCTGGCTCTTTTGTACTTGTAGATGATGCTTTGCCCTCTGCATCTTGGGTTGGGAGGCTTTGTTTTTTTAGCCTTTTGGTTCTCTTGTGTTGGGCTTTTCATTGTTGATCCCTCTGGTGGTGTGGCTTGGCTCATTTGGTTTCTTGTTCTTCCCCATTGACTCTTTTGTGCCTTCATTAGGTTTTTACCTCTTGTTAGTGGAGATATCATCTTCCCTATCATGATATATTGAGATTGTTATGATAGATTCAAAGCAGTCGGCAACTTAGAATAGGCATTTTGTAAGGGTAGCTATTGTTAGGTGCAATTTAGCAATTTTTAGCTTTGCCTTTACATTAAACCTAGGAAATTAGGGTTTAGTATAAAAGGTAGACACTTAGCATTGTGGACATATTTTGGCTATTCATTTTTGTATGATTCCATTTGAGGAACTTGGATCCTCCCACTTAGCATGATGTGTGTTTGTGTCCACCCAACATGAAGGTATGTATTCACATCCACCTAGCTTGATGGTGAGTTCTCATACATGAGTCTTAGCCTCATCAAGAGGCTTGATCTTTGTTTTGTTATCTTCTTGATTTCAACCATGGATTCCTTGTGCCATGAGTTGTATGCCAGTACAAGATATGGCTATGGTTCCTTAGCTTATTTCTTGGTTATGGCTATGGTTTCATGTTTCATTGCTTAGTATTTTTCCTTGCAAGTAAGGTTCCTTTTCAATTAGAGGAAAGCTTCATTTTAGTGATATCACGACCTAAGCTTAAAGTCCACAACCGATTTCATATTCTACTTGGAAAAGTTCACATTAGACAATGTACAAGAGGTGCAAATTTTTACATGTACATTCCTATGACTAGCAAGGCTTCTACAAATAACTGAAGTTAAGTTTGGAGTTATTTGAAGCAGGTCTAGATAAACATTGAGAAATAGTAATAGATTTAGTAGCATGTCACCTATTTTGAAGCAATTTTGGAGGTCATTTAGCCAAAAAGTGATCTAGGCCTTGGAGAAAGCCAAAACCTATGCTACTTCTTTAAGCACTCATCTTTTTCATCGCATTTCTTCTTCCATAGCATCAAGCCATTATGGAACAATGTTCTTGGAACTAACAAGTTTTATACCATTGAGCATTGGCGTTATGCAACATTGCAAGCAAGCTACTCAATGTAGATTTTGATGCAAATTTGGGGTAGATTTATAGGAGCCATCAAAATCATTTGAAGCTCTATTCTCCAATTAGCACACTACAGTAGCATTATTTAACTATTTGGCAATAGATATGATCAATAGTTGAGCTCCATTTTTGTTGGCTTAGTATTCTTTCTCATATAAAACACTAACGGGAAGCAAAATAGCTAGTGAATTTTTTCTCAAGATTTATTTTCTTGAAGACAACTTCATTCATTACTCTAGCAATAATCTAGTATGTGGCATCATTTATGGACAAAATTTGAGGTCCATTACTTTATTATTGTGGCATTTGCTCATTCTTCAAAACCTTAGATAGCAAGGGGTAGCCAAGGATGCTTCAAGATTCTTCATGAGGACTTCATTCTATGATCCTAGGGCTTCTTTATAGCAAGTATCAACCAAGCTTCCATTAAGAATGGAAGGATTGAAGATTCTTTTTGTTAAGATTGATTCATAGAGCAAGAGGAGAAATCTCCATTTCAGCCCCTTCTCTATTTACTGAAGTGTCCATATTCTTTATGGAGTATCTAAATATCAGGATGAAGTTGTTGATGAAGTCTCAAGCTCATTGGATCAACCTAAGGAAGCATTATACCTTCAAGCTTCAATTAGCCCTATCAAATGAGGCATTCTTCAAAAAATTCTTGCAAATCTTTCTAATATTATATGGATAGACCGTTTTCTATTATTATAGAGAGATTTTTGATCCATCCTTTGGTCTCATCTCACCACATTGGATTGATAGAATCCTTCAAGGATCACTTAGAGCTCTATTCAAGCAAAAACTCTCAAATTTCTACCTCAATCTTTTAAATATTTCTTTCCAATTGATTAATGATGCTTTGAATTCAATCTAACCTTGACCATCTAGTATCTTTCTCTTATTTGATTTGATCATTAAGAGGGTAAGTGAATAATTAGTGAATTCACTGAAACACATTGAGGTACACTCTATCATTTTCAATCCCATTTCAATTCTTTCCAATTTGAAAAGGCTTATTTCATTTCATTTCAATTTCTTTCCAATTAGAAAAGGATCCCTTTATTTATCCATTCTTGTATTCTTAGCGCTATTGGAGCGTTTGGGGTCAAAAGTCTACCACGGGGGTAAGAGGCAGTAGGGTGAAGGGAGATTCAGGGAGAGCAATTGATGAAAGAGAAGGGGTTTGAAGAAATAGAAGATGTAGAAGAATACTCATAGAGATGAAGCTTGTCAATTTCTTTCTGCATCCTGAGAAGATAAATCCCTTGTAGACAAAAAATGTGCATCAAACAATAACTTCTTCTCTGCTGGGCTAGACCGCCAATTTGATGCTTCTGTTGGCTTCAAAAGGGGGGTAAAATACCAGGACACCTACTTAGAATTCTCCTAGATCACTCCTTTTTCTTCTCCCAATTTGGAGTGTTGTTTGCTACCTGTAAATTGTGATTGCGTGTCGCGCGATTTTGTTAATTCTTCTTTTTGCATAAAATCCTCCAAAAATAGCTGAAAGCCACTTGCGTTTTTTACATGTCATCCTATTCTAGAAGTTATCTACAGATTTTGGATATTTACAAGAAATAATATAAAAAATAGGCTAAACTTGTCCAAAAATCTAGTATTTTTGAACCATCCACATTACGGACTCTGACACTAATGACTAATATGGCATTGACTCTCTAGATCAATAAGAAAGCCAAATAATGATGCACTCTAGATTTTTTTCACATTGTGTTCGTGTAGTGGCACAATATCCACCTCCTCTTAACCTGCACATCCTTCGACATATGCTAAAGTCTTATAGATCTCTAGTGTCAGAAGAAGTATCCTCTTTCATATCAATGCCTTCATCTTCTACCTCTTTTTCTTCCATATTCTCATGTTCATGCTCATCAATATTTAACTTCTTCAACTCACATGCTGAAGACTCCCTACGTTTAAAGAGCTTGATATATTTTCCAACCCCACTGGAATCCTTAGAGTTCTCCCATCCATCTCATTTAATGCATAGGTAGCATTGTAAAAAACAAACCTTACCACATATGGACCAAACCACCGCTTTGCTATCTTTTGATTGGCACTATGTTGATTTTTCAAGTTGCTGTCATAAACAAGTACCCAGTTCCCTTCTTGTATAGCTCGTGGTTGAAGTTTGTGTTGCTTGTCAAATATCTTCTTGTTCTTGATCCTTGTAGTCTTCAGCTTTTTCGTGGCTGAATGACTTCTGGCCTTCTTTCTAACTATCTAATGTGTAGGACCAGCCACTCTTCTCTATTCAAACCCTCTTCCCATAGTAGAACACTCCAAGTAACAATAGTCTCCTCAATAGGCATGATTGGCTATTGTCCATACATTAATTCAATAAGCATATACCTTGTAATTGCAATATGAGTGGTTCTATAAACCCATAAAGCAAAGGGTAACATTCTTGGCCACTCTTTCATCTTGCCCTTGCATGACTTTGCTAATGCCTTAATGATAGATTGATGACCTCTTTCACTTTGCCATTTGTTTCAGGATTGTAGGCTGAAATTAAAGCCATCTTGATACCTAATCATGAAAAGAAGTCACAAGCCTCATCCGCATCCAATTCTCCTCTATCTGCAACCACTTTACCAACACAACTATACTTGCAAAAGACTTCTTTCAATAAGAACCATACCAACACAACCATACCTACAACCACTTTACCAACACAACCATACCTACAAAAGACTTCTTCCAATAAGAACCTGCAAACTGCTTGAGTAGTCTTTGTACTAAGAGCTTGACCTTTCACTTGATTTGTCAAGTCTTCTTATGCAAGCACAAGATATCTCATATTCCATAAACCTATAGGCATGGTAACCAAATCAACTACCCATTTGTAATACATAGACAATGGATAGGTCAGTTGTAACTCATCTTTATGCTTTACCAAGGAATACATCTAACAGTCATTGCATGATTCCACATAATGCTCCACATCTTTATACATGTTTTGCCACCAATACTTCTCTTTGATCTTGGCAAATGTGTCCCAAACTCCTCTATGTCCATCCCATAAACTTTCATGAAACTCCTGCATCACTTGTTGTTTGAGAAGCCCTATCTCCCAATACACGTACTAGAGCTCCTCTCTTTTTCTTTGCATGCTTTCATAAATATCCATCTTTCAAGAAAAATCGATAAGCTTTTCTTTTAATCTTTTGAATTCAACTTCAGACCACTCAGGCTTCTTTGTCATGAGGTTGAGATATTGGCCTATTTTTAGCCAATCATCCTTATACAACTCTTCCAAAATTTGTGTTCTCACTGAAGCATAACACTGATGATGCTTTCTCTCTACTGCCCATCTCTTCTCCATAGTTGTAAGTTCTTTTCTTACTATTGAAATCCATGTTACAATAGTTGTACCGATTGTATTTGTTGTTATGATAGTTGTACCTGCATTAATGATAGTTGTACTTGCTGTTTTCCAATTTGTATTTAAAGTAACAACAGCTGCATACTCATTCCTTGCTGTCATAAAGTTAGTTTTAGCACCTATCATGCCATCCTCTTCATCTTCCATAAGCTCCTCTTCATCTTTAAACCTTTCTCGTGAAAGCATGCCAGCCACGAGGTTTTCTCTACCTACAATATGCTAAAAATTAGGGTTAAGTGACTTTATATATGCAATCCACCATAACATAGCAATATCGAAAGTTGAGTAATTTACTATCATGCCCAATAGAGGTAAACAATCAGTCTCTACCACTCCTACATGAGCTCCCATAAAATACTCCCTATTACACTTAAGGGCTGCCACTACACCCCAAAGCTCTCTTTTGACTTGAGAATATCGCCGTTGCTGTTCATAGAGGACCTTTGATCCAAACCGAATGGCATACCTATTCCCATCAACATCATATGACCCACTGCCAATTGGGCTTGTATCCACGGTGAGAATAATAGGCTGTCCATTCTCATAATTTGCTCTCTTTAGTGTTGGGGCTGAAATCAATAAGCTCTTTAACTTCTGAACTGCCTTTGTATGCTATTTACCCCACCAAAACTTTTGCCCTTTTCTCAAGAGCTGATATAAACTTTCAACGACATGAGCAAAATGCAAAATCCATATCAAGTAAAAGACACATGCACCCAAAATTCTTCTCACCTCGGATACATTCGAACATGTCTCCCACATCCTACTTATGGCATCAATCTTTATTGGTGAGGGCTTTCTCCCATATGGTCCACACATGTGTCTAACAACTAATACTTCCTACACTCCAAAAACTGACTTTTCTCCTGATAGAGTCAAATGCACTTTTTCAAGACGGCTCAAAATGCTGTCACAATCAGTAATATGATCAACCACAAATCTTCTACATCCATGCTCATTTAACTCTTCATTCTTCTCATAGATATCACATCCTTTGATCGACACATCATCAAGAAAGGGTAAGGTTAACTGAGGAATATACTCCCTCAAAACTTTATGCATGGCATTTATCGTATGCGCCACTGAATTGGTTGCTCATTGTGGAAGCACACACATCCTAACCAATCCAAGTGGTGTCTTCATGGTAGTGATATCTCGGCTTTCTAATGTAAGTTGGAATTGATCATATCCCTCTCATATCCTGAATATAAATCACCCATAGAGTAAATTGCCTTGCCTACAAATGCTTATACAAATTCATCCACTATTGGGCCTGATCCAACATTCCTTATGGTGACTTTATTAACTGGTTGTAAATCTTGTATAAACCTCAAAGCACCATTCTTCTTTGGAACAGTAAACCACTGATTGGAATATGGACCTGAAAAAGGATCCAAAATCCGCATTTTGATTCTTCTCATTCAAAAGCTCTAGCAGCTTAGGCAAATATGCCTGAGACACTAGAATAGGCTTCAAATTCCATGGCACATGAGGTATTGTAAAGATCACCATAGTTGCAACTATGGTCGTCGGATCAACACATCCAATTTCATCTGGTTGAAACGCAAAGGCTTTCCCATGCCTTGTCAACATATGTAAGAAACAAGCTCTTTCTACAGGCAAAAGGAAGCTTATATCACCAGTTTTCAGCTCTTGTAAAGTTTCAGCTGTAAATTTATGTCCTACTCCATGTGGATCCCGTAAACTAGGTTATTGAGTCACATTTTCAGCCAACCCATCACTTCTGAGTGGTAAAGGCAAAGCCACAGGCTTAACCTTCTTTGAAACTATTTTGTACTTTGTATCCACCCTTGCTTCAGCCCTGTCTTGTAGCCCATAACATTCATGCTCAGCAAACTCTTGAATGACATTATACATCTCTAAAGTGTATACATAAGTAACCTCTTTTTCTGCCCTATTTTTAGTATTAATTGCCATAGAAATTTCACCCACTATATCAACATCAACCAGCCTTGAAAATAGTCTGAAATACCTTAATTTGTAGCAATCAAATCATAAGTCTTCAACTCTTTTTCAGCCCATCCTACACATTTCTTTTCAGCCCTATTATTAAAATTTCCAAGACTACATGCTTTCCATTCCTGCAATCTAGACACAAACACAGTTTCCCCCTTTCTTGGAGGCATAATTATCTCCCTAGAGGCACTACCATAGCCTCCACTTATAGCAATGCTATCTAAAAACCCTTAAATTTTTGTGCATTAGGTGGCATGGGATTATCCCGCAGCCTATCCCAATTGCGGGGATGATTCACACAAACAGTGAGAAACTGTACTATCTTTGTATTATCTTTACTCCGAACCCGAGCATATGAAGAACCATAATCTAAGGCTTTTGTTTCCATCCTTGATTTTGAAATATAGGGCTACCCCAAAATCACCGGATAACTACATGAATCCTGCACAAAAAATGATATTCATCCCTAACATCTCCAATAGTCATAAAGATCCCCTGATGAATTGTTTGTTGGCCGCATGCGCCATCTCGAATCGACATCAATCGGCCAATGTCCATTCTCATACAAGCTATGTGCCATAACATTCATTTCGGAACCATGATCCAAGAGAGCTATGCAAGTCGTCTCTCTTTCTCCCACTTTAACAATTGTCTTTGTTATAGCACGAGCCCAATGCATTCGTGGAATAATGATTGCTTGGAATAAGAGCATCTTCTTCTTCATGTACTTGTTGATGGACATTCCCATTATACATAGCCTTCTCTCTATGCTTATTGCTGCCCATAAGACCAATTTCAGCCCCACAAGCTTACTGTCTACACTCCCATTTAACCCATTTTCAACATCAACTTGCTCCAAATCAACATTACATGCACCATCATATTCCCTTTGAAGTTGTTTCTCTATGTCTTTGTCAACTTGCATCAATGCTTGCAAAACTTCACCATCAAAATATCTTTTTCGTTTCAGCATATCAATGATTGCATCATGAAATTCACACTTCACGATTCCAAGAACTTCTCCAAGTGTGAATTCCACTCTACTACCAAGTATGCAGTCTCAAGATCCAATTGCAGCTTGTAACCGGGCCTACTGGCTCCTTTTCTTCCCTTCTTGTTTCTTCTCCTGAGATGCATCCTCCATGATATATTTAGGTATGACTTTTTTAGCCTCTTTCTGCTATGATACTTTTTTAACCGGGCCTACTTGCTCCTTTTCTTCCCTTCTTGTTTCTTCTCCTGAGATGCATCCTCCATGATATAGTTAGGTATGACTTTTTTAGCCTCTTTCTGCTTCTTCATTTTACTTCGTGTTATGTGTTTAGATGGACTTGAAGAGGAAGGACTAGCAGTGTCCTCTTCTCTTCTTCTCTTTTCTTCCACAAGATCTTCTTGATTATGAGCTTCAGCCAAATAAGCATAGGTTGAAAATGAATCCATTGGTGCACTCCATCCTGTTCCCCCTCATATACTCTGACTTGCATCAACCAATTCAGACTTTACTGTTTTTCCTTTTTCCATGCAATATAATGCCTATATCCAAACGTGACATTTTGCTTCAGCCATGCCTCCATTATGAGCTTCTTTGGTCCTTTCAATTCTCAATCCATATGTGGCTGCATCTATGGCAACAAATGTTGTCCTTGCTACCATCTCTTCCAACCTCTTCTGCATGCCACCATTTCCAAAATTTGGCTCTATTGGAAGACCAGTTTTTGTTGCATGTATTTTTCCATATTTCCAAAAGACTAACCTTTTTGCTTCTGCTTCACAGTCGATTGTATAGTCTTGCTTTTCATGTTGTAAACTGTCACACCAAAATGCATCTCCTCTTGTATCCTTCTTTGTACGGTCTTTGGGCTTTTGCGCGTGACCCTTCTCTTCTACCTTAACATCCAACTTTTTGGCCTTTGCATAGATTTCTATCAAATTTAGCCTCAAATCATGCATGCCTTTGATTAATTCATCTACAACACCACCTTTAAGAGCCGGACCAACAAGTATAGCCGGTTGTTCTGCCATAGCCACATTCACCTTAGCTACTATTTCAGCCCCCTTCTGTAAGTACTAGCAGGTGTGGTGTCTGTATCTCATTTTAATTTCATTCCTCTATCTTTACAAGATACCTCAATTACATTAGCCCAATTTGATTTCAGCCCCGTTTTAGAAGAGGCATCTTCTAAATGATCAGCCAGCTTCTTCAGCAAGACAGGATCTGTTGCCTTCAAAAACAAATCAAAATTTTGACTCTCCAATGATTGCTACTCATTGGCATCCAACTGCACATACCAACTTTCTAATTTATAGAGCAAAGCTATAGCAGCCAACCCTTTATTGGGCTTTTCAATCCAATATGTAAATGTCTTTTTAGTTACCAATCCCGCATCTTCCAAGAAAAACTCTTCTTTCAAATCTTTCTTAAAAGCTGTCCAATCAACATCTCTTCTATGTAACTCATCAATCCGATCATGCAATGCATGTATGGCCAAATGGGAGAAATACGGACTCCATGCATATTGCGGTACCAGAGGTGGTACCCCATGAAACAACATGTTTTCTTCATATAACTGGATGAAGGCCGAAAAATTTTGACCCTTAAACTGCTTCAATTCCTGTCCCACTTCCTGCAATGCATTCACAACTAAGGAATCAATTCTTTATGCTTTCTGCCGAGTTTGAATATGCTGTTGTAACAACAATTGTTGATGTTGTTGTTATTGCAACAAAGCAATCATTTGTTGTTGTAAAGCAACACCACCACTTGAACCTGCAGAATCCCCCATCTTTACACACCTACTGCTGACCTTCACATCGGGTTCACCACCACTGTGTTGGAGCATTTGGGGTCGAAAGTCTACCACGGGGGTAAGAGACAATAGGGTGAAGGGAGATTCAAGGAGAGCAACTGATGAAAGATAAGATGTAGAAGAATACTCATAGAGGTGAAGCTTATCAATTTATTTCTACATCTTGAGAAGATAAATCCCTTGTAGACCAAAAATGTGCATCACACAGTAGCTTCTTCTCTGCTGCCAAAACCGCCAATCTCATGCTTCTATTGGCTTCGAAAGGGGGGTTAAATACTAGGACACCTGGTCAGAATTCTCCCAAATCACTCCTTCTCTCAGTAGTTCGGAGTGCTGTTTGTTGCCTCCTGGAAATTGCGACCGTGCATTGCGAGATTTCACCAATCCTTCTTTTTGCATAAAATCCCTAAAAAATGGTTGAAACCCTTGTACTTTTTTATTTGTCATCTGATTCTAGAAGTCATCTACAAATTTTGGATATTTACAAGAAATAATATCAAAATAGGCTAAACTTGTCCAAAAATCTAGTATTTTTGAATCATCCACAGTAGATCAATAAGAAAGCCGAATGACGATGCACTCTAGAGTTTTGCACACTGTGTTTGCATAGCGGCACGACATTGCCTAGCATTCTTGTGATCCAATGGAAATGATACCCATCAAGAAAAAAAAAAGATATTTGGGGTTATACTAGGAAAAAAGAGAAGTAGCTCTCCCTCACAATCTCATGGAGGTACTTTCCCTTCTGATTTAGAACCCACATTATGTATTATTCAAATATATATATATAAAGGAGCATTCATTTGAAACGACTTTGGGTTGATTTTGGAAGAAGAAAAGCCAAGACATGGCAATCAATGATATATAGTCAAAATAGGGTAGATTTAATCACTCAAGATGGTTCACAATGGCATCTTTCAAACAAGCATTATGATCACCATATATGGACATCACTCACCTAGGATAGCTTGATATGGATCTCTGTTTTGGACCAATTGGCTTAGTTATCCATATCTAATTCCACTGATTATCAGATTTGATTTTTTCTCATATTTCAAATTTTTTTGGAGCTATTAAGATTTTGGATAATCAAGAGATATATTGCCATTTTACTATTCAATTGTCCATACTATGGCATGCATTCTTCAATAGCAAGGAGTAAGGGGAAAGATTATGGGGTTGATCACATTAATGAGTATATGCAACTATGTTATGCAAAGCCTAATCCCACAATGAAGCCATGGATCAACATTTAGAAGATATTGAGAAGAGCATCTCAAATGATGAAGTTGGTTCCTATAATGTGCTAATTGTACAACATCATATGGCTAATATAAAGACATTGAAGGATGTATCTCAAGGATCTAATGGTTATCTCTAGCTTTCTCATGATGTGTAAGCTATGTACTACTTAGCCCACAAATGACCCTACTTTTATGAAGCTATCTAATTAGTATCTATCTATGAGGTTTGGAAACCTTCTAAAGAAAGAGATACACATCAACAAATAGTTTTACATTTGAAGTATGATTATGAGGGGTAGACCATACTTTCTCCAAAGAATCAAGAGTATTGTGAATATTCTCAGTCCCTTGATAAAGAAGAAGAGCCCCATGGGTGTGGTCTATTTTACAAGGGATTTTATTATGAAGCCACTAATATACCTTGTAGAGTGGAGATTCATGATTGCCCCATTCATAAGGATGATGGAAAATTTCACCATGACAAAGTAAATTAGCAATGCCATTATTCTCTTCATGAAGGAGACAGAGATAGAAGATATCAAGATAAGCCCTTTTATGGCCATCATTATTATAGGCAACATTCTTTTGGAGAACATTCCTATGGAAAACACTCTTATGGAAATAATTTTCATGCACAACACTCATTTGGACAATCTTATTGTGCTAGGCAACATTCTTATGACAAAGAGTATAAAAGACAAGATCATTATTACCAACTTCAAGGGAGAGAATCCATTGCCCCCATTGATCTAGAGGAATGGATTATCAAGTTAAAAACATATTTTATCCCCTCTATCGAGGAATAATAAATCAAATATATATTATATAGCCTTTGTTAACCTCAGTAAAAGAAGAAAGTGGAAAAATTGGAAAAGCACAAGTTGGGTCACTTAAAAGAGATAGCCCATAAGGAAATCAGACACAATGGAAGAAGCAAGAAGGGAAATGGCTCAAAGTGCAAGGGTGGCCTCAAAAGCCAAGTCAAAGGTAGAAGCACATTTTTAAAATGCAAAGGCATCACCAATATTTTGTAAAAGAGCACCAGGCTCCCTCCTGTGCAAATTGTAAAGGATAGAAGGGCATGGGCAAGGAGAAAAAGCAACTAGAAGGGAATGGGAAAAGAGGACCTTGCCATGATGGCATGTAAAAAAGGGATGGGTGCCCAAAGGGATGAGAGCTTTGTCAAAAAGTGAATGAGAAGTTCATTCTTTGGTGTGTGGCAAAGTGGACTCTTCTTCTTCTCTCCTTCTCTTCTCTTACTTACTTGTGAGTGCTTGAGGGAGGGAGTGTGAGTGAGTGAGGGAGTGAGTGTGTGAGGGTGAGGGATCTTGGAGGTGAAGCCCTCTATCATCTCCTCTCTTCGTCTTCTTCTCTTCTCTTCGCGCATGGCTATGGAGGATGGAGCTTGGAGGAAGAGGTTTGAGGATGCTTGAGCTTGCATCACAAATCCTGGAGCTATTGGAGTGCTTTTTCTTCTCTTCTTCTTCTTCTCTTCTCTTTGCGCATGGCTATGGAGGATGGAGCTTGGAGGAAGAGGTTTGAGGAGGCTTGAGCTTGCCTCACAAATCCTGGAGCTATTGGAGTGCTTGAGAGAGGAAGAAACTCAATTGGGCATCAAGATAAGCATACTACACTCGTTGAGAGGGATAGCACATCGTCTATGTGAGAGGTAGCCAAGTGCTCGCTTGAAATGCTTGAAGGAATAAGCGGTCCATGGGTCTTGCGGTTGAGCGTGAGCTTCCATTACATTTTGGTTCCATTATCAGGACAAACAGATTCAAGCTTGAGCGCTTGTGCACTTCGAATTGAGCGTCGAAGTAGGGTTCACCCCTGAATCGGTGCTCTTTGTATGTAGGAGATTTTGGAGTTTAATCATTAAAACAAGTAAGTATTTTGTGTTGTTGATGATTAGGCAAGTAGGAGGGAGGATTTTAGTTTTATGTTTTGAATTTTTGTTGCATTTAGAGCAGATTAGGACCAATAACTTGCAGGGAAACGGTAGGGTTTTGCTGATGTGAAATAGGCCCAAACACGGCACAAATCAGGGAAAAAGAGTGTTGGAAGGATTTACGTCACTAGGAGAATGATTGGAAAGGTCAAGCCAAGGAAGAGTTTATAACCCAAGAGGCCAAGGAAGTGCTCATTTTTGCACTCCAATGAGAGAGAGAGAGAGCTTGAGAGAGAGAGAGAGTTACAGGACAAATCAAGCATGCAGTCCAGGTAGTTCTAGGCCTTCCTCATGTTCTAATTAGTAGTTTTGAAGGGTTATAGGTTAGGTGACGAACCCTGGGGATCTCCAGCATTGATTGCACCAGCATTCAGGGTTACGCCCATCGCAGTCAGCATTCGATTCCCAAAGTTGTGACCAGTCAGACCGATAGTCCGAATCGGCAGACCACCCGAGTCGGTCAGTCGGGCCAAGACCATCGGATCGTTGCCATTCGGATGACCTCGTGTCCAATCGGACAATCCCACCTGGACTTGCCATTTGGATCACTCGTGGCCAGTCGGACACACTCAATTAGACTCCGACCGTTCAACTCATAGAATTGGACCAGTTGGACCAATTGACTCAGACAATCATGGTCAAGATCAACTGCAGTCGTGGACCATCAGAGTAGGATCGTATGAATTTGGAAATCGGACCAATAGGGTAGAACACAAATAGGGAAAATTCACTAGTTTTTGACCGGAACCAGCCAGAATCGACCCTGAAATCCCCCAAGATAAATAGCCCGTGGCTTACAGAAGCCAAGAACACGGGAAATCATGACCCATAGTCTAGGGGTAGCCCTAGTATCCTAAACGAGGGCCCAACCCCACTTGGACCGGAAATAAACTCATAGACCATAAAAACAAGCACAAAGGTCACATTGAAAATAGAGAGTGCCACAACGTTGCCTGTAGGAAAGAAAGTGACAGACATAGAAGTAGAAGTGTTAGCCCCAAAAGGATGGCTAAGAAGGGAAGTGCGAAGGCTGGGAGTACCCCAACCCAAAGTGCCAACTTGAAGCCATCAAAAAGGTAAAGGAGAGGGTGAAAAAAGCCTAGGCAAACCTAAAAGATGCCGATCCTATATTGGAGGATGAGATCGATGATCTCTCAGCATAAGCACATTGGTGTCACCTCCACAACCAAAATTGAGAGCTACGATTGTACCACAAGCAACGCTACATAAACAAACCAAGGCCATTGGCCAGGAAGTGCAGGGATAGGAGAGTGGTAAGCACCTAACAATCTCCTCACCTCATTGATAACCATCCCTGTGATGCTAAACCTAGGAGATCTGCTTAGGTAGCATCTACCGCCGCTGTGGCAAGAGCTGAAATAGTGGGTTGAAGGATCAATGGGGCAAGATACTGTTGACTTGCACGAACACCACACAGAAATGCAGATATTGAGTTTGACGCTGCACTTAGTGTCAAAATCCTTACATGCCAATGCTTTTTGGGAGGGCACTGAAACACATGTTGTCTTGCAAGTCTTAGCTTTAGGCGATACCACAAGGAAAGGAATTGTAGACACGAGAGTGGGAGTCAGTGTGCTGAGCCATGCAGTGCTCCAGACTTGGGGTAACCCACCAGTCAAGAGCTAGGTTTAACGCCACTTTGGCTAATGGAACAAAAGTGAAGCCATTTGGTGTGTTAAAGAATTGGCTAGTAAAAATTGCAGGGGTCCAAATTCTTGGTTGATTTTATAGTCATTAAGGGAGTGGACTATCATATTTTGCTAGGTCGACCCTGGATGCGCAATGCAAGAGTCAAAAGACTGGGGCAACATATTCTAATCTTCCTAGGCAATTGAACGGAAGTAGTAAGAGTAGAGATGGACACTTGGAAGACCACATTGGTCGACCTAGATGCCATCTCTACTATGTTGAAGGGTGATGGCCAAAATAGAAAATCTTATGGGCCACTGACTAAGCATATCCCTTGCCTTGAGGATGAGCGAGACTGGATGCACGTCCTTGGTACAATCGACATGCCATTCTCGGACAACAAGGAATGCGAGAAAGATGTTAAAGCAGTTGGTAAGACCCGAGAAGAGCCCTCAGTGGCAATCGGCATGATGGCTAGGAGCATGTAGAGTGGACCCAATCTGGTCTTATTCCAAGTACCAAACAACAAGCAAAAGTGCCATGAGATCTTAGAGCACCTGACTGACAAGTTAGCTGGTAACCCATCAGCGAACCTTAAACCACTCCAAGATCTCTTAAATGAACCTAAGTGGCATTAGACCAAAGTACACAACTTAAACTTGATGAACAATTGGACCCTAGTCATCGACAAGAGGGATGAGATATGTCAAGACCTATGAGGTAATAAGTAGTCGGACAAAGATATCTCTACCGATGAATATGAGGACTCTCGTTCCTTCAGTGATGCGAGTGAAGGGGAAATTGACACGATAGAATACAACACTGAAGGAGGACAAGTGATAGAGCAAATATGAGAAGACTCCAAACCCCGTAAGGAAAATGCCTTTAGAATCGAAAGAGGAGTCATGTGCATGGATTGTGATCGCAAGTGGTTGGAGCACATAGGTACAATAGACTTTGAGCAAGCAAGCCTAGCCCAACCAAGTGCCGTGCCATTACTTAGGACGCATTCACTATCAAAGCTATGACCATCGGGAGAGACTCCCTCTTCTAGAAAAAATGGAGAGTTCGATTTTGAATCAAAAGTAAGCTCAGATAGTGATTCTGAATTACCATTACCTCCTAAGACTAGACGCACCAAAGGGGACCTACCCATCCACCTCAGGCACCGAAGATTAAAGGAGGAAAGAAGGAAATAGCCTATGGATGTGTAGACAGAGGAGCAAAGAACACCGTAAGACCTACCAAGGGGATTCACCAAGTTCAAGAAAAGCAATAGGGTAGTGATCTTGATGGGAGCCAAACTCTAGGGGCAAGTAGGCAAACCAATAGAAAGACCCGCCAAGGTCAAGGAGGTCAATTTAGCCAGGGAAGGGGAGACACCCCAACCTATCTTCATAGCCAATGACCTGGCCAAGGAGAGGAAGCAAGTCTCATTTCTCTCTTGCAAGAGTATATAGATGTCTTTGCTTGGTCCTTGGAGGAACTCAAGGGGGTAGATCCGATGTAGTGACTCACAATATACCCATGACACCTGTCACAACGTTGGTCAAGCAGCAAGCATATCCCATGAATCCAAAGCATGCCCATGATATCAAGGAAGAAATTGATAAGCTAACGAGAGCAAGATTCATCTACGAGATTGAGCACACAGACTGGGTCTCACCCATAGTCATTGTACTAAAGAAGAACGGGAAGATCAGATTAGTATGCATCAACTACAAGAAGGTAAACACTACTACAAAGAGAGATAATTATCCATTGCCGTATACCGAGCATATGCTCAAAAGAGTGGCTAGTAAAGAGGCCTACAGTTTACTAGATGACTTCTTGGGGTACAACGAGGTGCAAGTACATCCTGACGATAGGCACAAGACCACCTTTGGCATGGAGTGGGGAGTCTTTGCCTACATAGTCATGCCCTTCGGGTTGACTAATGTGCCCGCTACCTTCCAGAGGCTCATGTGTGCTATATTTAAGGATATAATTAGAAAGGAGTTATAGGTCTTTGTCGACAATCTATGTGTTCACTCCACTTGGAAGGAGCACGTAGACAAACTTTGAGCGATGTTGATTATATAGTCTCTCGTTGAACCCCTTAAAGCGCTAGTTTGGGTGAAGCACAGATGCATCCTAGGGCATGTGGTGTCGAGGAACAGCATTGCCACAAACTTCTCGAAAGTCAAGGTTATTGTTGATCTTCCACAACCAAAAACTGATTACAAGGGAGTTCAGTGCTTTGTAGGCCATATAGGGTATTATCGGCGATTTGTGTTGAACCATGCATTGATTGCTCGACCTCTATACAAGCTACTCATTATATTCGAGTGGACCGAGGAATGACAATGCATGTATGAGCAATTGAAAAAGGCTATAAACACTATGCAAATTCTATGAGCCCCAGGTTGGACAATCACTTTTCATGTTCACATTGATGCTTCTAAGTTCATTGTGCGAGCTGTGTTGTGCCAGCCTGGTGAACACAACTTAGACTATCCTGTGAGCTTTGCTAGCTGACAACTCACAGATATGGAAATGAATTATTCAACAAAAAAGAGAGAAGGTTTAGCCATGGTGTTTGTTGTAAAGAAGTTTTGGCATTATCTTTTGGCTACACCTTTTACCTTTTTTGTTGATCATCAAGCCCTGCTCTAACTTGTTAATAAACTGTGAGCTACAGGATGCATAGCTTGATAGTTGCTTCTACTTTTAGAATTTGACTTCTTCGTGGTCATGCGTAAAGAAAAGCAGCATTATATCACCGACCATATGTCTCGCATCCCCATGGGAGAAGCCGTTGGACAAGGCATTGCAGAGATGAACTACTTGATGCCCATCTATTCAGCCTATCCAGTGCAAAAGGTTTGTTTAGAGCTGATTTGATGCCTCATTGGGTAGATGACATAGTCCAAGTGGTTGAGCATGGAGTCCTTGAACAAGCAATAGAAAAATCCTGATTTAGATGTCTCATTCTCAAAATCCAACCATATTAGTTGATAGCAGGCCAACTCTATCGGCTAGGGCAAGATAGATTGTTGCGTGAAAATGTGTGTGCAAGCATGAAATGCACGACGTGTTGGCAGAGGCACATGCGGAATAGTGGGAGGGCATTTTAGTAAAGACATAACAGGCTGCAAGGTACTGTAGTCTCAGTTATGGTGGCCTACTCTTTTCCAAGATGCACCACAATTTGTAAAGCACTGCGATGAATGACAAAGGACCGAGGTACCAGTTCACAAGGACAAAATGGAGTTGAGTCCAATCATTGCAAGGAAACCATTTGAGAAGTGGGGAATTGACTTTATTGGGCCAATAAGTCCTACATCACAATACTCACAAACAAAGTACATCATTGGTGCCAGAGACTACCTCACGAAGTAGACGGAAGCACGAGCTACAAGAAAGAATGACGTTAGGACTATTGCCAAATTCCTTTGGGAATAGGTAATCTCAAGATTTGGTTGTCCCATCAAACTCTTTAGCAACTAAGGTACGCACTTCATCAATGAAGTGATCGCTCATCTCCTATCCACCTTTTTAATCATCCATCAAAAATCCTCACCATACTATCCTCAGGCTAATGGCCATGCTGCTGAGTGTGCGAATAAGATACTAGCAAATGTTCTGACTAAGGTAGTCTTTGCTTTGCACAGTGAATGGGATAACAAACTCATGGTAGCCTTGTGGGCCTACTACATAGCCTATAAAACGGCTCTGGGACAGACTCCCTTTAGGTTAACCTACAGGATTGAAGAAATTCTACTTGTAGAGTTCTTCGTTCCTAGCCTGAGAATCACTCATCAAGAGAGATGGGATGGAAAGGAGGCATGGACAGAGCGCCTAGTTGAGCTAGAATGCATATCAAAAAATCAACTTCTAGCCACCCATGCGCTAATATGTGAGAAGGCAAGATGCAAAAGCTAGTTTGATAAGCATGTTAAGCAGTGAGATTTTGAACAGGGAGACTTAGCACTCTTGTATTGTGTCAAGGGTCATAAACAAAAGATGAGGTTAGAGGGATAGGGCCTTTCAAGGTTTGCGCCATTAGTAGAACCGGTAATGTGGAACTCAAAACCTTGGAAGGAGAGGGCATAGGCTTATTCAATGGTACTTGTATCAAGAAGTGCTACTCTCCCATGCACCCATTGCATGAGCCTCTTAATGCTGGATTCCCTTGTCAATGTACGAGTGGCCGCTATAACAAAGATTTACGATGGGGATGAGGAAGCAATAGAACTAGTCTACCTAAGCATAAGGGTCACTACCAAGCAAACAAACACCTTCAATGCATTGATTGATGAGGGAGCTGACTTTAATGTCTTAACTCACAATCATTGGACTCACATTGGCAAACTGCAGTTGCAGCCCCCACCAACACTAAACTCAGCCCATATGGGGACGGATCATATGCACTCTTGGGAAAGTGCAAGGCTGTAGCCTCTATCGAGTTTAAAAGCATACCAATGATCTTCTATGTCTTTCCAAACACCAAAGATGAAGGTACGGAATCACTGTTAGGACCCACATTCAATAAAAGCAAGCTCATTGCAATGTCAGCTACTACGAGTCTCAGTGTATCCACCTCGCCATAGGCAACGTACGTATAGTCATCGCTTTCAACAACCAAGGGCTGTATGTGTCCTTCAAAGTCCACGAAGCCACTAGTAGAGAAGCCCACCATTAAGTCTAAGGAGGGGGGTCGCGACTCGCCACCTCCCGCTAAACCTAAAGACCTACAAACAACTGAAGCCAAAACTAAGACACCTAAGCCAAGGCTTAACATGATACCTAAACATCAAGGCCCACCCCCTAAGGGCACATATCCCTGGCCTCACAAGGCTAAGAACCCACACTCAATACCTAGGAGGCCAAGAGGAAACTATAGACATCAATGTACAGTCAAGCTGCGATGGGTTCCCAAAGACCTTATTGCAAGTGCAAGGCTACTATGAGGGTAACACCTGGATCTAGGTACCTAAAGCCAAAATGGCCAAAGGCCCTACTCAAATGCTACCCTCAAGCTTGACCACACAAAACATCAAGACAGATCAGGTACTCAGGCCCCAAGAGACTAAGGTTGCTAAATCCATAGAACCTCTGAAGCCCAACCCCGCAGAATCTAAAACAATCTATAGGCCTAAACTGCAGCTCGCTACTAACAAACTGGCCTACTAGAGCCCCTCAAACCTCAGAAGCACCCTTAGCAGCTGCTGCAGATTAGCGTATTATTCAAGAGGCCAAGCCACCACCGTAGAATCAACTAGAGTCCCAACAATCAACTGCTAAACTCTCTAGTTCAATCAAGCCCTATAGCCACATGCAGGACTTAGACCCTCTTATCAGTGGAGATCAATTCTAACCTTGGATGCAGACTTAGTTGAGAATACAAGTGACGACGTGGCTGCCTGGCATTAGATGCTTGAATGCCACGTTCACCATGCTTGCTAAGAGTTACGATCAGCTAGACTTAGGCCTTGTAGACAAGCCTCTAGCAATGGAAGTGCGCATGCTACCTTGCTCATGGGAGGAATATGAATTCGTATTCGTCAAAACTTCCTAGGTAGCTGAGAAACTCATTGCCACCGAGCTCTCCATTGAGCAAGCCCACAAATGTCTAATCACATCTTATGTCAAAAGCAAAGTCCTTGCCACACGGACCAAGAAATTACGTAGTTGTAGCAGCTTGTGGCCAATGACGACTCCTTCTTACGCAGATGGTACGCTCTTCAACTTCAGTGGGAACAACAAGGTTGCCAAATCATGACCAATGCAGAGCAATGGTGCACCATTAAGACCTTTGAATATGATCCCACCTATGTAGCCCCTACCTCTTTTAGGGTGTTGGCCACCACTCGCAATCAATCATTGGAAGACCATGTCATGAGCCACCCTTATCTAGATCACATCCTTACTGAAAAAGAGCTACACATTGCTAGCAGGATCAACTCTAGCAATCTCACTGATGTCTTAACCTATATTACACATGTAGGTAGCAGACCTCAAGATATGGACCACCATGCTCACTTGGAATATAACCCACAATTCTATGCTTGGCTTCTCCAAGGTCATGTCCCTCTCAAAGGCGCCTAAACACCCATAGCCCTTTGCTCTCCAATCCTGGGAAGGATTCACCTCATTCCCTAGGGGGGGTGGGTGGAAAGGGAAAAAGCATCCACATGAGAATGGCTCGAATATTGGCAGACTGTCGACCATTGCGCTTGCTCATAGCTTGCACGGTGACCCCCTCCTCCCACAAAATCTTAAGCTCATCGAATAATGGACAAAGATACACGTCTATATTTTTGACTTTGTACTGGCCGAGGACGAGTAAGCTAAGGATGAGATGTCCTTTCTTTGTAGAAAGCCATGGAGGGATATTGTAGTTGACAAGGGCTATAGGCCACACACTGTAAGAAGTTGAGTGTTGATCGAATGGGTTCATGCCATCCATTGCAAGACTGAGCCGAAGATTCCTTGAATCTTGGGCAAAGCCTGGGAAGGTAGAGTCAATGTGGCTCCATGCGCATGAATCCACTGACATTCGTTGAACTCCATCTGTGGACCTATTCTACGCATGTCACATTGTTAAGCTCGCCATGCCGAACATACGAAACATGTGGTTTATGCGTGGGATAAGCAGAAAGTGTCTAAGAACTTTTTGAGGGATATGGTTTGCCCTTGCAAGTCTTGTCGATACCTATGAGAATCATACTTTGGACATGTCTCCATAGTCTCGTATTCTCCTCGAAACAGTATGCAATCGTTGATACATGCATGGATGCTATTGTAGTCCATGCCAAGCTTTCGTAAAACATGTCGTGCATCATCACGAGACTCAGGTATGGTATTTGCAATTGGTAATATATGATACTTTAGTTAGCTGGAAAAAAATCATAAAACACCTTGAAAAAGCACAATTTTTTTTAATGATAGTGCCGAAAAGAAAACAACGAAGCGTACGTACAAGGTATCTAATTAACTCGGTCACACTCGCATTGCTCCACCCATATTTTGCTTTCACACTTAGGAGTTCAAGCAGTGTCTTCAGGCGAGATACTTGAAACCCATCATATAAGGGTATGGATGCTTCCTCTCTAAGTGGATCAAAAGTCTCGACATCCATGGGAATCAATGCATCGATCATTGCCTCCATCTTAGGCTCGAAGATTGTAGGTAAGTCTCGAAGGCTGTCTGTCTCCTTTGGTATTGACGGTATAGATTGGGTAGTACCTTCCAAGTGGTGGATTGTTTCAGGCACTCCATGCATCGCATGCCCACGAACTCTTCTAATTGGCCGCAAAGGGTGCACTCCTCCTTAGGACGAGACATCACCTCCCTGGATAGAAAATTTGCCAGTCACACCCAATCTTTTTGTATATGGTATTCAATTAGCTTGCGAGTACAATGCATGATTGATATTAACTTTTCTTACCGTTTGCTCAAAATCCAAGATCTCCTAATCAATGATTTTAGATTGAAATTTGCTGAAGTGTTGTACGTGTTCTATAGACAATCGACATTTTTGTCTAATTGCCAGCTTACATTGAGAGCAAGGACATGGGACATGCTGATTAAGATACGCCTCGTGATCTTGAATATCAAGACTTTCATCGTTTTCCATTTTGTCTACGTTACGACAAACAATTTATTTTTGTTATCATTTCTTTTTTTCTTTCTTAAATTGTTTGAGAAGGGATTTCTTCTCTTGTAACTTAGCAAAAATTAACGTATGTAAAGTCTCCACCCACCCACCCACAAATTAGCGTATGTCGGAGTATTTCTCGTCTCATGGTGTTGCACCGAACCTCACCGGACCTTGCCACCACTCTCTCTTTGTTTTTTATCCATTCATTATCTCCTCTCCTTCCATCTCTCTCTCTTTTTCTTTCTTTATTATGCTGTATGTTTATTCCCTCTTTCTCGTTCCTTTTTCCTTTTTCTCTTCCTCCCTCTCTCTTATTTCCTTTAACAAAACATATATCTCTCTCTACTACAACAACAACAACAACAACAACAACTACTACTACTACTTACTACTTACTACTTACTACTTACTACTTACTACTTACTACTTACTACTTACTACTTCCTGCTACTACTGCTACTACTGCTACTACTATTGCTGCTGCTACTACTACTACTACTACTACTACTACTACTACTATAAACAATAAAAAAAGAAAAAACTACTACTACTACCACTACTACTACAACAACAACAACCAATAAGAAAACTAGACAACAACAACAACAACAACTACTACTACTACTACTACTACTACTACTACTACTATAAACAATAAAAAAAGAAAAAACTACTACTACTACCACTACTACTACAACAACAACAACCAATAAGAAAACTAGACAACAATAAATAAGAAAACAAAAAAAACTATTACTACAACAACAATAACAACAAACAAGAAAACCACTACTACTACTACAACCACGACTACGACGACTATGACTATGACTTTAACCACGACCACGACCACTATAATAAATAAGAAAAGAAGAAAAAACTACTACTACTACCACTGCTACAACAACAACAACAAATAAGAAAACTAGACAACAATAAACAAGAAAACAAAAAAAACTATTACTACAACAACAACAACAACAACAAAAAACAAGAAAACCACCACTACTACTACAACCACGACTATGAAAACTACGACTACGACCATGACTACGACTACGACTACGACCATGACTATGACTACGACTACGACCACGACCACGACCACGACTACGACCACGACCACGACCACAACCACGACCACTATCATAAACAAGAAAAGAAGAAAACACGACCACTATCATAAACAAGAAAAGAAGAAAAAAAATACAACAACAACAACAACAACTACTACTACTACAATAACAATAAACAAAAAAAGAAGAAAAAACTACTACTACTACAAAAAAAACAAGAAAACTAAACAACAATAAACAAGAAAAGAAAAAAAACTACTACTACTACAACAATAACAAATAAGAAAACTACTATTACTACTACTAGTATTAGTACTACAATCACGACTACAATGCCTACGACCACCACAACAACTCTTTCTCTCTACTACTACCACTACCACTACCACTACAATAAACAAGAATAGAAGAAAGATCAACAACAACAACAACAACAACAACAACAACAACTACAACAACAACAACAACAACAACAACAACAACAACTACCACTACCACTACCACTACCACTACCACTACCACTACCACTACCACTACCACTACCACTACCACTACTACTACTACTACTACTACTAGGAAAAGAAAAAAAAAACTACTACGACCACTACTACAATGACAACAAACAAGAAAACTAAACAACAATAAACAAGAAAAGAAACAAAACTACTACTACTACTACTACAAATAAGAAAACCACTACTACTACTATTACTACTACAACCATGACTACGACTACCACAACAACAAACCACTACCACTACAATAAACAAGAAAAGAAGAAAAAACAATAACAACAACAATAACTACTACTACTATTATAATAACAACAAACAAGAAAAGAAGAAAAAACACTACTATTACAACAACAACAACAACAAACAAGAAAACTAAACAACAATAAACAAGAAAAGAAAAAAAACTACTATTACTACAACAACAACAAACAAGAAAACTACTATTACTACTACTAGTACTACTACAATCACGACTACCACAACAACAACAAGCTAGAAGAGTAGAAATTAAACAATAACTACTATTATCACTACCACTACCACTACTACTACGACTACCACAACAACAACAAACAAGAAAATAAGAAATTAAACAACAACTACCACTACCGCTACCACTACCACTACCACTACCACTACCACTACCACGACAACCACAAAAAAAACTGATTTGGGTTTTTTACAAACCGGATTTCTATCACACCCCTATTAAGAGCTTTACCATATCACTTTGGGTTTACTCTTCAAGCACTAGGTATGCTACATTGCTTCTCGATTATGATAACTCTAACAAATGGGAGGGGACAAGTTCTTAGGAGGGATGTCAATGTAAAGGGTAAAAGGGATGGTTATCTTAATGAAGATGAAAATGGATTACACCTAGGAGTTGAGTGAGTGCATAGATTTTTCAAAGGACTAACCTCCAACTACACATGGGTTTCGCTTGCATCACTGGGATTTGAAATCTATCGCCATCATTAGAGGACACCTCACCCTAGCACACAAGTCAATATCCACATCGTGGTGTCATTTGGATCTTACACAAAAGCTTACAAGCATGGATCCCTTCTGTCACATGCTTATATGTATTTATATATATATGAGGGACTAAAGTCAAAGAAGCTTTTGGAAGCCATTTTTTATAATATCAATAACTCCCAAGCAAAAGTGAATTTCAAGAAAATTCTCACGTAGCCCGATCTGTTTTGACCTGGTCTACAAAGTTGCAGAAGAAACTTTTTTCAGATTCTTCATGGATTTGAAGTTACGAAGGCACAGACTGCTAGCTACATGCAATTTGCTTCTCTCTTTCACCACACCAACTTTCCATTCTATCCTTATTGTAAATATATTATAATAATATGCTTTGGGCACCTACCTCTTGTAATCTAGCTCCCTTTCTCTATTTTGTCTACCACCACCCTTGGCTTCTTGCATGATGACCAAGGTGGAGACTTGTCCCATCCACTATTCTCCATATTTGCAAAGATGCCATACATCATCTACGATTATGTTAATCAAGAAGATTAGCTTAATCTAATCCCTCATGGAGGCTATATAAAGAGCCCATAGAGAATGGAGAGGGGGAAGAAGGACAATGACAAGCACATGAGAGCACTCTAGAATACCCTCATGCTAGTCCATCTCTTTGAGGTAAGCTATGAGTAAATTATTTTATGATGTAGCATAATGGCAAGCTTCCTCTACCTCTTCTCCTCTTGTCTCCCTCTCTTCTCATCTTCTCATTCCATGAATACATAATGGCAAGCTTCCTCTACCTCTTCTCCTCTTGTCTCCCTCCCCTCTCATCTCTCTCACTCATATTCTAATAGGGTGTCTAGTACATATATTCTCTCTTGTAAATTTGTGTCTTGGTTCTTTTGATTCTCTTTGAGAAAAGGGATGTCTTAGCCCATCCTCCCTTTGACTAGGTGGTGCCCCTCTTTAGTTCTCTTAGTGAGGATTGGAGGTTGGATGGGTAAGAGGCTGGGTAAGAGGCAACCCGTTCATTATTTCAGCCCTCACAACAAACAAGAAAATAAGAAATTAATCTCCAACTACCGCTATTGCTACTGCTACCACTACCACTATCACTACCACGACTACAACTACGACTACGACTACGACTACCATAACAACAAACAATAAAAAAAGAAAAAAAGAAACAAAACAACAACAATAACAATAACCTCTCCCTCCCTCTCCCTCTCCCTCTCTTTCTCTCTTTCCCTATTATGTTTAATGTTTTCTCCCTCTCTCTCTCTCGCTCTTTCTTTCCTTTTCTCTCTTTCTCTCCCTCTCTCATTTCCTCTCCCTCCCTCTCCCTCTCTTTGTCTCTTTCCCTATTATGTTTAATGTTTTTTCCCTCTTCCTCTCTCTCTCTCATTTCCTCTCTCCCTCTCCCTCTCCCTCTCTTTCTCCCTTTCCCTATTATGTTTAATGTTTTTTCCTTCTCTCTCTCGTTCCTTCTTTCCTTTTCTCTCTTCCTCTCCCTCTCTCGTTTCCTCTCCCTCCCTCTCCCTCTCCCTCTCTCATTTCCTCTCCTTCCCTCACCCTCACCCTCTCTTTCTCTCTTTCCCTATTATGTTTAATGTTTTTTCTCTATCCTCTCCCTCTCTCATTTCCTTTTCTCTCTTCCTCTCCCTCTCTCATTTCCTCTCCCTCCCTCTCCCTCTCCCTCTCCCTCTCTTTCCCTATTATGTTTAATGTTTTTTCCCTCTCTCTCTCTTTCTCTCTCTCTCTTTCTCCATAGGCCAGTTTTGGTCTTTAGAAGACGTTAATATAACTTTCTTTCTTTCTTTCTCTCTCTCTCTCTCTCTCTCTCTCGTTCCTTCTTTCATTTTCTCTCTTCCTCCTCCTCCCTCACCCTCACCCTCCCTCTCCCTCTCCCTCTCCCTCTCCCTCTCCCTCATTCCTTCTTTCCTTTTATCTCTTCCTCTCCCTCTCTCATTTTCTTTCCCTCCCTCTCCCTCTCCCTCTCTTTCTCCCTTTCCCTATTATGTTTAATGTTTTTTCCTTCTCTCTCTCATTCCTTCTTTCATTTTCTCTCTTCCTCTCCCTCCCTCTCCCTCTCTTTCTCTCTTTCCCTATTATGTTTAATGTTTCACTCTCTTTCCTCTCCCTCTCCCTCCATCTCTCATTTCCTCTCCCTCCCTCTCCCTCTCCCTCTCCCTCTCTTTCCCTATTATGTTTAATGTTTTCCTCTCTTTCCTCTCCCTCCATCTCTCATTTCCTCTCCCTCCCTCTCCCTCTCCCTCTCTTTCTCTCTCATTTCCTCTCCCTCTCTTAATACACATGAATTTAACAAAAACAAGTAAAAGAGAAAGAGAAAACACAAAAACAAAGCAAGAAGGAACAATGCACTCACCGTAAAGGCTTGAAGATGGATTTGACGGCTCCTCTTCGCAACGGCGGTTCCTCTTCTCTCTCCATACACTTCCTCCTCTTCTGTAGTGGCAGTGGTGAGAAGCTTTACTTTTCCCTCTTTCTCTCTTTCTCTCCCTCTCCCTCTCAAATGCAAGATGTTCGCTCTTCCTTTCGCTCTCTCTTTCATGTATGCATGCAAAATAACGCGCTCGAGTTTCGGCCCGCGTTTTTTCATCTAAGCACCATCACTATTTGTGTCACAAATAGCGACGCATATTGCGACGCCGCTATTTTTCGTCGGAAAGTGCCGTCACTATACCTCTATATCCTTGTAGTGAGTTGCATGTATAGCCTCGCTTGTAATTATGACTATAGATGTGCTTTAGCAACGTAGTAGAGAACTAAAAACAAGGTATCCTTCCCTAATACAATTATTGCCTTGTATGCATAAGTATGAAATATATTATTAATAAATACAAGAGAGCTACATTTTAAATAAATTTGAAGTTAAATAGTTTTTAAAATTAGAGAAAATTCATATGTTTAAATAGACAAACCAATGAAACTAAATAATAACTATTCAAAAAGTTAGAAAACAAAAATACAAGTAAATAACATGTCAATTTAGACGCATTACTTTCTTCGAAAAACTCTCCTTAGGATGGGAATCATAAGTTCGCGAAAAGAGCTCTATTTAATGACTTTATTGTTCATATAGATCTCTTTAAGATGGGTTGAACTTGTTTGGATTCCATTTTGGTCATTCAACATATTGATATTTGATCTTGAAATTCATATTTGAGACTAGGCTACAATATGATATAAGGTCTAGGATAGCATGTTAATAATGTTGCAAGTTACCACCTAATTTTACAACTTATAAATCAAAGATATTAATGTATAATGTTGACTAAAGAAAGGGTGATAACTATTCAATATATGAGTCTCATTAATTAAAATTGTAGATCAATCACTTCTTTTTTATTGTCAAGGGCTTTTGTCTTTTCTTGAGTGGTTTGAAACCTAGTAGACATGATACGATTTTTAAAGAAATGTGTGTGTGCATGTGTATAGAGAGATAGAGAAAGAAAGAGAGATGGAGAGACTCTCTCTCTCTCTCTCTCTATTATTTTTTAAATAGGTAATATTCTAATCCATGTTGAATAGGTGAACAATAGGTTTCATATAGGAAGATCCTAGCACACAATTAGTAATTGTATTTATACTTTCAAATGATAGTATTCCCTACATTATTTTGTTATCCTTTGTTTAGACAAGGGTACACATTAATATTTTTTATTTGTGGCTTGTTGATTTCAATCATAAATAGTAACATTAGAAATTGGAGAATTTGGAACCTGACTCATGTTTAAGGATAATCTAGAAGTTTCTTTTTAGGATCGAAATATAATATTATACTATATAAACTATCACAATGGAATTTTAGCAAGTTAATGACCTCCTATCACCCTGTATTTCTCTAAAGTATATCTCTTCCTCTATATAGATGCACTCATGATATTTTTTCTTGCAATTATAAAGTAATTATGTGGACACTCTCAAAGTACATGTAAACAAGTAAAGAACAAGAATAACCAGGATGCACCATAGATAGTCAAGTATCGGTAAGAAAGCACCCTGAAGAACAAGTCCAAATACCATAATCCCTCTCTAAAAGAAAGCACCCTGAAGAACAAGTCTAAACCATAATCCCTCTCTAAAAGAAAAGTAGTCGAGCTAGCCCCCTTGTATCATGTAGTCACGTGAGATCCATGGATAGCTCACCCTAACACCAAGATTCCTCCACTAGAGCATATTCATGCCCTTCAACTCACCTCATGCGAGACCATATGAACACATCATTTCACACATCCCAGCATGAACTTTGTGTGTGAACTTGATGTCACACATAAAATCCACTAGTAAACGAAAGAGTATCACTATGAAATTCTCCACCCTCATACTTGCCCCTTTTGGCTAGAAGCATCTGAGGGTGTGTTACATCACTAAAGTTGAGACAAACCTTCCATGTGAGCCATCGTAGGTCCCAAGTGAACCAAATTGATGTAGATGTGTATATGATCTCATGCTCTATCAATCATCACCATTGTATCCATTGTACGAAGCAGAAGTATGTCTCTCATATATTCTCTCTTTGTAGATGTGACACTATATCACACCATTCTTTCTCTTTAGCTTCATGTGTATGACTGCTATACTACCACACCATGTTGGTGGAAGCATTGATTCCTCCCATATTTCCATTCAAGTTTGGTCCCTTCCACCTATATCGGCCTATCCTCTTAACAAAACCCTCCCTCGAATGCTCTTTGACTTGCAAGCCCATGAAGATGAAGAAGAAGTGTCCAATGTATCCCACCTCTTCCCTCCTATAGGCCCTGTTGTAGATAGAGTATATGTAGTCTCGAAGAAAAACTACCTTAGTTGCTTGTGGATTTCTTGGAGATTCTTGTAGATCTGGCCTCTCATGTGTATGTAATAGTGGCTACCAATGCCTATATCACCATCTTGTTGTCTAATGTAATCACTAGGATACTGCTAGCATGGTTTGATGGAGGGGGGGAGTTCATAACCATTGATCTCAACATTATTCAAGCAATTTAAAGAACTAATGCAGACTCACAAGCATGCTTCAAGATGAAGCATTATAAGTCTACCTCAATTTTCAAGATCATTATATTCTCATTGACCCAGAATAAACAATGTAAAGTATATAAACTAAAAACCATGAAACTATAGACTAATCTTTCTATTTTACACTTCCGTCACTTGATGGAGAAAAAAGGAGTGCACTTGTCCAATCCATATAGGCATAAAATTACACTTGTAGTAGGATCACTAATGTAATGACATACCTCACCCCTTTCATGGATTCTCAATCCAAGGGGGGGTTTTTGGTGTGAATGGATCTAAAATCCATTGAGAAATCAAGAGCCACAAAACTAGACATTATTTATAGCTGCTTTTCTAAGCAATAATATGTCACATTCTCTCACCTACAAATGTCACTACAAGGATATAGGAGTATAGCGACAGCCATTTCTTATGCAAATTAGCAGCGTCGCTATTTGCGTCACAAATAGCCACGCAAATAGCAACGGTACTCAAACAAAAAAAGCAGGCCGAAACTCGAGCGTGGCATTTTGCGTGAAAGAGTGAAAGACGGAGCGAAAGGGAGAGCGAACTGCATCTTGCATTTGAGAGGGAGAGGGAGAGAAAGAGGGTGAATGAGAGCTTCTCACCGCCACCACCGCCGCCATTTGCAAAAAAGAGGAGGAAGTGCATGGAGGACAAAGAGAAGCCGCCATTGCAAAGAGAAGTTGCTGAATCCATCCTCGGGCCTTTGCGGTGAGTGCATTGTTCCCTCTTGGTTTGTTTTTGTTTTTTCTCATTTTCTTTTGCTTGTTTTTGTTAAAACTAATGTGTACTAAGAGAGAAAGAGAGAAAATGAGAGAGGGAGAGGAAATGAGAGAAAAAGAAAGAAGAAACGAGAGAGAGAGAGGGAGAGAGGAGAATGAATGGATAAAAAACAAAGAGAGGGTAAGATCTTGTTCTTTAATTTCTTCTTTTCTTATTTGTAGTAGTAGTAATAGTAGTAGTAGTAGTAGTAGTAGTAATAGTTCTTTAATTTCTTCTTTTCTTGTTTGTAGTGGTAGTAGTAGTAGTGGTGGTGGTAGTAGTAGTAGTAGTAGTAGTAGTAGTAGTAGTAGTAGTAGTAGTAGTAGTAGTAGTAGTAGTAGTAGTAGTAGTAGTAGTAGTAGTAGTAGTAGTAGTAGTAGTAGTAGTAGTAGTAGTAGTAGTAGTAGTAGTAGTAGTAGTAGTAGTAGTAGTAGTAGTAGTAGTAGTAGTAGTAGTAGTAGTAGTAGTAGTAGTAGTAGTAGTAGTAGTAGTAGTAGTAGTAGTAGTAGTAGTAGTAGTAGTAGTAGTAGTAGTAGTAGTTGTTGTTGTTGTTGTAGTAGTAGTAGCAGTAGTAGCAGTAGCAGTAGTTGTTGTTGTTCTTGTTGTGGTTGTTGCTGTTGCTGGTTTTTCTTCTTCTTTTTGTAGTAATAGTAGTAGTAATAGTAGTAGTAGTAGTAAAGAGAGAGAGAGAGAGAGAGAGAGAGAGATGTTTTGTTAAAGGGAATGAGAGAGGGAGAGGAAGAGAGAAAAAGAAAGAAGGAATGAGAGAGAGAGGGAATTAACATGAAACATAATAAAGAATGAAAAAGAGAGAGAAGGAGAGAGAGAGAAAGGAGAATGAATGGATAAAAAACAAAGAGAGGGTAAGATCTTGTTCTTTAACTTCTTATTTTCTTGTTTATAGTAGTAATAATAGTAGTAGTAATGGTGGTGGTGGTGGTGGTAGTAGTGGTAGTGGTAATAGCAGTGGTGGTGGTGGTAGTAGTACAGAGGGAGTGATCAGAGAGAGAGAGGTTTTGTTAAAGGTGCACCTTTGGTGTGTTTGAGAAGGTGGATACTAGTACTAGTAGTGGTAGTAGTAGAGAGAGAGAGAGAGAGAGAGGTTTTGTTTAGGTTGCATCTTGGATTTGTTCGACGCTTTGGGAAGGCAAGTACTAGTAATAGTAGTGGTAGTAGGAGAGAGAGAGAGAGAGAGAGAGAGGTTTTGTTTAGGGTGCATCTTGGGTGTGTTCGACGCTTTGGGAAGGCAAGTAGTAGTAGTAGTAGTAGTAGTAGTAGTAGTAGTAGTAGTAGTAGTAGTAGTAGTAGTAGTAGTAGTAGTAGTAGTAGTAGTAGTAGTAGTAGTAGTAGTAGTAGTAGTAGTAGTAGTAGTAGTAGTAGTAGTAGTAGTAGTAGTAGTAGTAGTAGTAGTAGTAGTAGTAGTAGTAGTAGTAGTAGTAGTAGTAGTAGTAGTAGTAGTAGTAGTAGTAGTAGTAGTAGTAGTAGTAGTAGTAGTAGTAGTAGAGAGAGAGAGAGAGAGAGAGAGAGAGAGAGAGAGAGAGAGAGAGAGAGAGAGAGAGAGAGAGAGAGAGGTTTTGTTAAAGGTGCACACAAAGTAAAAAAGGTACATACTCTAGGCCCGTCCGTCGGTGGGTGGAGACTTTACATGTGTTAATTTTCTTGAGTTACAAGAGAAGAAATATATTCTCAAATAATTTAAGAAAGAAAAAAATAATGATAACCAAAATAAATTATTTGTCATAACGTAGACCAAATGGAAAACGATGAAGGCTGTGATGTTCAAGATCGCGAGGCGTATCTTAATCAGTGTGTCCCATGTCCTTAATCTCAATGTAAGCTGGCAATTAGACAAAAATGTCAATTGTATATAGAACACGCACGTCGTTTTGGCAAGTTTCAATCAGAGATCATTGATAAGGCGATCTAAGATTTTGAGCAAACAGTAAGTCAAGTGTATATCAATCATGCATTGTATTCACAAACTAATTAAATATCATATAAAAAAACATTAGATGTGGCCGGTAAATTTATTACAGGGAGGTGATGTCTCATCCCAAGGAGGAGTGCACTCTTTGTGGCCAGTTATTAGAAGAGTTTGTGGGCATGCGATGGATGAAGTGCCTGAACCAATCCACCACTTGGAAGGTACTACCCAATCCATACTGTCAATACCAGAGAAGTCATGCAGCCTTCCAGACTTTCCTACAATCTTGGAGTCTAAGATGGAGACAACGATTGATGCATTGATGCCCATGGATGTCGAGGCATCTGATCCACTTAGAGAGGAAGCATCCATACCATTATATGATGGTGTCGAGTATCTTGCTTGAAAACACGGCTTGCACTCCTAAGTATGCAAGCAAAATATGGATGGAGTGATGCGAGTGTGACCGAGTAGTTTATGTACCTTGTACGTACGCTTCGTTGATTTCTTTTAAGCACTATCATAAAAAACAGTTGTGCTTTTTCAAGGTATTTTAGATTTTTTTCAGGCTACTAAAGTATCATATATTACCACTTGCAAAAACCATGCCTGAGTTTCGTGATGATACGTGACATATTTTATGAAAGCTTGGCATAGACTACAATAGTATCCATGTATGTATCAACAATTGCATAATGTTTCGAGGAGAATACGAGACTATGGAGACATGTCCAAAGTGTGGTTCTTACAGGTATTGACAGGACTTGCAAGGAAAAACCATCCCTCAAAAAGTTCTTAGACAACCGCATAAATCACATGTTTCATACATCCATTATGGCGAGCTTGACAATGTGGCATGCGGAGAATAGATCCAAAAATGGAGTTCAACGAATATTAGCGAATTCATGTACATGGAGCCACATTAACTCTATATTTCTACGCTTTGCCCAAGAGATAAGGAATCTTTGGCTCGGTCTTTCTATGGATGGCATGAACCCATTCGGTCTGCGCTCAACTTCTTATTGTGTGTGGCCTGTAGTCTTTATCAACTACAACATCCCTCCATAGCTTTCTACGAAGAAAAGACACCTCATCCTTAGCTTCCTCATCCCCAGCTGCTACAAAGTCAAAAATATGGACATGTATCTTTGTCCATTAGTCAATGAGCTTAAGATTTTGTGGGAGGAGGGGTTCACCATGAAAGATATGAGCAAGCGTGATGGTCAAAGGTTCACCAATATTTGAGCCATTCTCATATGGACCATGCGTGACTTTCCAGGATTCAAGGAGTGCTCACACTACAAGATATAGGCCTTATACCGACGTTTAAAGTGATGAAAATGCAAATAACAAAATTTGCCCCCGTTGTCATAAAAAGCGTCGTTATTGGCGACGTCATAGAACAGTCGGTATTACCGTCGCTATTAGCGTCGGTATTGGCGTCGGTATCAGCGATGTAAATAACGACACCAATAACAACGCGAGCAGTAAAATTTGCGATGCTAATAGCGACGGTAACAGGGAAATTTTTTTTTTGTGGTAGGGCAGCAGCCATACAAAATAGTTTTTGCACTGTGTACAATGCGCTTGCAAACAAAAACAATGTATACTGAAATCATAACACTGATACATGAAATAAATACATGATCGCATAATAAGTAATTGGTACAATCATGATAAGATATCACTAATACATAGAAAATGTCTATATAGATTAGGAGGCGACTCAAAAATAAAGGTGTGTGAGCTCCAGGGATCCAAGGGCAATCTACATATCCTCGTCCCTCGAAAGCTCGTCATGCCGCAAAGGAGCATCGAACGGACTCTACAGAAAAAGAAACAATACATTAGTCCACCATACAATAATGCATTCTAATTAAACATGGTAACTATGGACAAGAAAGATGAGTGACTTAGAGGGCCGCCACGTCTATACAACCGGTCGATCAATGAAGTGAGACCATGCCTCTCTGCATATCGAGTCTCAAGGCCAGTCGGATTGTGATTTATAATGAAGTGCTGTAAAGAAAACAAAATGCTAACTGTTAGAAACATGATTGTCAGTACAAAGAATATTGTAAAAAAATAAATAAGCAAAACAAAAGAAAAACTTACAAAGTCCTCCAAATATGTTATGTGCCCGCCACTTCCAAGATGATGGATCACTCCGGCCTCGAGTCGTGCCCTTGCCGCCTCGTGATGCTGACTCCAACGTCCTGGAGAATCTGTAGCCTCCTCCCTCAATCGGCACCACTCGTCTGCATCTAACCACTCGGGCTTTGCAGCCCCACTCTTGATTGCCTTGCGTGCTTTGGATCGTCTGTGTGACATGTATGCACGCATGCAATTCATCATCCAGCCCGTAGAGAATCTATCTACTGAGGCTGGAACCGGAAACTCCTTGTGCAAGGATGCTACTATGTAGTCCTTGCTCCCCTCCGGTATGTTCTTCCAATGATCCAAGACGTTGTGCCAAAAAACTTATTGGCACAACTCTCTCATGTGAGCCATCACCCTCCTCCCCTCATCATTCATGATGATGACTCCTGACCTACCATCGACTAGATATCCATATCCCCCTAGAGTCTGCCTAAGATGGGTCCTCTCCCATCTGCGTCCACGCCCCTGGGCATATCTAGGAGACCCCTGTGCATCCAGTGTATCGACCAGGTAATATCTCTCGGAGTGGCACCCATAGGAGTGCCACCTGTTGACAGCTGAGAAAAAGCTGGAGTAACTGGAGTAGACGTCCCCATAGGTGTGACAAATCCCTGAGGTGACGCAACTCCAGCTGAACAATGAGACGGAGACACCGCGTCCTTGCTTTCACAGCATCCACCTGAGCCTGAGCCATGCTCCCTAGAAGGGCCACAAGAGCGAGGAGTCGCACCTGTATCCCATGTCGACCGCAGGCTCACTGCCTCTGTATCTCTATAGCATCCTCCTGACCCCGAAGCACTCCCTCCCTCTGGCCCAAGTCTGGAGTGTCGAGCTCGTCTGCTCAAAGCTGAAGCATCCGGTCGTGTTGAAGTAGATCTAGTAGAGTGCCCTGACGAAGACCGAGACATCTCCTGGTCTGCCATATCTCTGAATCTCGCGATCTGGTCTGGAGACATGCGTGTGAAGATATCCTGTAACTCCTCATCGCTCATCCCTCGACTCATCCTGAAAATGTCACCTGCAAAGATAAAAAATGATGTTAGAATAATCAATTTAAATCATACAAAGCACAATAATATAAATCTTTTAAAAAGAATCTTACTAAAAATGCATATCTTATGTACTCTTATAAGCGATTGGTCAACGAATTGAGTAAGTGGATGCTCCAAGTATGAAGTATCCTATGGTCCCATGTTAATCTCTTGACACAACTCCACATACACTGGAAGGTCGATAGACATGTCACCACAAAAGAATGAGTCCACCTCGTTCTCAAAGAATTATTGGACTCTTGTATTTCCATCATTGTTAGCCGATGCTGGCTCCAAGCTTTCGACGGCCTCCACCCCTTGCAATATCGACCCCTCTATTTGCATATTATCTTCATCTATGCTCGGAACATCGCTTTGATCATATACTCATGCACTTTGGGGAGTTGAAGGTATAACATACCACCATTGAGGTTGTCGGGGGTTTGGATAGAAGATTACCTGTTCACAAACACGTACAAGAGAGTTCAAACCATTGTGACATAAACCATGTCGTAATATAATTAGCAAACAAATGAGTCCATGCACCTGTTCACAATGGGCCGGCAACACACTGTCCATTTTTTTTTGGAATCTATTTCAAGAAATCCAAATGGACCTCGTCGAACTGTTGCTCTAGCTCCTCCAAGTACCACTTTGAACCACTGCACATCGAATAGTATCATGGAGAAGCTACGGTAATCCACCATAACAATACTTTGTAAGTTTCCAAAATACTCCATCTCATCCACAATCGTGTTTGGATCCGTTACTCGTCGCCGGCTCTCTTGCTTGAACCTTGCCATGATACCACAGTCCATTGTGGAGCGCATTTTGTCAATACGCTCCATACGAAAATACAATCCGCACGACCATGCTGCACTATATATTTTGTACTGTACATTGAAACACTCAAATTAGATGTCGCATATAAAATTTAGATATGACAGATTCTAAACCCCTCGTCACCTTTGAACTACATCCCCTCGAGAATTCCCACTCCTCCATTGAGACCTCTGTGCCTTCGTGAGACGCTGCGGTCAAAGCTCCATGCAACCATTGCGTTGACATGAACCACGGCATCTCCTCCATGCCTTCGGGATATCGAATCGGTCGATGATGCATACTACGTCAAAATTCAGCTCGCGCTTCCTCTCGATCTTGCCTAGTGATCTGGTACTTGGTGAGCCACGTCTCCATAGAGATATGGTGCAACATACAAAAGCGATTCACCTTCTCCTCCATTGAGGTATCCATTCTTTTTTCTACCCCATTTCCAACCACCACATCTCCAGTCAGTGTATCATCGTCCTTCAGCGACCATAGCATTTCATTGTCTGGATCCACCTTTGGTAGCCATTGTGAAATATGCACTAGCGCCTCAGACACCAACCAACCTTCAGCCATGCTACCTTCTGGCCGAGCTCATTGTCGCACAAAGCCTTTCAGGGTTTTCATGAAGCGCTCCAAGAAGAACATCCATCGCGTATGGACAGGTCCAGCAATCTTCACTTCATCTACAAGATACACAAGAAGGTGGATTTGTATCGTGAGCATGCTGGTGGGCAGGTATTTCTCAAAGAGACAAACCATCTCGACTGCTCTCCGCCTTGCAGATTCAATAGAGGACATCTTAATCTCCTTCTATGAGATCCATTGCACCAAAAGTCGACAACCTATAAATGGCCCCGCGTATTTCTAGAGTAAGATATCCTGCGATCGCGATCGGTAGTACAAGCTGCCACAAATGAGAAAGCATTATGAATAATGGCTACACTCCAAATAACAAAATGTGCACGCTAATTACAGTCCATTCATAGTACAAACTTGACATATCTTATGCCAGCCATGGGATTTTAGCCCTGATAATTGGTCGTCTTCAGAAAATGTGGACCTGAGAGAACGTATCATACCTGTCGGAGTGCGGATAAACTTGATTACTTACTTCACAATGCACTCTTCTTTAGTGGACAAAACCCAAGGAGCGCGAGGAAGCTGCACGCGACCATCAGCACTTGACTGCAGCCAAAGCGCCTCCATCTTACCTACCTCCTTCAAATCCATTTGTGCCCCTATAGTGTCTCGCTTTCTTGTGATATGGTCCCACAGCAAGCTGCCCACATTCTTGAAAATATGCATGGGATCCAACAAGTGGTTGACCTATAAGTGGGTCCAATATGGCAACTCGTAGAAAACTGAGAACCGTTGCATTTCGTTTGGATGTGATTCCGCGTGGACCATTTTTAGCTCATACCAGCTTGTGGTGTTCATACATGTTGGAGGTCGTCCAAGGAAACCTTCCCTGAGTATTTGCAGGTATGGTATTTGTAGGTGGTAATATAGGATATTTCAATAACCTGAAAAAAATCATGAACACCTTGAAAAAGCACAAATGTTTGTGATAATAGTGCCGGAAAAAAAATCAACGAAGCGTATGTACATTGTACCTGAACAACTCGGTCACACTCGTATCGCTCCACCAGTATTTTTCTTGCATATTTAAGAGTGCAAGCAGTGTCTTTAGGCGAGATACTCGGCAGCCATCATGTAATGGTATGGATGCTTCCTCTCTAAGCGGATTAGAAGTCTCGACATCCATGGGAATCAATGCATCGATCATTGTCTGCATCTCAGGCTCCAAGATTGTAGGTAGGTCTGAAAGGTTGCGTATCTCCTCTGGCATTGACGGTATAGATTGGCCTTGCAAGTGGTGGATTGGCTCCTACACTCCATCCATCGCACGCCCACGTACTCTTCTAATTGGCCGCAAAGGGTGCACTCCTCCTTGGGATGAGACATCACCTCCCTGGATAGAAAATTTGCCAGCGAGACCCAATCTTATTGTATATGGTATTCAATTAGCTTGCGAGTACAATGCACGAGGGCACGACTGGAGGCACAAGTGGTCCATCATCTTGGGAGTGGCGACCGGAGGAATTATCTAGAGGATTCTGTAAGTTTTTCTTTTGTTCTTCCTACTTTTTTTTTTGTAAACATGTTTCTAACAGTTGTATTTTTTTTAATTTGCAGCACGCCATTAGAAACTGCGATCCCACTGGCCTAGAGACTCGATATGCAGAGAGACACGGTCTCACTGCATTGATCGACCGATTGTATGGACACAGCAACCTTGTAAGTCACTCATCTCTCTTTTCTCTAATTACTAATTTTAATTAATATGCATTATTGTATGGTGGACTGACACGTAATTGTTTCTTTTTTTGCAGAGTCCGTTCGATGCTCCTTGCGACGAGATGAGCTTTTGGATGGCGAGGATCTATAGCTCGCCCTTGGATCCATGCAGCACACATGCTCTTCCTTTTTGGTCATGTGATTTATGTAGATATTTTCTATGCACTATGTTATTATCATCCTTTGTATCTTGCCATGATTGTATCGTCACTTTCACAGCGTGATCTTGTATTTATTTTATGTATCAGTCTTATGGATTCAAGTACACTTTGCCTTGATTTAGAGGAGCATTATACACATTACTGAAACTCTTTTGTATGGCCCAAATAAAGCACATAGTGCTATTTGTGGTAGGGCAGCTTGCTTCCCTGCCACAAATTTTTGTTCCCTATTATCGTCGCTATTAGTATCGCAAATTTACTGCACGTGTCGCTATTAGCGTTGCAATGTGCATCGCAAAGTGTTGTTGTAAGCATTGCTATCAGCATCACATATACGATGCTGATAGCGAGGCAAATAGTGACGATGTTATGGACGCTCACAACGATTATTCTATGGTGTCGCTAATACGGATGTTTTTTGCAACAACGGGAGAAAATTTCTTTATGAACATTTTTGTCACTTTGAACGTCAGTATAAGGCTTGTATCTTGTAGTGTGTATGTCTCTTCTCTCACCTTTGATTCTCTTGCATTCTCTCCTTTGCTTCCTCTACCTATCTCTGATAGTGGGAGGTCTCTTGGACATCGTATCCAACAAACCATATAGAAGGTCATACCTAGAAATGCAAGCAAGATGGTGAGCAACATATATCAATCATGTAATAGATAAAAAAACATATATAGTCAACATCAAGACTTAATGAAAAAGTACCCAAAATGAGCATATTTCAAGCAATAGACCTTAACTTCTAATACCATGTTAGAAGAGCAAAACACACAATGGAAATAATGAAAAAGACAATATGCAGTACGTTACCCAAGAATAGGAATCCACTATAACAAGAGTACAATTGTTGAGCACAAGCTCACACACTCCACAAGTTTCCTCTCTCCACACTAAGAATCTACAAGTAACTGAATGGGTAATGGATTGTGGCTGTGACTCCCTTCTTTTATAGGTAAAAATAAAGGATTTTTCCTACCTCAAAATAGTTCACCCATTTAGCAAATAAAGAATAAAGGCCCATGAATTAGTCAATAGGCACCTAGGAACCCATGATATCACCACTTCTAATAGAAAAACATCTCATCTCCTTTGATTCTTCAACCTGATCTTCATCCTTATTTGCAACAAGGACATCTTCTCCTTCATCTTCAAATAATTCGTGACCTTGGTTTAGCTCTTCCCTATGTTGGTGTCATCTCCACTAGTCGATATCCCATTTTCACTTAGCATCTCAACCTACTCCTCTCATCCTCTTCATCTCTAAAACAATGCCAATACTTCTCTTCTATAGGCACCACAAGGCCTAGCTTTCCTAGCCATAAAAGCATCATAGTCATTTCTAGCACCCAAAAAAATAAGAATTGCATCACGAGTATCATATACATCATTGACATGATAATAGTAGCCATCATTTTAAGTCTCATGATTGCATGTGTATTTGGTAGCACTTCTCCTTATCAAGGTGGTAGAAAAACATGTAGACATCAAGTTAAAGAAATATATGTATGTATACCTTCTTAACATATCACTACAATTTGTTAATATGTTGTGCCATACCCAACCCTCTTCTTGTCATTAAAAACTAGTATTGCTCTTATGATCATGTCCTGGTCTTGTGATGAAATTAAGCTATGCCTAGCAATTAATCTCATCTCATTGGTTCTCCATGCACTCATCTAGCATGTCTTCAAGGACCCTATTTTTCTAGCTTTAAATATCATAGTTACAACCCCACTGAGGAAAAATTATGGTATCCATGGAGAAAAGCCCCTGAGTGCTATCCTAAAGAATCAACATCATTCTAATCATGTTTCTTGTGCATGGATCTTTCCATCTTTCCAAAAGATGAGTTGTTGTTCTAAGACCTCCTAATAAGCAGCACAATCCTGCCTTTCATGTTGCAAACTATCATACCACATACATCTTTTCCTTGGTTTAGGGGTTGCTTCTTGTCCCCTTTCCTCTTGTCCTTTCTCATCTAATTTTACAGCCTTCAACTGAAGATCCCGCATGCCTTTAACTAATTCATCTAGTAAATCTTTCCTAATAGCGAGAATAGTAGGTGTAGCAATAGGGCTAGCCCCACAGAAATAGGTGGCTTACTGGATACATCAAATGTTTTGCTCATAACATTATTGAGCAAGCTAGATATATGCAATCTTTCTCTTCTTCTATGCTTTTTCACTAGTGCAGTAATAATAGCATCATTAACATGCATCCACTCTGTTTTACACCTTGTCTCCGTAGTTTGATCCTCTAATAAATCATCAAGCTTCTCTTGAAGCTCAAGATTTGTTGCTTGTAGAAACAGTTCAATTTTCTACCTTGCAAGAGCCTATTATTATACAAGATCTAATTGCTCAAAATGATTTTCAAATTCTCTTAATAAATCTACAACCACCACAAGACCCTTATTGAGTTTTAGAACCTACTCCTCCTAGAAAGTCTTGCGGATAATAAGATTGTTGACTTCAATGCAAATTTCTTCCAGAAGTGTCTTCTTGAAAGCTCCCCATCTAGCATCTTGCATGTACAACGCAGTAACTCAGGCTTTTAATTCATGTATAGTGACTATACAAAATATTGGCTCCATGCAAGTCGGCAGGCCACCCCAAAGAACTCCATTTTTTGAGCATAGGTATGAAAATATGCAAATACATTCCTTCCATTAAACAACTTCATCTCACACTCTACTGCCTACAAAGCATTCATCACAACAATTCATGTTTGAGTAGAAGTCTGCATCACTTACATCACAACAGTTCATGTTTGAGCAGAAGTCTGCATCACCTATTGTTGTTGTATCTACACAAGCATGTTCATATTCTCACTAACTTTTGCAAAACATCATTTGAAATTATACTTGAAGGTTCTCCCATCTTGGCTTTCCTTCCGGTGAACTTTCACATTAAGTTCACCAATGTTGGAGGGCTTTTAGTCAAAAGGTTGTATCCACCGGGATCAGAGAGAGAAGGAAGTAGAGAATAGGAGATAGAAGAGAAGAAAAAGAATAGGTAGGAGATTCTAATGAATTACAAGAATGCCAGAAATCAAGTTCTCTTCAAGACACATATGTCCATACATTATGAATCAATCATAAAATCTTCTATCAAGTCTAGCAAAGCCTTTATATAATATAAAGACAACGCTCAATGATTCAAAGCACTATATATTGATAAAACCTAAGAAGGTAAATAAAATCCTTGTATGAAACTCAAAATACACTTTAGCCTTGTGTATTGTTGATTATTACAGCAGTCATAAGCTGATTGTTTGATGGCTAAACTCCAAGATAAATTGTTTCTAGATTATCTAGACAATATCCACTACTACTCAAAAGCAATCTCCAAGCATTAGATCTCTTAAAGCTCCTTGTTATACCAAAAACGTGTACCAAATACTAGTAGCTTCTCTTCTACTCAGAGAACAAATCTAATGGTTTCATTGGCTCTGAACTCGGGTAAATTACTCATGAATATATGTGTGCATCACATGAGTTCAAATATAAAGGTGTTATTTATAGATTAAATAGAAAAGGGTTATGTTTTATTTAAGAAAAAATTATAGATAAGGATATTTATAAATAGGCCTTGAACGCATGTGATATAGATGATACACATATAATAACTTCCTTGAGGCCCTGAAAGGGGTAAAAACTATGGGATGCTTGCTCAAAATTCTCATGGATCACTCCTTCACCTTCTTCTCAGTCCTAGAGTGCTCTTTGCTACTTGAAAACTATGATCCTGTGTCGCACAAATTCAAGATCTTCCAAACTAGTTGAAAATAAACTTTATTTTTGCATGTCAACCTATTCTAGAAGTTGTTCACATCTTTTTAGGATATTTACAAGAAATAATGTCCAAAATATCAAAAATAGGCTAAAATTTTCTAAAAATCCTATATTTTTGAATCATCCATACAATAGATACTAACACTAGTGACTAATATGACATTGCCTCTCTAGATTAATAGGAAAACTGGATGATGATGCATTCTAGGGTTTTTCACATTGTGATCATGTAGCGAAATGATAATGTTCGAAACCTGAGTCATAGAAGTCTACACAAAAAGCAACAATCTTGTTTGTTTTTCTGTTTCAAGAGATATTTTTTGGTTCCTCACTTAATCAGTCCCCAAAGAAAATCATACTATTCTACAGCTTAGGAATCATGTCATTCTCATTGTTGGTCAATAGTTTTAGCAACAATTGCAATGTATCCAAAAGACTTTGCCTTTCTTGATACCATATATAAGAATGTAAATGCAAGGTGTAATGTCGTATAGTGCTCAAGCAAATTAACCATAATTCAATCCCAATGTGTCATGTAAAAAACATTATTTCAATTATTTACTTTCTAACGTACTACTATGTTGTTTAGAAACAATATTGAACTAATTTTTTATTATTCCTTAAAAATATTAAATGAACCCTATATGCTTCATTTCAATGTACAAGCACTTATATTTCTATGCAAAATTCTTAATATTTTAGCTTCTTAATGTGTTCATTTATTATGTAGGGTATTTCTTATATTTCATGATATTTTTTCCATAAAAACACACTCTAAATGTCCACCTTTCCCTAAATTTTAGCAAATTTTCTTACCCTTAAATGGATTTTTAATATTAAAAATCCAATTTTAATGATTTTAATTATTTATTTTAACATTAATTTCTATTTTTTAATTTTAGACCCATGAAGCTTGTATGGATTATGATTTAGCATTACATTCAATATAACTCCATAAGAACACCATTTGAACCATAAAGATCCATAGAATTATCATTTTCCTAATAAATCTCACATTGCGAATTTTACCATTTTGATTTTTATTATGTGAATTGTTGAAAATGATTGATTATTCTATAATTTCATATATAAGAACGAAATATTAAATCATTAAAATTCAATAAAAGAGGTGCTTATGTTATAATCTGCATATGTGCATATTGTATTTCAAAAATGGAAAGCTATTGATGCCTCCTTTGTGCTTTTTTGATCTGTCTCTCACATCTCGCCATGAATTGGTACCCATTCCCCCTCATCCTCTTAGCCCATATGAACCACATTTATGGTACAAGAGAAAGAGAAGAGAGAAAGACCAAATTCTCATCTTTTCATTCAATGTGTCAAATTGCATGCGATCTAGAGCAAATCAGAGCATGGAATTATAGCATCTCAACCCCAAGAGCAGGGAGGTAGATGCGGAGAGTTATGAATTGCTAAATTTGGGGGAAACAATGGAGCGTAAAAAATTTTGCGATTGCACCCTCCCTATCTCGACACTTTTCTTCATTTGCATGCTTCTTAAACTACATTAGTCTTTAATATTTAAAATAATTGGTTCACTTTTTTATGTTCACACTCTCCCAAGTGGTTTCAATTTGGACAGAGGGGCAAACAATGTTGGATTCATGATCCGACTGAATGGGTAGCTTCCTGGCATCAAAATCTATTATCTTGTCATCGTCACTTGCTTTTCTACTTTCGGATTGGTAGTTGTTTCATCATAACAAAACCTTGCAACCATTAAATGGGGAGTCAACGGACTTCAATTGACAAACAGACACTTGCATTGGATTCCTAGTGTCGAAATGCATATAGGAAAACTCCAACTTGTGATCCATGATCGTTCCATTTTTTTAAAACCGCAAACACCTCTTTTATGAATCTTGAGCCACTTTTGCACTCTAAAATCGATTCTAAAATATAGCTTGCTATGGTATTTTTGTTGAAGAAGTTTTGGCATTACCTTTTGTTGATCTATTTTATGTTTTACATGGATCATGAAGCTCTATCCTTCTTGATAAATAAAGAAAACATGAAGGAATGTATGATGTGATGGTTATTGCTTTTCTAGAAGTTTGATTTTAAAGTGGTAACAAAGTCTAGTTTCTTCCATGTACTTGCCAATCACCTCTTATAGATTGCTCATGGTGAAGAAGAGGAGTAGGATGCTCTATATCTCTTAGATACATTCCTATTTTGAAGTTGTTACCCCATGATATGCAAGCATTGCCAAATTTTTGGCTACACACCAACACCCTCTTGGTCTTTCAAGCCTATGAGAAGAAGAAGCTACTATTAGAATAAGCCCCCTACACTCTACTAGGTGGCACAATTTACTCAATGGAGTTTACAAAGCCAAAGTTGAAGTCGTGAGGAGATACATCATAGGAGATCAAATTGGGATCATAATCAAGGCCTATTATGGCGAGCCATGTGGTGGACATTTTTCTAGAGAAGAAACTACTAGTAAAGCTCTACTTGCTAGGTATTGATCGAGGTATTGATAGTCCACATTGCATAAAGATACCTATAATTACTATAAGCACTATGTTGCATGTTAGTGGATGGGAAAAGCAAATAAAGCTAGTGCCATGCCACCGTAATCCATCCTTTCTTTGAAGCCATTTGAGAAGTGGAGCATTGACTTTGTAGGACCCAATGATCCTTCTACCAAAAGGAAGTAGTACATGTATATCTTAGTGTGTAATAATCATTCTACCAAAAGGAATTAGTACATATACATCTTAGTATGTACTGATTAGATGATGAAGTGGTGTGAAGCTCTCAAATGAGATGATAGAAATAGAATGGCTCTATTCTTGTATGAAAATTTCATCATCCACTTTGACAATCCATTGGAGCTCATTTAGTAATCAAGGTACCCACTTTCTCAATAAAACCATGGTACAAGATCTGATATCAAATGTTAACTCCATATTACCCCAAACCCAACGGCCAAGTTAACATGACCAATTGGATCCTCTCTTCGATCTTGACAAGGACCATTGCAACCCATAGATGTCATTGGGATTATCTACTCATAGAGGTTGTCTAGCCATAGAAGATCTCTCATAAAGTTGAACAAGTCAGACATCCTTCTAGTTGGTGTATAGTACACAATAAACACTCAAACGCGACACAAAGTATACCACACCAACTTCATCAAGTGGAAAGAGTTCAAGGAAGGTCATTTAGTTTTAGCTAGTGATTCATAGTTTGGCAAGTTTCCTAGGAAGCTCCAATAGTGTTGGCTTGGTCTCTACAAGGTACTTGTAGTCAACCCTAACAATTAGGTCCAAGTCCAAGGTATTGACGCTTTTGAAGATCCCTTCCTTGTTACTGGCTATCGACAACTGAAGAAATACTTCCCTCACTTGGGATCTTGATAATCAAAGCAGTTAGTCCCTTTTCTTGTTTTTACATGGGTCGTCTTGCTTATCTTTTTGATGTTGATGATAGCTCACAATGATCTCAATGGAGCAATACAATCCTTCTCTACTCTATTCTCTTGACCTTGCTACTATTCTATTGGCCTCTCCTTCAATTTTACAAACTTGGCATGGAAGGAAAGAAAAGAGAAAAAGAACCACATCAATCTATTATGGGAGAAAAGAAAGTAATTCCCTAATATAGTAGGACATGCTTTAAGAAAAGGCAGCAATATCTTTGGGATGGGAAGCTAGATGAGGAAAAGATAGTGCTACCCTTCAGTCCAAACCATCCAATTCAATACCAATATTCAATGTATATTGTCCACCTACATGGGAGAGACATTCTTCTTTAATAGTCCTAGATGCAATTTCTAAGGCACCTCTCTTGGTGCATTGTATCCTACTTTCTCATTGTACACTCTTGTACCTTGTTGTGTCTCCCTTTTTCATTGATCATATTTACATTATTGTACCTCTATCCCCCCCACAGAGTGTAGTACCTCCAAGAATATTACAAGTTCTTGATATGTCGACTACCTCCCTAAGCATGCCTCTTCTTCAATGATTCCTCCATCAACTACATGATCTTCTTTAGTAGACAATTGAGTGATGTGAGCTTTCATCCTAGCCATATGGGATTGTGTGTAAGGATTGCCTTCTATATTAGCATGAGATAATGGGGGTTGAGCTTTCATCCTAGCCACATGGATTGTACATAAGGATTTCCCTCTATATTAGAATGAGATAATGGGGGTTGAGCATGAGTCCAAAAATTTGATAGGTGAGGTTTGTGGAGCATTACAATAATTGAAGTCAAGTATATTCTCATTCCTTGATGCACACATAGGACAAGTCCCAACACATCCTCTTCTATAAAAACTCCATGGTGATCTTGACATTCTTGATGATAAGGATATAAATGTATATGTTAGATATGTCATTGTACAAGCTACTTTATATGTTTATTTTACAAGGTACTTTACAAACTTCATGGTGTAGTAAGTTTGATTGGCATCCACATTTGTACGATTCTGTAATGGTCTAATGTTATCAAAAAGCTATATTTTATGTGTTAGATATCTATCCTTCAAGGATTATTTTCCTTACCCATGTTTATTCTCATCCTCCTTTCTCGGATATTTTCTTCCAATCCTTTCATTATCATGACTCTCTTTATTTTCCAGAAACTCCTATCGCTACTTACTAGTAGATGGCTCATTGTTTAACCCATTATGTTACAATTCTTACCTCACATCCAGATACCATTTCTATCTTATCCTTCTTTTTCTTCTTCTGGTTGATTAAAGTATGAAGAACATGCTTGTTGGTGTGACAATATAGATTTTCTTGTAGTGGTTTCTCTATTTTCTTGATGTTCCTCTTAGGGTTGCGTGTATTTGGTGTGCAACTACGGAATACTTCCATCAACAAGCACCAATAGAGGCTAGAAATGGAAGTAGTGGCATTGTTGAAGAGGAATAAAAGCAATGAAACATTGCCATAAACAAGCACTAATAGAGGCTGGAAATGGAAGCAATAGCACCAGTGAAGAGGAATAAAAGTAATGGAAGATTATAGAATTCCTATTCCTTTTGAAGAATTGGAGATCTTCATTGCCAAAGCCACTTTCTACAAGAAGTGTATTCCTCAATGGTGAATACATGTTACGATCTTGATGTGAGCTCTATGTGATAGAGTGATCACACTATCTTCTATAGCTACAAAACGTTGTATCACTATAGCCAATTGTTTCCCAGAAAATTGAAGATAAAAATAGACAATACCTTCCCCTCTGCAATGAAATGAAAGCTGAATTCAGAGACATCAAAAACAAGGAAATAGAATAAATGTGGGCAAGAGAGTCCTCCAAAAATTGAAGCCCTTTTGATTCCATTTTGTTGAGTAGAGACAAACTAGACGAAACCAAATCCTTTATGAATGATGCAATCAAGAGGAAAGTACTAGAACAAATCTAGAGGTACATGAGAAGAGAGAAGGCAATAAAATGAAGACTCTGATATTCATGTAGTTGAGTTCATGGTAGTTTGTGTAGCCAATAATGCCAGAATATCTAGGGCATTGGTTGGCGATATTCCCCACACATTAAAAGGTGCACCATTTCCATTGTATGAGAGACAAGCAGTAGGAACTTTTGGCACATGGGATGACTTGAAGGTGACCTTTCTCACGAAATTCAGGTGGAAAGATTTTGAAGAGTGGATGTGAGAGGAGTTCATGAGAACTTAAGTGAGAGTCCTCTGGAGAATGGGTGGAAGCATATGTCTCTAGAATGAAATCCACATTGAAGAGATGAACCAACCATAACTTGCATGAAGGCATCTAGAAGAGAGGTTTTCTTAGAGGCCTAAACCATAAGTTCCTAAGTTTGTGAAGCTAAGAAGACCATTCAATCTACAAACTACAATGGAAGATGCAAGATTGTATGATAAAGTTGAAGCAAGGCTCTTGATGACCTGAGAAAGAGTCTTATCTCCTCCCATGCCATGAATGGTATACCCACCAAATGCAATCCCATGGATAATTTCCTACCCCTATCCACAGATGCAAACAATGCTGTAGTATAGTGCACCAAATCCACAATGACCCTGCAAATAGTAGTGCCTCAAATGATGGTTCCACTAGAACAATAGTGACCTCAAACTATTTTCCCAATGGAAATCCAACACCAATAATGAAACCTTACCAAGTGGAACCATCAACCATTAGCCTCAATCGGAGCTCTGAATTAGAATCAAAACATAGAACCTTTTAGATCAATCCAACCACTTTATGTAGTGATTATAGAGACTTCCCAAAACCTTACTGCAAGTATTCCAAGTGGAGAAAACTTGAAGGACTATTTGTCCAATTCAGTTGCAAGCATCAAGAAAGAGCTTATGGATGTGATTACAAAATAACTCTGCAGATACTAAAAGTGAATACCGCGAGCATATACAATAATGTTGGAGGTAGAAGAGACGAGATGTGATTGAACACATGGTGTGGAAAGTGCTATCAAATGACAAATTTAGCCACTGAATGTAATCAAAAGCCAACTATCTCTAAAGCATTCTATTTGTACTGCCTAAGAAAGAATCACATAGAGGATATCTACTCTTTGTAGAAGATGCATGAAAGAAGGAAGAAATGTTTAACTTACTAGAATCCAAGATGACAACCCAAGACATTGGCCCAGAGCCTAGAGAGTTTGGTCCAAGGAGGTTCTTTGCCAAAAGTTACAAAGGAAGTGGTGGACAAAGATTAGAAGTGGAATGTAGAGATGCAAAGAGAAGTGTCACATCTTCCCAAACTCTCCAAATCCTAGAAGGTCAATGGACTACAAGCCCTTATGTAGTCAATATAAAAGAATTGGGAGATTCCCAAACTCACTAATATTGTGTTCATTGCAAGTATATTGATAGATGAAGGCTCTTCAATGAACATAATGACTAATGTAATGATATAAAATCTAGGCTGGCAAGGCATACAACCCACCCAATGGCTCATCAGACTAGTAGACCAAAGGCAAATTAAGCCTTTAGGCATCATTCCATATATCAAGACCACAGTTGTTGTTGGTAGAGATTTCTAGATGATATACTTGGTTGTGAAGCCAAACTCTTCTGGTATATCTTATCCTCTCTTTTTTTTGGAAGATTGTGGTTGTTTGAAGCATGAGCAAGGATGGATTGGTTCCAAGGCAAAGGACCAAATAAGGTGGTGCTAAAACTATAGGTTGCTCAAAAAGGACATGGATCTACCTCCATAGAGATCTTCTTTGTCTCTCCCAATGAAGTAGAGGATGGAACATCAGTTGAAGATGACATTTTCAAACAAGTTTTCCTAAAGAAACTAGAAGCATAGTCCCTAATAGTGGGAGTTGAAAGTTTGATGCTAGGAGGCATATTCCACGATGGATTCTGTGAGACCATGGTGGATTCCATGAGATTTTCATTCCACGGTGGATTCCGTGAGATTTTTCGGTGGATTTTGTAAGACTATATTTATTTGCGGAGGCTCGTACACAAGGTGGATTCCTTGTGCGAGAAGTTGACGAGGTTGCCTATCCTTTTTGGGTATCATGTTAATTTAATGTGCACATGGGTGATTCCATAGCGGGTGATTCTGCAAAATACATATTTAAATTAATGGACATTTATGAGTTTAGAGTACACTCGTATTAAATTAAGGTTAGGATAAAGTTCCAACCTATTTATTTATTTTGTAGCTCAAGACTGCTAGGTATTCACTTTTTTGGATCTTATCTTATTATTTTCTAACAATTGTGAATGCTTCAGTTGATGTGTAGAGCAGGCAGCGGTGGCATTGGGAAGCACTGGGCAATGGCATGTATTCAGATTACCTAGAAGAAATTATCATTTTTGATGGGCGCGTGTCTTATCATTTAAGGCATGGCACCAATATTTATTTAGGCACACTTATTTATTAAGGCGCTTGACAAACATTTATTATTTTGTATGTGCATAGATGCTTGGTTTAAATATTTCATTAATGGACATTGTAAATGGGCACAACCCGACTTTTTGGACGCCCAAACACTTTATTCTTTATTTGGGCAAAAGCAAACACAAAAGCCAAAGTATGCTAATCGTAAATTGGGCTATTTTTAAGCTTTTTTAAAAATACATGCCTTGTGAAACTCTCACACAAGGCATGGGGGGAGATTGTACTTTATTTGTCTCTTTGTCTCATGTCTTGCAAACCTTTCTTCTTGCTTTATGAGCTTTTGTAGAGTTCATTGTTCTTGGGGACCTTCCGACATTCACTACGCGCGCATACAATATCCGATTTGCACACTAGTGGTATCAGAGCAAAGCTGAGATCAAGGGCTTCCAATTGCTTATCATCTCGTGCAAAGGCGAAGCTCCTGGAATGAAGGCTCTATAGGTAGTCTTGCGACGAACCATTGTCACAACGCAAAGGGTTGAAGGTCACAAGAGGGGTTTGGCAAGAAAACTGGACAAGATAGATAGAGATGTGTCTTCAAGAGATAAGTAGATTACAGCGAATGTTTAAAGGTTCAAGAGATACTTCACGGTCAATCACAAGGGTTTGAGAGAGAAGAATGTACGAGGGTTCAAGAGCTTAGACTTTGGAGATGGTAGAGATAAGAGAAGGGTTGAAGGTTTCAAGCCAAGTTCTTAAAGATGTTCATAGAGCTTCCAACTGCATGTTCTTAGCAAAGATCACAAGAGTATTATCTCATAAGTTCTAACTCAAATCAAGCTTGTTTTCTTGATTGTAAGAGCAATCACAAATTATAAAATCAAGTACAATATACTGTCATGTATCATAAAAAACTCTGCATCCCATCATTCATACATAATGCCATAGCATGAATCAACTTTGCATGATTACATTCAATGTAGACTGTTAGGGATTATAGACAAAAATGTGTATAAAATAATACCTTCCTCTATGCTGCTCAAATCGCCACCTTGTCTTTTGCAAGCATTACATATGAGATGATAATGAGGGTTTCTTGTTAAGGATACAAATTGAAAAGAATAGTAAGAGTTGGGCTTATGTTGAGGATTACCAAGAATCCCTTTGAAGTTAGATCAAGAAGAAAACTTGGGCTTTTGTTGAAAGTGTTGAGTTCTTTTGTGAAGATGTTTTGGGTTGTAAGCAATTACAACTAGAGCCTTGGATTCTTTATTTGAAAGAAGTAGAAAGAGGATATCTCATGACTTGCTCTTGCTTGATTCTATTAATCAATGACTGAAGCTTGAGTTTATTAGTGGAGGTTTGAGTAGTAATAAAGGCTCTCCAAGATAGAGGCAAGGAAGAAATAAGAAACATGGCTTGTAATTCTTCTAAGATGACTAAACCAGATATTATGGTTTCATCTAGCATAGATTGCCACTGTTCTAAGAACTTAGTGGCAAACTGATCTTCATGCATAATGGCAATAGATAGTTTTCTAAACATGGTCATTTGATAAACAATATTTGTGTGTTCATATGTATTGTTAAAGAATTCCCAAATACCTTTTGCAATGGGTATTATTCTTACTAGTTGTACTTGTCGATCTCCACAATGGACAAGTATTTCCATTCTCACAGCTGCATCCCTTTGCATCCAATCTTCCTTGTCTGCTCCTTCTTGTTCAAGGCAATCTTCCTCGCCATTCTTAATATTCCATAGGTTTGATTGAGATAGGTAAAGTTCCATCCTTAGCTTCCACACTTAATAGTTGCTTCCATTGAGTTTGTCAATCTTGATGTGTCGGTTGTAGGAGATAGTGGCATTGATGAGAGCCATTAGAAGAATGAGAGTAAATGAGAATTAGTAGTTTGTGAATTTGAGGAGAATATGATAAGCTAGAAGGATAGGACCTGGTGCTTTGATACCATGTAGCGAAAACCAGGAACTTGTAGATAAGAGAATATTGTGCACAATAAGGAAAAGAGATAGAGGCAATATAGAAATGGAATGAATTATAGTTGAATATTTCATTGCCAATAGTTGTACATATACATGGTACATTAAATGAGGTAGGTGAGCTCATCTCTATATATCTAAGATATTTACAAAGTGGATATCTATGAGATCCTTTTGTCCACATACTGACTTGTCCTTATCTTATCCAAACTTTTATCCTTATCCACAACTTTATCTTTACAATCTCTGCACAAGGAATAGCCATAAACATTGCTAAAATTGAGAAGATTGTGACCCTAACTGCACCAACCAACCTAAAGGAGTTGAGATGATTTCTTGGCTATGTGGGCTACCATAGAGGTTCATTGCACACTTTGCAACAAAGGTGGTTCCCTTGCATAAGATCTTGAGAAAAGACGTAGAGTTTATTTGGATAGATGATTGCAAAGAAGCTTTTAATACCCTAAAGTAGTATCTGATTATTGTACCCATCTTGCAACCCCCTGATTAGATAAAGGAATTTCATGTGCCTACTAATGCTTTGTACAAGGATTACGTGTAGTTCTCTGCCAAAAAGACTATTCAAAGAAAGATCAACCAATTTATTACATGAAAAGTCACTGACAAGGAGAGAAACTATATAGTGAGACAGAGCTTGAGTGCCTGGTAATGGTGTTTGCCTTGGAGAAGTTTTGACACTACTTGTTGTCGATGCACTTCAAGTTTTATGTGGATCATGAAGCTTTGCTTGTTATAAGTTCCAAGATACATGCACTTATATGGTGAATATTATGCTGGCACAGAGAGCGAACAGATGAGAGAAAAGAAAGATGTAGAGAGAGAGAGAGAGAGAGAGAGAGAGAGAGAGAGAGAGAGAGAGAGAGAGAGAGAGAGAGAGAGAGAGAGAGAGAGAGAACGATTGCTAGTCCCCCCCTTGTGGGGTTATATTATTGACAAGGAGCAAGCTTCTCTGTTACACAAAAACCAATTCTTACTTATAGATCTTGGGAACAAGATCATGGTTCCTTGCACGGTATAGAACCGGCTAACACTTGCACAACTTGAAAGTTCGCACCTTTTGATCCTTCTTGAGTCTCTTATTCTCTCCTACACAATATGTGTAGGGATCTCCTCTTGTATCTTGATTTCAGCAGAGCTTCCATAGCACTTTGTGAGATTCGAACTGCCTTCTCTCCTTCTCTTGCATACACACAAAGTGATGCTTCCTTCACCTCTCCCACACCCAAGGAGAGCCTCCTCTTTTATAGGCTTCAAGAGCTTCTCTTCTTGGAGAGAAACTTGAGTGCCAAGATTGGAAAGGTTGATCTTCATGCAAGATGTGGCTGTTCCAAGACCTACTCTGCAACACGAATTTCAAAATATCTCTTTGTGCGTTGCTCGAATGGAAAAACGTCCAACATAAAAGTTATAGATCTCACCGTTTCCCATAATCTTCATGGGACGTTTTTAAAGATCGGCTTTCTATCACAAGATATTTTAAAAATGGATTCACCATGTGTATTTTAAGAAAAGCAGCTTTTTAAACTCTAAACTTATGGTCCATGCAGCCACCTTGAGCCATAGATAAGGAGAGTTTACTAGATTGCCTTGGGCCTCAACCTTAAGATTGACTTCCACACAAAAGCTTGTGTCATTTTAGACCTTAGAAAGGGAAAATCACTTCTCTCCTCACTTCCAGAGGATCATGTCTCTCCTCACTTCCAAAGGATCATGTCTCTCACTTCTCTCCTCACTTCCAGAGGATCATGTCTTTTGCCTTTCTTAGTGAGAGAATTACCTCTCTCATCTTTCTTAATGAAAGAAAAGACCTTAAACCTTGACTTGTAAGGGAGAGGATGATCCCAAATGAATGCAATGCTCATTACACATAAGTAAACATTCCCAGGCGTCCCTGGATGCACACATAAATGCATATACACGATGCTAATGCACTTCCTCTTCTTAGAACTCAATCCATCCTCATTTATGTGTAACTCCTTGATTCTTGTGTAGACTCACACTTGGTGGACACTTCCTTCCCCCTTCATAACTTGTACTACTTGTACTAGATATCCCCATCACACTGCTTTGATCACCACATTAAGTGATGCACTAGGAATGGAGGTCTCCAAATGGTCTCATGGACATGCTAGATCATCATCAATACTTAAAGAAAAGTGACTCATTAGTTTATTGATATAAACTTACTAAATAAAGAATGTGTAATAAGCAATCAATTTAGTGACATTCCTCTGACTTCTAAACAGTTGACCTCAATTGTAGAGGGAATGCATAGTCCTTTAGAAGATCTGGAAAGTCTTGTAGTTCTCTCTCAGTCTCATAAACTGAGCATGCAATGGGGAATAATTTTTAAACTTAACCAGATACTTCCGTAATACCTTATCTGACCTTAAAGTATTTTCCTAATGGTGTAAAATTATTTCAGGGGCACAAGAAACTCTTTTGTTTCTTCTATGTCAGGTAAATCCTCCTTGATTGGTTCCATTGGAGGTCCTCCAGTATAGGGAGGTAGCTAACTTATATGGAAAGCATTATGAATGTTCCAATGCCTTGGTAGATCCAAACAAAGCTTCACATCATTTATCTTATCTGTGATCTTGAAAGGGACATAATAGCAATTAGAAAGCTTAATCACTTTACCATTTTGACATTTTTCTTCTTCAAGTGAGCCTTCTCAAACTTAAGAAGAACATATTGTCCCAACTTGAGATCTAACTTACGACGATGCTTATCAGCTTCACATTTATGATTCTCTTGTGTCCTTTGGATAGTATTTTTTACTTGAGTGAAAGTTATATCAATGTCTCTAACAAACTCATCTGTTGCAAAGATCTTATCCTTTGTAAGAAGAATGGGCGATAAATGAGGCTTACCATAGATGATCTTAAAGGGCACCTTACCAGTACTAGAGTGCACCATATTATTGTATGCAAACTCTACTAAAGGAAAATACTTTTCCCATTCTCTTTGATTATTAGAGACTTTGAATTTCAAAAGGTCCAGAACAGTAGATTTAGCACTTTCACTCTACCCATCCATTTGAGGACGATAAGAGGACGAAAACTTCAACCATGTTCCAAGGTTCTCGAAGAGAGCTTGCCAAAAGGGACTAGTCATGCGGGGATCTCAATCACTTATAATGGACTTAGGCATGCCATGATGCTTGAAAATATGCGCAATGAATAGCTTAGCCATATGATCAGCTTTGATTGTCTTTCGTACATGTATAAAGTGAGCTTGCTTACTAAACCTATCAATGATAGTCCAGATTGCATCATTACTTACTTGTGTGCGAGGAAGCTCCACGATAAAGTCCATGGCTATACTTTCCCAAGGCTCATTGGGAATAGGTAATGGATTCAGTAGACTAGGTGGTTTATGCCTGTCATACTTTATTTTTTGGCATATCTTGCACTCACGGATATATCTTTCAATGTCAGCTCTAAGAGTGGGCCAAAAGAATATTTCCAATGCTTGAGTAGTGGGTAGAATACCCCTATGTCCCCAGCATATGGATATGCATGTGCTTCATCCATTACCTTGTGTCGCAATGGTAATGCTATACAAATTTCTTGATGATGATATAAATAACAATCTCGAATCGAGTAAGGTGTAATTGACTAACCTGAGTTAATTTGATCCCATATGGTTGAGAAGTCGAAATCAGTTGCATACATTTTGGGTAAATCCATGAACTCGTTATGGTAAACAATTGTGATTACATTCACTCGAGGTTGCCGTTGTCGTGTTTTTCTAAAAACTGAAAAGCCCTAGTCAAACTGTAGTTAGGTTTGATTTTTGCTAGCTTAGTTATTTGCATGACAGTTTGTTTTGTTATTTCGTAGTTGGATTTCTTGTGTTTTTATAGCTTAAGGTTTGTTTCTGTCATTTTATTTGATTTTTTGAGTCTGAAACTTGATATCTTTGGTCGAGCTTGGTATTGTTTTGGACAAAATGAAGCTTGTGTTTGTCAATAGCTACCGAACATTGAGGAACAAGGTATGTTTTCTTGTCGAGACTTTTACACATCACGGGGATAATGGATTTACGAGCACTTCACGTTGCACTTGTTGATGCACTGCACTCGGGGGTTGTCTCCTATTTCTATCAAATACTTCTATGCCATGGATTGGGATTATGCACATTTTGCACCATCATTGAGCACTAGCACGGCATGAGGTCCGCTGCAGCTATATGCAGTAACTTTTAGATGCACACGCACTTGAGAGAGCACCTGTCATTGAGCACGCACATTTCTTGCACGCACCATTTGGGATATTCATCACAAAGTTAGGAACTTCTGGTTGAGAGTGTAAGGTGGTTGAGAGAGTTCAAGGGTCGTGAAGGACGCCATCAATTGTGAGAAGGGTTGTTCATATTTGGTCAACATCTTGAGGACCATAATTTTCTAGAGTTATTGTGAGATTTTGGATGGGTGGAGCGGAGTATATCATATCTTTTGATGAGAGTTGAGAGGTGAGGATAATGAATTTTTAATTAATTAAGGAATTTTGTTTGCATCTTGCATGATACACGATCACATGTAGATAGACTAGGCACAATTTCTTCAATGCATACATTATTTTTATGTGTAGCATCGATTGATTGGTTGCATATCATGAATCCAACATTGTATATTTTTCCAAATCATGAATGATTGGGCACGGAGTTCATTTCAAAAAAGCATATTCCTACTAGGGCACACTGCATAAAAAAAATAGGTTCATATCTAGAGAATATTTATTTTGAAGACTCAAGGATCAAAGGAAAATATTGTACGTTTTACATTGTTAGCGAGTATTTCTTGAAGGAAAAGAGGACATGTGTGCTGAAAGTGTGTACAATTACAAGAACAATAGGCCAAGGAAGGGAATAAGTCGTCCAAGATAAAAGATGGAGAAAAATGATACGATTTACAAATATCAATATTTTTATCTATTTTTTATAGATTTTTGTAATTCTGCCCGCGTTAACTTGTCGACCAGATGCGTTCTGATCGTTTTGAGTATCCAAACGACTATATTCAAAGTTCAAATGACGAAGTTATGATCCGAACAAGTTGCAAACAGGCATAAAGCAAAAAAAACGAAAATAGTGAAAAGCAGTAGAAAAGGAAAAGCCAAAAGCTGAAAGAAAAAAGCCTAATGTGTGTGAGTGTGGATAGAAAACTATATAAGGAGATGAGAATGGAGAGTTAAGGGCCTTCCCCCTTGCTTTCAATTATATTATGTGAGAGAGAAGAGTGGAGGGTCACATGCTAGAGTGAGCTCTAGTCTTGTCAATTTGGAGGTTGGAGCTTTTGGGTGTCAAAGCACTGAGCATTGGCTCAAGGTTGTTAAGGTACGAAAATATATCTCATTTGGTTTGTTGTCGAATTTTTGGTATTTTCATTGTGTGGTTGTGTGATGCTCTACCCGTGTACGAGTTTTTGATTTTTTGAGTTATAAGAGGCATTGTGTTATGTTTTTGTTTTCGTGTGTGGCTTGTGGTGTATTGTCGAATATTTGAATTTTTCAAGTTGTGTTGTGTATCGGACAAAGTCAATTATCCCAATCGGCACTCCTTAACGTCTTGTTATCGAGTTGTTGAGTGAGGCTTGCTCTCGATCACCGCTCGTGTAACATCTCTTTTTTGGTGCCCTCACCGAGGAGTGCCGATTGTTTTGAATGTGAGTTTGTTGTGATTTCTTGTGATTGTTGAAAATGACTGATGAATTTCCTGAGTTCCATGGTAATCATACTAAAGATCCCAAAATTTTTTTAGAAAAAATAGAGCTGTGTTGTTTGATAGGGAGAGTGACCAATCTTGAGGCTAAACTCCAAATTCTTAGGTATCAATTGCAGGGAGAAGCACCAAATTGGTTGCTTGACTTTTAGAGAAGCTTGAAATTTAAGAGACAGAAATTGGACTATGAGACTACTAAAAATGCTTTTCCGTCTAGGTTTAAAAAAAGAGAAAGTCAAAGTGAGATTTGGGCGAAAATAAAAACTTGTGTTCAAAAAGATGATCAGTGTGTTGAGGATTTTGCTAGGGAGTTTGAAAGATTATGGAATCAATGGAGTTTAACATTGTTAGAAGGTGAGATAGCCCCAGTAATGTTGAAGATAATGTATTTTATAAATGGGTTAAAATTAGAAGATTGGAGAGTGAAATTAGAGGTAAAGAACCCTAAGACTTTTGAGGAAGCGGTGAAGATAGCTCAATATCAAGAGAGGAAGACCAAAAGAAAAAAAGAGTTAGGGTTTGATGAACCAAGGGAAAAGTTGAGTTCAAGGCAAGTTGAGAGAAAAGTTTTTGAGGAGCAGAGAGTTAGTTATGTCTATCCTGAGAGAGGTATACTATATTCTCTATTTAGGAGAGATGAGTTGACTTGTGAGAAATCGATTAAGGTATGTGAATAGAAACTCCCTAGGGTGATTTAGGAGAAAAATACTTGTTTGAGTGATTGGAGTGAAGAGTCTAGGAGTGTGAATTCATACCCATTGACCATGGATACTTCTAGTTCAGTGATTAGTGATTTAACTAAAGAAGAGGGATCAACTGATGATACTTTGGAGCTTAAGGACCTTAGAGATGAGCTAGAGATGGATCTAAGTTGTAAAGAAGAAAATGAGAGACCATATTATTTTAAGGATGAAGAGTTTTCATGTTCCTTGGGAGAGGATAAGAGTCAAGAAAATTTTAATGTTTCTGATACGGGAAGGTGTGATGAAAGTTTTTATAGTCATGGCAGTGTTGAAGAGAGTAAAGACAATTTAGAGAGTGAGCTTGTTTGCCTTGGTGATAGTATAGATAAATTTGATTGCTTGAAAGATGAAGAGAGAATAGACGATGATTTTTTGAGTCTTTTGGAAAACTATGAGGGGGAGGGCTTAGAAACTGTAAGTTTTCAAGATGAAGTTAAGGGTTTGAATTTGTGGCCTGATGAGTTTGTTGAGTTTGGTTATGAGTTTGTTAATCAAGAGAGTATTGAGGTTTTAGGTTCTGACTCTTGTTGTGATTTTGGTGTTGGTGTTGTTGACTCAGTTGAGTCTTGTGAGTTGGTTGGTAATGTTTTGAGTAGCCCTAGAGAGGCTTTTGTTTATGGTGTTGATGATGTGGTTTTGAGTAGACCTAACCTCATGCTTCTTGATAGTTGTGTAGATAATTATTTGGTTGATTTAGGCAACAATGACGAAGAGAAAACTTCATCTGATAGTCTTTTAGTTTCTTTGAGTTCTCCTAAAGGTTTTGATGTTGTTTGTGATGATTCTGATTGGGGTTTTGAGGATCTTAAGAGTGACATTGATGAGGATGTGAGAGAGAATTTGAGTAAGGCTTTAAAAAGGATTGAGAATTTGAGGGAAGAGCGGTTTAAAATCAAGAAAATAAAGTTGAAAGGTATTTGTGAGGAGGTAGTAGGGGATTTGGTAGTTAAGGAGTCTTTGGTTGAGGTTTTAGACCCAAAATTATTGTATAGTGAAGATGTTATTCGTGATGATGCAGAGGTGAAAGTTTCTTCAATTTCTTGTGAGGTTTCTTGTAAGGATACTATGGAAGGTGTTTGCCACTCTTTGTGTGTGAAAGACTCGATGGAGTCTTGTATTGTTGATGAGTTAAGTGATGTGGATGGGTGTCTTGGAGTGACCCCATTTGTGGATGTTGTTGGTTTTTGTGGTGTTATGAGTCCGGAGTTGACTCCTTTTGATGTTGTGTTTGATTTGAAGATTGAGTTGGGAGATCCTTACATAGTATCTTTAGGAGAAGTTGTAGATGAATTAGTGAATGAATTTGAGATTGGCAATAAAGAGAGGGCCAAAACTATATTTAGAGACTCTAAAAGTAACATGGTTTTTCCTAGGGAGGGTGGGTGGGATATGAAGATTTTGGATTATGGTTGGGATTTGAAGAATTTGGAGGATGATGTATTTTCCTTAGATGGAGAGGATTGTCTCAAGGATTTTGATGAGAATTTCATGGATGAGTTTTGTCTACCTGTAAAGGAGTTGTTTGAGAGAAATGTGCCATTTGTGTTTGTTGAGAAGATTGTGGATAGATCATTGGATTTCATTTTTTATTGGATTATAAATGTTGCATCGTTTTATGAAAACAACTGTTGCAAATGAATGTTTGCAGACTAGGGGGAGGGCTAAATATGTCAAGTGTTTTTCTGAAAACTGAAAATCCCTAGTCAAACTATAGTTAGGTTTGATTTTTGCTAGCTTAGTTGTTTGCGTGATAGTTTGTTTTGTTATTTCGTAGTTGGATTTCTTGTGTTTTTAAAGCTTAGGATTTGTTTCTGTCATTTTGTTTGATTTGTTGAGTCTGAAACTTGATAGCCTTGGTCGAGCTTGGTATTTTTTTGGACAAAATGAAGCTTGTGTTTGTCAATAGCTACCGAACATTGAGGAACAAGGTATGTTTTCTTATTGAGACTTTTGCACATCACGGGGATAATGGGTTCATGAGCACTTCACGTTGCACTTATTGATGCACTGCACTCGGGGATCGTCTCCTGTTCCTATCAAATATTTCCATGCCATGGGTTGGGATTATGCACATTTTGCACCATCATTGAGCACTAGCATGGCATGAGGTCCGTTGCAGCTATATGCAGTAACTTTTAGATACATGCGCACTTGAGAGAGCACCTATCATTGAGCACGCATATTTCTTGCATGCACCATTTGGGATGTTCATCACAAAGTTAGGAACTTCTGGTTGAGAGTGTAAGGTGGTTGGGAGAGTTTGAGGGTCATGAAGGACGCCATCAATTGTGAGAAGGGTTGTTCATATTTGGTCAACATCTTGAGGACCATAATTTTCTAGAGTTATTGTGAGATTTTGGATGGGTGGACGGAGTATATCATATCTTTTGATGAGAGTTGAGAGGTGAGGATAATGAATTTTTAATTAATTAAGGAATTTTTTTTGCATCTTGCATGACGCACGATCACATGTAGATAGACTAGGCACAATTTCTTCAATGCATACATTATTTTTGTGTGTAGCATCAATTAATTGGTTGCATATCATGGATCCAACATTGCATATTTTTCCAAATCATGAATGATTGGGCACGAAGTTCATTTCAAAAAAGCATATTCCTGCTAGGGCACACTGCATAAAAAAAACAGGTTCATATCCAGAGAATATTTATTTTGAAGACTCAAGGATCAAAGGAAAAGATCGTACATTTTACATCGTTAGAGAGTATTTCTTGAAGAAAAAGAGGACATGTGTGCTGAAAGTGTGTGCAATTACAAGAACAATAGGCCAAGGAAGGGAATAAGTCATCCAAGATAAAAGATGGAGAAAAATGATACGATTTACGAATATCAGTATTTTTATCCATTTTTTATAGATTTTCGTAATTCTACCCGCGTTGGCTTGTCGACCAGATGCAATTCAATCGTTTTGAGTATCCAAACGACTATATTCGGAGTTCAAATGACGAAGTTATTGTTAGAAGATGGGCATAGAAACCCACCGTAAGCAAGGGAGTATAAGGGCAGATGAGTGTGAATAGCCCTAGGGGCAGGGGAAACCCTAACCCTAGCTGGCAAAGGGCTATATAAATAGCCTATGGGTCATTATCATTTGTGAGAGAGTGTACCCAAGTTGTACTCTAAGCAATTTAGTAAGCAAGATTTCATTCTTGTACTTTGAGCTCTTCTCTCCCTCTTGTGCACACATTCTACTGCTGCAAACTCTGATTCTCAACATGGTATCAGAGCCATCTTTGATCTCCTCAGCTTCCCTCAGCATTAGTCATCACTAAGTGCAGATGAGCTGTCATTTTCTTCATCCTATTCTTCTTTCCTCCATAGCTGCCTGCAACCTACCTCCATTGGAGGACTTGGGGAGGACAAAGGAGGCCATATCTCCCTCTTCTTTCTTCTAGAAACTTCTTCCCTACCTCAGGGCAAATCAACCTGGAGTGATAAACCCCGGGATTGGTGGACGTTGAGAGCAGCATTGCGTGCATTCTGAAAACGGCGCAGTTCTGGATAGGCGCATATCTCGTGCTGAAACGCGGGCTATAGAAGGCGCAATCCCAGCCACACCATAGGGCTTTGATAGCCCCCCAAGTGGGCTATCCTTAGCTAAGAGGGCTCTGAGAAATTCTTCCTCTACTGGCTGCTACAAGCCAAACCCTAACTGTGTTTTTTTGGGCAGCCATAGCCAACAAGCTCCAAGCTTGACATTTTGGCATTTTTACACTTTGAGCTTCATTAACAGTGATTCTAATCACTGAAGCAGAGTCTTTGAATCCTATTCTAGAGTCTAAAGCTCTTGGGCATGCTCAACGGACATCAGCAAGCATCGGGAAGCCGACTTCCAACCGGGTTCCATTCAAGAACTCCACTAAGCTTGACAATAGTGTTCTTTTAACACTAATCATAAATCATCAAGTTAATAGCCTGCTGGGCATTCACTAAAACCCAGTGAGTTTTTTTATTCCTCTTCATATATTGTTGTAAGGTTATGTGTAAAATGAACACATATACCATTATGCACAAGAAGTGTATTGCATACCATAAGTGACATTGTCTCAAGTACATTGGTTAGTGAAATCAATAGCATGAGTGTCATCATACTCTCCTCGGAATCATCAACAACAAGCATTGAGATCATAGGCAAACCGTGTCCAACACAAGCTTCATCCACTAAGACGTACCACAAGGAGGAGCCTGAAGTCCAGTCTAGGTTTACTTCATTAAAACCTAAAAAGACTATTAAACCACAGAAGAAGCTTGCTCATAATAAAGGACCACCAAAGTCATACTTTGAAATATTACACTTATATGATTTTTAGTCTTTCTCTTCATTGCAACTTTAACTTCACTTCGTCTAATTTGTTTCTGCATTCAGTGAAAGGTTTGTAAGGGACTAGACACTGCCCTTGTCCTAACAAGTGGTAAGACCTTCCCAATGACCACAACATATGCTGATGTCCGTCCTCAAATTCGAAAGTTTGATGGTAAGGATTTCCATCCATGGCAGATACTGATAAAATACAAAATGATGGAGAGAGGGTATTGGCCTCTTATTCAAGGAAGTAGAGTTGTAAACTCTGCAAATATGATTGATATAGAAGATGACCAACGTGCTCAAGCAATCATAATGCTACACTTAGATGAATCCCTGATTCATCACGTTGATCAACTAAACACTGCTAAAGAAAAATGGGATGAGCTTGAAAAGCTCTATGGAGCCACTGGCAAGAATACTAAAATCTTCCTTAAAATTGAATTCTTTAGCTTGGAATATCGTTCAGGAGAAGATTTGGGAAAATTCATTTCTCATATGAAGGGACTTATGGCACAGCTTGCTTTTGTACAAGCTCCAATACTTGAAGAAGATGCTATTGCTATTCTCCTAAAAGCTGTTAAACAGGTGTTTCCTACTCTTGTAACCACTCTCACCAGCATTCCAGATCCTACTTTGGCAAGTACCATTCAATCCTGTTTGAATGAAGAAAAGAGGAACCACAAAGAAAGCAGCAACAGTTAGGCAACTTCAAATTCCCGTGAACAAGTATTGGTTCATACAGTTCTCACTAAATTGTTCTTTCTGTAAGAAAAAAGAACATCTTGTAAACAATTGCTGGAAGAAGTATCCCGAGAAGATGAAATGTAACAAATGCAAGAAGACAGAGCATATAACAAGTAAATGCCCCAACACTCCTGAAATACCCAAAGAATTGCTGGCCAACTATGTCTCCAATTCATCTGAAGATCGACTGTTTTGAATATTTAAATCATCTACCTAAAACAACCTTGTAAGCTTGATTTATAAAGGCATCCCAAAAAGGGGGGGATCTTTTACATGCCTTGTAATCCAATGCCACCCTGGCATTGAGGGGGGGTGTTAGAAGATGGGCATAGAAACCCACTGTAAGCAAGGGAGTATAAGGGCAGATGAGTGTGAATAGCCCTAGGGGCAGGGGAAACCCTAACCCTAGCTAGCAAAGGGCTATATAAATAGCCTATGGGTCACTATCATTTGTGAGAGAGTGTACCCAAGTTGTACTCTAAGCAACTTAGTAAGCAAGACTTCATTCTTGTACTTTGAGCTCTTCTCTTCCTCTTGTGCACACATTCTACTGCTGCAAACTTTGATTCTCAATAGTTATGATCCAAACAAGTTGCAAACATGCATAAAGTAGAAAAAACGAAAATAGTGAAAAGCAGTAGAAAAGCAAAAGCCAAAAGCTGAAAGCAAAAAGCCTAATGTGTGTGAGTGTGGATAGAAAACTATATAAAGAGATGAGAATGGAGAGTTAAGGGCCTTCCCCCTTGCTTTCAATTGTATAATGTGAGAGAGGAGAGTGGGGGGTCACATGCTAGAGTGAGCTCTAGTCATACCAATTTGGAAGTTGGAGCTTTTGGGTGTCTTAAGGTTGTTAAGGTACGAAAATATATCTCACTTGGTTTGTTGTCGAATTTTTGGTATTTTCATTGTGTGGTTGTGTGATGCTCTACCCGCATACGAGTTTTTGATTTTTTGAGTTATAAGAGGCATTGTGTTATGTTTTTGTTTTCGTGTGTGGCTTGTGGTGTATTGTCGAATATTTGAATTTTTCAAGTTATGTTGTGTATCCAACAAAGTCAATTATCCCAACCGGCACTCCTTAATGTCTCGTTATCGAGTTGTGACTGAGACTTGCTCTCGATCACCGCTCGCGTAACACCGTGATAAAGCATCTACTACCACATTCATAGTTCCAGATGTGTGAAGGATTTGAAAATGAAACATAGATAAGAAATTTGCCCAATGTATTTGTTTATCTGAGAGCTTCTTGTGAGTGAGGAAGTATCTTAGACTTTGGTGACCTATTTTAATAACAAAATCTGCATAAAGTAAATAATGTTTCCATATTTGAAGAGCATGTACCACTACCATAAGCTCTTTCTCATATACTAGAGCATGTAGCTCATGGTCCTTGAGGCATCGACTCTCAAAATTTACTACATGATGCTCTTGGTTAAGCACATCTCCAATGCAATCCCCAGAAGCATCACAGTGAACTTCAAAAGGTTTTTGAAGATTCGAAACTATGAGAACTGGTTCTTGAGTTACAAAAACCTTAATTCTTTTAAAGGCTTGTAGTTGCCTTGATCCCTAGCAAAAAGCCATTTGCTTCTTCTGTATGAACCTCCTGTAGTATGAACATAGGTCCCCCAAGAAACTTCTAACTTCATGTATGGAAGTAGGTGTAGGCCATTCAACAATGGCTCGAATCTTCTCAGGATCCATTCTCATCAAATTGTGAGAATCAATATGGCCCAAGTAATGAATTTTCGAAAGGAAAAATTCACTCTTCTTAGCATTGACCTGTAGTCTATGCTTGCAAAGCTCTTGAAAAACAATAGATAGATGTTTTCTATGCTCTTCTTTAGATCGTGACAATATTAGAATGTCATCAAAGAAGACACCTGTGAACTTTGAGTAAGGTCTGAAAATTCTCTCCATCATTCGATTGAATGTGGCAGGTGCATTAGTCAAACGAAATGGCATGATTAAAAACTCGTATAGTCCAAACGTTATATGAAAAGCTATCTTATAAACATCTTCAGGTGCTATCCATATCTAGTGATAGCCGCTCTTGAGATCAATGCGACTAAAGTTACTAGCCCCTTGCAACTTATCCAAGATATCATCTATCCTTGGGATAAGAAAATGATTCTTGATTGTGAACTTGTTCAAAGATCTGTAGTCTATGCACATACGAAAAGAACAAGTAAGACTGGAGAGCAGTATGGAGAAGAGCTAGGCTGAACTAACCCTTATTCCAACAGTTCATTTACTTGTTTTAGGATCTCCTCTTTCTGACTTGCACTTACTCGGTAAGACGGTCGGTTAGGTGGTGAACTTTCTAGGACAAGATCAATTGTGTGATCTTCCGAGCGCTTAGGAGGTAACTTTCCTGGGATTGAATCACCAAAAAAATCTTCATATTGTTTAACAAAATCATGTCTGGCTTGATTAATTAAAGAGAGGGGTTCTTTTAAAGTCTGATACTTAGAAGCATTAGTTGGTATTGTGTGTTCATTAGAGGCATCAAGTGCCCTTGAATCATTAGCTTCTTTTGACTCTCTCACAAAAATCATGTACGCAGAAATAACTTTCTTCATTTCTTTAGAAATGCTAACATGACTAACCATTGGCACAAACCAATCTCCAACATCAGCAATGCATACTATGTTCTGACCCTTGAATTGAAATGCAAGGGTCTTCTTAACAAAATAGGGAGGTGTAATCTTGTAATGCCAAGGCATACCTAAGACAACATCACAGTTACCAATGGGTGCAAGTAGAAAAGATTCTTGGTCGTGGTAATCCCCAATTCTAAGATTCAACTTCCTGTGGATAGGAGTAGAATTGGTTGTAAGTCCTTCGAACATGATCCAATTGGTGTTCCCAATCGATTCAGTGGAATTTGTAGCCTTTCAATAATATCTACTGACACAAAATTATATGTGGACCCTAGATCAAAGAGTATCAAAACTCATTGATTGTTAAGTGTCCCCCAACCCTTTAAGAGTTGTCTATTTTTCTCATTTGAATGAGTGTTAGCTTGCACATCTGGAATAGAATTTGAGGATGGCAGAGGAGGATCTTTAACCACATTTTCTTCCTTCCTTTTGTGAGGACAATCAGGCTTCATATGCCCTAACTCACCACAAAGAAAGCACCTTCCTTCCTCTTTGTACTTTTGTATCTCAGAGGGTGAGAGATACTTGCGCTTCTTCTTGTTACCCTCTGGCTTTGAATATTGGTCATGTGCAGAGGTAGATCTTCTTCGATTAGTCTTGTCTCTTGGTTGATCATAGAGCTGCTCTTGTCTAGCTTTATAAGAACTCATCTCCAACTTTCGAGATGTATTAGGTGTATGCAAACTTTCAGCTATGATGGTAGACTCCATAATGTAAGATAAGGTTTCATGTGGATACACCTTCATGGTTCTGTGTAAATGAGGGAGTAGGCGAGCTTCAAACTTTCTTTTCTTCTCTTCGTCCGCTGATCTCCATGAAAGGAGTAACATTGAGAAGAGTAGACCAAAACTTTTCTACATAAATAGTGACCTTCTCATGCTCTTTCAGGCCTAGCCAATCCCACTCCTTCTTGACATCATTCTCAAAAAATCAGGAGCCAATAACTGAGCATAAAACTTCTTCTTGAACTTTTCCCAAGTCATAGGTTTCCTTCCCTCCAAAATGAGAGTCAACCACCAATTGCTAACAATGTCTTTCAAGTGCATGCCTACATGCATAAGCTTGGACTTTTTTGAGAAATTACCATCAGAAAAAGCAACTTCAAATTGCCTGACAAAGGCTAACGCCTTAGCAGGATCTCTCTTACTAGAGTAAGAGTCAAACTTTATGTCCTTATCCCCAAACTTGAAATTCTTAGTCTTCTTAAGCTTTCTCCTCTTATGTTCCCTCTTTTCTCGTTTGTAGATTGCACGAGACTTAGAACCAAGAGAGTAGGAACTAGAAGATGATGAGGAGGAGGAACTTGAGTAATTAGGGGAGTAGCTAGTTGCTGAGGGAGATAACTCCTTCCTTATTCGCCTCACTTGAGGTGAGGTCTTTTTACTCTTCTTGACCTGAAATTCCTTCTTCCTTCTAAGAAGCTTCTCATCAATTGGATGCTTTGCACCTTCACCATCAATTGGTGCAATGGCGTTTCCTCCAGTATCACCATTTTTTAGAGGATGTGGTCCTTCATAAGTAGCTTCTTCCCTTGCCCTTAAGCTGTCAATCAATTGATGTACTTCGCGAATTTCCAACAAGCTACAATACTCTATCAATTGAGCCTGTAATTGCTCACTTGCAGGCACTTCATCAATTACCATCTTTATCTTTTTCTTGCAAGGATCGCCTTTACTTTGAGAAAAGCAAAGAGATATGCTCTGATACCACTGTTATAAGTTTCGTGATACATGCTCCACTTTCTTATATACTTAAAATATATATGGTGAATATTATGCTAGCACAGAGAGAGATCTGATGAGAGAAAAGAAAGATGTTAGGTTCTCAGATACACATTCGACTTTCTTATATACTTAAAAGATATATGGTGAATATTATGCTAGCACAGAGAGAGAACAAATGAGAGAAAAGAAGGATGTAGAGAGAGAGATATATATATATATAGAGAGAGAGATATTGACAATACACTAGGGAATGGAAGATGGGCTAGTCCCCCCCTTGTGGAGTTATATTATTGACAAGAAGCAAGCTCCTCCATTACACACATAAACCAACTCTTACTTGTAGATCTTGGGAACAAGATCACGGTTCCTTACACGGTACAAAATTGGCTAACACTTGCACAACTTGAAAGTTAGCACCTTTTGATCCTTCTTGAGTCTCTCCTTCTCTCAGGGATCTTCTCTTGGACCTTGATCTCAGCAGAGCTTTCCCAGCACTTTGTGAGATTCGAACCATCCTCTCTCGTTCTCTTGCATGCATACAAAGTGATGCTTCCTTCACCTCTCCTACACCCAAGGAGAGCCTCCTCTTTTATTGGCTTCAAGAGTTTCTCTTCTTGAAAAGATACTTGAATGCCAAGATTGGAAAGGTTGATCTTCATGCAAGATGTGGCTGTTCCAGGACCTACTCTGTAGCACCAATTTCAATATATCTCTCTGTGCGTTGCTTGGATGGACATAAAAGTTGTAGATCTCGCCGTTTCCCATAATCTTCATGGGATGTTTTTAAAGATCATCTTTCTATCACAAGATATTTTAAAAATGGATTCACCATGTCTATTTTAAGAAAAGCAACTTTTTTAACTCTATTCTTAACTTATGCTACATGCAACCACCTCGAGACATAGATAATGAGAGTTTACTAGATTTCCTTGGGCCTCAACCTTAAGATTGACTTCCACACAAAAGCTTGTGTCATTTTAGACCTTAGAAAGGGAAAATCACTTCTCTCCTCACTTCTAGAGCATCACGTCTCTCATCTTTCTCAGTAAGAGAATTACCTCTCTCGTTTTCTTAATGAAAGAAAATACCTTAAACCTTGACTTGTAAGGGAGAGGATGACCCCAAATGAATGCAACGCTCATTACATACAAGTAAACGTTCCCATGCGTCCCCGGATGCACATATAAATGCATATACACAATGCTAATGCACTTCCTCTTCTTAGAACTCAATCCATCGTCATTTATGTGTAACTCCTTGATTCTTGTGTACACTCTTACACTTGGTAGACACTTCCTTCCCCCTTCATAACTTGTACTACTTGTACTAGATATCCCCATCATAGTGCTCCGATCACCCCATTAAGTGATGCACTAGGAATGGAAGTCTCCAAATGGTCTCATGGCCATGCTAGATCATCATCAATACTTAAAGAAAAGTAAGTCATTAGTTTATTGACATAAATTTACTAAATAGAGAATGTGTAATAAGCAATCAATGACATTGTGATGTTAAAGGAAGAATGATGAGATGGCTTCTCCTATTGCAAGATTTTGATTTTGAAGTGGTCACTAAACCTAGTCCTTCCCATATCCTAGTTGATCATATGTCGCAAATCCCTTAGACTGTTGAAGAGGAGCAAGATGATCCTGACCTCCTTGATGCAACTTTGTTTCTAATAGAAACTATGAATGCATGGTATGCAGACATTGCCAACCTCTTGGCCACACAATAGTATCCGCCTAGCATCTCTAACAAAGAGAAGAATAAGCTTTTGTTGAAGTCAACCCCCTATATCTTGCTAGGCGGCACTTTGTACAAGAAAGGAAAAATTGAAGTGCTGTGAAGATGTGCTGCATGAGATGAGATCAGGATTGTGCCGAAGGCATTCCATGATAAGCCATGTGGAGGACACTTTGCAGGAGAAGTGATGGTAAGGAAGGCTCTACTTGCAAGATACTAGTGGCCAAACCTCCATAAAGATACCTATGATTACTATAAGCATTGTGATGCCTATCAACGAGAACGAGAAATTCCACCAAATCTAATGCCATGACATTATAGCCTATCCTTCCCCTAAATTTGTTCGAGAAGTCAAGCATTGACTTTATGGGCCCCATTAATCCTCCAACCAAAAAGAAATAGAAAAAATACATTCTAATATATACTAATTATATGACAAAGTGGTATGAAGTCAAAGCTCTTAAGTGTGATGATGGTAACAATGTGGCTGTATTCCTATATGAGAACATTATCACCTTGCTTCTTTGGCAGTCCCTTAGAGCTTGTCAGTGATGACAAAGGTAATCACTTTCTAAACAAGATCATGGAAATGCTAACAAAGATCTACAAGATCTGCCATTATAACAAAGATCTAGAACAGTTGAAGACTTCGTTGCAATCTTCAAGATGCAGCTTTGAAGCTACCTTCCTTAGTGTGTTGTATCCTGTGATTCCACAGTGCTTCTAATCCCTACAACATAAAAAATCTCCTCCATGTACTTCAAGTTTGTGATATATTGGCTACCTCCTTGTGTATGCCTCTTCATTAGTAGATCCTATTTGACATTATCGGCAAGACGAAGCCGATCATCACATCGAAAATCCCTTGAGTAATGTGAGTTTTCATTCTAACTGGATGGGGATGTGAGTATGGATTGCTCGTCTATATTCATCAAAACAGAGTATGAGACAAAGGGTGGGGTGAGTGACCAACCTTTTTCCTTGAGAGGTGAGATATATCAATGGAGCGTTGCATGCATATGTTGGGTCTCTCAATGCGCAGGAAGCATGATCTATTCATGTGCATGGCATTATAAGGCTCCCTAGCCTTCCTTCTTGCATTGTATGCCAACACAAGGTGGGATATGAAATTGCACCATCGATTGCACACAAGGCATACAAACCCTTGCACAAGTGGCAGTAAGGATTATATCAACAAGTGTAAGGAATTGGACTACCCCCCTGTAACTATCAACAAAGTGTGAGATAGAGGGGGGAAAAGCATGACTAGTCCTTCCTTCATTTAACAAAGAGGTAAGGATTGAGGGACATTATGACATATCTGGCGATCAGGTACATTCTTGTTTTCCTCTACACACATAGACTATGGTTCTCTATCACGACATCAAGACACATAAGTGTGTTTTGTGCACTGCACTATAAGGCTCCCTACCTTCCTTCTTGCACTTATGCTAGATGGGTTGGGATGCACTGATACACCATCAATTGTGCACATTGGCATACTCTCTTGAGCCCCTCCATTTTCTCAATTTCTTAATCGAGTGTGAAATAAGGGTTCCTTTCATTCCTCTTCGAGTGACGTGAGCTATGGGGTAAGCAATCGCTCTATCATTCCCACATGAGTGGTTATTGAGTGAGTGGTATATTCCTCATCCTTGAAATTGGTGGACTTCATCGATAATATTATCTCCCATTGTTGCAAGGTCCCTGCCATGATCGAAGCATGCTACGGTGAGCTATGGTACCCCTTGCACAATAGACGACTTCGATATCCGGCACATCAATGACTATTCATCTCGATCCTCTGCTAAATGTTCAACTATTTCTAACGCTATCTCTTGTGTTCATCTAAGCATGTCATGTTCTAAGTATAGGAAGGTAAGGGTTCAATCTGTTGTCATGTGTTAGGTCCCTACTAATTAGGAAAACCAATTTGAAAAGCCTTAGGTGTGGGGATGCATCCTTGCACATTTCTTCTATATGCACTCATGAAGACACCTCCATCTAATCATTTACTAATGCAATGTTTTTTCTATTTCCTATTGGGGTCCCTTCCCCAACCACCTATTTTGTTCCACCTTGTACCCGAGGTATTCTCTTCCCACTATGGCCATTTTCCTCTTTTTCCCATCTTTCCATATGAACACATCCTGGCTTTACTAGAACTATACTTTAATGTCATATCCCTATTGTCCCTTCAAACCAGACATTTCTCCCTTTTACAATCCCTTGTTCTATCTCACAGTTCATTCGTCATGTTCTGCGAACTTATTTTCATACGAACGTACCCTACATTCACCACCCCTGAAACTTGACCTTATAGTCTTGTTCATCCCTTTGACCCAGATCCTTTTTCCTTTTACCACCCTCTGTTTCTAGGGATGGTTCGTAAGTTATTAAATTTTTAAGGATTTTATGCTCATTGGATGTGTTTCCATGTGAATCTATCTTCTTGCACCAAAACTCCAATCTGACTTTATAGCCCCAATCCTCCTCTTTTTAAGATATTTTTTCTTTTTACTACTTGTTAATCCAACACACAAATTGGCCATTAGTAATTTTTGTGTACTTTTATGTATCTTTTATTCATATTTTTATCAACTTTCCATGTAAACACCCTTGTTTCTCACCAGACCCATGTTATGTTTTGGTAGCCATGTCTGTATTATCAAACTAGATATTTTTCCTTTTTCTTGAACTTCGTTTTGGTGAATGGATTTTCTATATTAATTTCTAATCACGTTTTTTAGTGTAGTTTTTAAAAATTTTCCATGTGAATGCCTGTTTTTCATGCCGAACGTATAGTTCCTATTGTCTAGCCTATTGCTCCCGTCATCTTGCCCACTTTTCCTTTTTTTGGCATATCAATTTAATGCCCAAATCTTTTTGAGTTAATTTTTTCGTGGTTGTTTAGTTTCGTTGCCCCTGCATGTTTGCATGAATGCTCAGTTTTTGCCTCGAAATATGTGCCATTGGTTTTGAAGTATCATGGCTAGCCCGTCCATGCTCCCCTCTCTTTCATCCACGTATAGCATCACAAACCTTTTTACCTCGTCCCATGCTTGTGCAGGTAGTTCTCAGTTTTCTACGAGTTGCCATATTGGACCCACTTACAGATCAACCACTTGTTAGATCCCATGCATATTTTGAAGAATGTGGGCAGCTTGCTATGGGACCACATCACAGGAAAGAGAGACACTATAGGGGCATGCATGGATTTGAAGCAGGTAGGTAAGATGGAGGCGCTTTGGCCGCAGTCGAGTGCTGATGTGGTCGTGTGCAGCTACCTCGCGCTTCTTGGGTTTTGTCCACTAAAGAAGAGTGCATTGTGAAGCAAGTAGTCAAGTCTATCCGCACTCCGATGAGTATGATGTGTTCTCTCAGGTCTGCATTTTCTAAAGACGACCAATTATCACGGCTAAAATCCCATGACTGGTATAAGATATGTCAGGTTTGTACTACGAACGGATTGTAATTGGCATGCACATTTTGCTATTTAGAGTGTAGCTATTGTTCATAATGCTTTCTCATTTGTGGTAGTTTATACTAACAATCGCGATCGCAGGATGCCTTACTCCAGAAATACGCAGGGCCATTTATAAGTTGTCGACTTTGGTACAATGGATCTCATAGAAGGAGATTAAGACGTCCTTTATTGAATCCACAAGGTGGGGAGCAATGGAGATGGTCTGTCTCTTTGAGAAATACCTACCTACCAGCATGCTCATGATAAAAATCCACCTTCTTGTGCATCTTATAGATAAAGTGGAGATTACTGGACCTGTCCATACGCGATGGATGTTCTTCTTGGAGCGCTTCATGAAAACCCTAAAAGGCATTGTGTGACAATGAGCCAGCCAGAAGGTAGCATGGCTGAAGGTTGGTTGGTGTCTGAGGCGCTAGTGCATATTTCACAATGGCTACCAACAGTGGATCCAGACAATAGTATGCTATGGTCGCTGAAGGACGATGATGGACTGACCGGAGATGTGGTGGTTGGAAATGGGGTAGAAAAAAGAATGGATGCTGCAATGGAGGAGAAAGTGAATCACTTTTGTATGTTGCACCATATCTCTATGGAGACGTGGCTGGTCAGGTACCAGCAAGCTAGGCAAGATCGAGAGGAAGCGCGATCTGAATTTCCATGTAGTACGTGCCATCGACCGATTCGATATCCCAAGGGCATGGAGGAGATGCCGTGGTTTACGTCAATGCGATGATTGCATGGAGCTTTGACCGCAACGTCTCGTGAAAGAGCAGAGGTCTCAAGCGAGGAGTGGAAATTCTTGAGGGGATGTAGTCCAAAGGTGATGACGTGTTTAGGGTTTGTTGTATCTATATTTTATAAGCGACAACTAATTGAGTGTTTCAATGTACAGTACAAAATATATAGTGCAGCATGGTCGCGCGGACAACATTTTCGCGCGTGGAGCGTATTGACAAAATGCACTCCATAACAGACTGTGGTATCATGGCAAGGTTTGAGCAAGAGAGCTGATGATGAGCAACGGATCCAAACACAATTATAGATGAGATGGAGTATTTAAGAAACTTGCAAAGTATTGTTACGGTGGATTATTGTAGCTTCTCCATGATATTATTTGATGTGCAGTGGTTCAAAGTGGTACTTGAAGGAGTTAGAGCAAGTGTTCGATGAGGTCCGTCCGGATTTCTTAAAATAGATTCCGAAAAAAAATGGACGGATTTGTGCGACACCTTTGCGTTGCCGGCCCATTGTGAACAGGTGCATGAACTCATTTATTTGTTAATTGTATTATGACATGGTACATGCCACAATAGTTAAATCTCTCTTGTACGTGTTTGTGAATAGGTAATCTTTTATCCAGACCTTGGACAACCTCGATGGTGGTATGTTATACCTTCATCTCCCCGAAGTGCGAGAGTATATGATCAAAGCAATATTCCGAGCATAGATGAGGACAATATGCAAATAGAGGGGTCGATATTGCAAGGGGTGGAGGCTACCGAAAGCTTGAAGCATGTAGAGGAGCCAACATTGGGTAACAATGATGGAAATATAGGAGTCCAAGAATTCTTTGAGAATGAGGTGGACTCATCCTTTTGTGGTGACATATTTGTCAACCTTCCAGTTTATGCCGAGTTGTGTCGGGAGATTGACATGGAATCATAGGATACTTCCATACTTGGAGCATCCACTTACTCAATTTGTTGATGAATTGCTTATAAAGGTACATAAGATATGCATTTTAAGTAAGTTCATTTTTTAAAGATCTATATTACTGTGTTTTGTATGATTTAAATTGATTATGCTAACATCATCTTTTGTCTGTGTAGGTAACCTTTGTGGATACTTAGATCATCAAGATGAGTCGAGGGATGAGCGATGAGGAGTTGTAGGATATCTTCACGTGCATGTCTTCAGATCAGATGGTGAGGTTCAGAGACATGGCGGACCAGGAACTACCTTGGACATTGTCAGGCCGCTCTATCAGATCTACTTCGGTGCGATTTGATGCTTCAGTTGGATGATGGAGTACATGCGTGTATATATGTCACACAGATGATCAGACACACGCAAGGCACTCAAGAGTGGGGTTGCAAAGCCCGAGTGGCTAGACGCAGACGACTGGCATCGACTCAGGGAGGATGCTACAGATTCTCCAAGACGTTGGAGACAACAGTATGAGGCAGCGAGGGCACGACTAGAGGCCCGAGTGGTCCATCATCTTGGGAGTGGTGGCCACAGGACATATCTGGAGGACTTTACTAAGTTTCTTTTTTATTTTGCTTGCTTATTTTTTTGCAATATCCTTTGTACTGACAATCGTGTTTCTAGCAGTTAGTATTGTGTTTTCTTTGCAGTACTCCATTACAAATCGCGATTTTGGACTTGATATGCAGAGAGGCACCGTCTTACTACATTGATCGACCGATTGTATGGATGTGGCGGCCCTGTAAGTCACTCATCTTTCTTGTCTGTAGTTACCATGTTTAATTAAAATGTATTATTGTATGGTGGATTGATGTGTAGTTGTTTCTTTTTTTGCAGAGTCCATTTGATGTTCCTTTGCGGCGGGATGAGCTTTTGGATGGCGATGATCTATAGCTTGCCCTTGAATCCTTGGAGTTCATACACCCTTCTTTTTTGGTCACGTGATCTATGTAGATATTTTCTATGTAATAGTGATATCTTGCCATAATTGTACCAGTCACTTTCATTATGCAATCATATATTTATTTCATGTATCAGTGTTATGATTTAAGTACACTTTATCTTTATTTACACGAGTATTGTATATAGTGCAGAAACTATTTTGTATGGCTCAAATAAAGCACATAATGCTGCCACAATTTTTTTAACCTGTTACGTCACTATTAGTATCGCAAATTTACTGCATGTGGTGTTATTGGTGTCATTATTAGCGTGGCAAAGCATCGTTATCAGCATCGTTATTTGTATCAGTAATAGCGACGTTGATAACGACGTTAATACCGACTGTTCTATGGTATCACCAATAACGATGCTTTTTGTGACGACGGGCGTAAATTTTTTTATTAACATTTTCGTCGCTTTTAACGTCGATATAAGGCCTATATCTTGTAGTGACTATTGATACAAGTACATAGAATACTATAAGCACGGCAAACTATACAATTAACGCACAATTAGCAGTAGCTATACACATGATGCACATCCAAATGTGGTTTCTTTTCCACACATATGCATTCCTATAACATGCACAAACAAAAGGCACAAATGCATAGCAATAAACCAAAGCATCCACATATCCAAACCATATCACAATGACTGTACTTAACAAGTTCTTTTTGTTTTGTGCAACTCTACAAATCTCATCTATAGAGGTGCTTATAACAATTCTCAAATAATGTGGAATCATGTTTATATGTGCATCCATAATAGCCTCAAAGTTTATAGAGAGTTGCACTTCCTACGATAGTCTTGTGGACGGAATCCAATAGCGTGATTTTTCTTTTTTTTTCGTTGGTTTTGACAAACAAACATTGTATTTTCATAGTATTGAGGAAAGCAAATCCCAAGTAGGTGCTCATAGAAAACACAACAATGAAAAAAAAGCAATTAGATCCCAAGAGAAGAAAGTAAAAAGAAGGAAGGAATCCATACCTTGGCTAGTATGGGTGGTTAAGGGGCTTTCCTTGTATGTTAAGCAAGTTCGCACACTCCGAAGAAAATAAAAATAAGGCATATGTTGGCTAGCATGGGTGGTGAAGGGGCTTTCTTATATGTTAAGCGAGTTTGCACACCTTCTTGCCTCGTAAAATCCTCTCTCTTTGATGTCTTGCGCTCCTTGTTTGCACCTTGCTTTCTTGCTCTTGTAGATCAGGTTTTTAAAAGCGGAAAGAATGTTAATGATTTCAAAATTTCACTCTACAATCACATCTATATATGTGTCCACTAGCACACTCCATCACAATTTTGACATGTTAGTAAAGAGCAAATAAGAGCGCCTATAAAAGCATGGCTATTAGACCGTGTCTATGGTGGCTTTTAAGTTTGGAAGTAGTAGATATGTGCCTAGTAGATTTGGACCAGTCGAGCTCCCAAATTCTATATGCGCCTTACGATAGGACTTTGTTTCCCTTTTTTTGTTTTTCTTTTGAAAAGCATTTGGGTAAATTTGTAGCGACTTTAAACTTAGGACCTTGGAATCGAATGCATGTACGTGGGGAGAACGCCGTCCGAGATGTATGGTGCCAAATGCTTCCGTACAGCACATTAGCAAGGATCGATGGGCATCAACGAGATCATTTGGGTCGCATGCGGTAATCTGTGCAGGCCGATACGACAAAACAGCCACAGCCGGCGCCCGAGATGCTTGGCATCTGCAATATAGTATTGAAGCGAGCCCTTCGATACTTATATATTGCAGATAGCTAGGAGGGAGATACCATCACAGCAAGAACGCTTAACGGACCACCTGCAGCGCCAGGCCGTCAGCTACGAGGACCATAATGAAGGAGCTGGGTTTATATAGATCAGGGGGTTTATAGGATGTCACGTTTAATGCAGGCGATAACGATGGTGATAATCTCAGTGAGCATTGTAGGCAACTCGATCCACAGAACTGATCATCGGGTGGAGGGAGCTATATGCAAGAAATAGTGTTTGTTGAATGAAGCTGCTCTCTCTAGTGCAAGTGTAACTAAGATTTACTACATATAGATAGAGCAGATATCATGTCATGTTAGTGCTCAATGATGGTACAAAACATGCATCGACCAAACCTTTGGCATGGAAGTAATTGATAAAATTAGTAGACGACGCCTGAGTGCAGTGTTTTTGAAAAATGCAACATGAAGTGTTTGTGAACCCATAGTCCCTGTGATATGCAAAAATATCGACAATAAATTATACCTCTTCGAAGATGTTGAACAACTACTAACAAACTTTGTTGAGTTAGCTGCAATGGAGTTTCTGTGTAAAGATGCAGGTTGAGAGAGAGAAGAGACAGAGACACAAGATTTGTGGTACTGAAGAGTATCTCAATAATATTTTAGATAGGTATATGTACTATGTACAGCCTAGCCCTTACGAGCGGACATGGGCACTGCCCTTTATCCCAATAACCTCCCCCTAAAGGCAATGTGCCCAAGGTAGATAAAAAGAATCAACTAAGTCTAAGTATGTACAAAGTTGAAAAGACTATACCTATCCAATACATATCATCTATCGACAATGGGAAAATCTCTCTACTAGAAGATGCTTCGTGAGAAGATTTGCACAGTTATCATGAGTGTGTACCTTGACTAGCTCAATACTCTTGCTATCAAGTATCTCTTTGATGAAACGATGCTTCACCTATATGTGTTTTGCCTTTGCATGAAAGATAGGGTTCCATACTAACATGATAGCACTCTGGCTATCACAGTGTAGGATAAGAACCTCAGTAATCCCAAGCTCATCAACAACCAAACGTGATAGCCACCATAAGGCCTCTTTGCATGCCTTAGTGGCAGTCACATACTCTGCCTCCGTAGTAGACAATGCAATACACTTCTACAGCTTGGATATCCAAGAGATAGATCCCCATGTGAAGTTAAACACATACCCTCTAGTGGACTTTATGCAATCCGAATGTCTAGCATAGTCTCCATCCGTAAAGCCAACAATAGATCCTTTTGCTTACCAAAGTAGATGCACAAATCCTTTGTGCCCTTGAGGTATCTCATAATAATACATTTTATTGCTTCTCAATGCTTCTTGCCAGGGTTTGCCATGTACCTGCTAACCACTCCCACTGCAAAGGCAATGTTATGATGTGTAGAAACCATAGCATGTATCAAATTGCTAATGGCTGAAACATACGGAATCTTAGCCATTTCATCCTTCTCATCATCAGATGTAAGGATGTCCTCTGCACTAAGTTTCACATATGGATGTAATGGAACTCCGATTGCTTTCCCCCCCTCCATATTGAAACATTGCAAAATCTTGGATACATACTCCAGCTGAGATAGATAGAGTAATCCCTTGGATCTATCTCTAAGTATGTGTATCCCAAGAATGTGATTGGTATCACCAAGATCCTCATGTCAAAGCTGCCATGAAGACTTTGCTTTCAATGAATCCAAGGCATGAGTATCCCTGCCAACAATCAAGATCTCATCAACATACAAACCAATATAATTAGGTTGCCATCTGCTGCCTTCTTGGTGTAGAAGCAATGATTAACTTGACTTCTCTGAAAGACATGAGACTGCATGAAAGTATCAAACTTATGATACCATTCCTATGGTGCTTATTTTAGCCCATACAAACTCCGTTTCAGTTTACAGACCATCGTCTCTTCACCTTTAGCAACAAAACCTTGAGACTACTCCATATATATGTCCTCATGTAGATCACAATGTAAGAATGCAGTCTTTACATCCATCTGTATGAGCTCCATATCTTCAGATGCAACCAAGCCCAAAATGGTTCTTAGAGTAGTCATCTTGACCATGGGAGGGAAGATCTCATCAAAGTTAATTCCATGTTACTGCTTGTACCCCTTTGAAACTAACCGCGATTTTACTTTGGCAAAGAACCAGAAGTGACCTTCATCTTATAAACCCACTTGCATGGAAGAGTTTTCTGCCCTTCAGGTAGCTGCACGAAGTCCCAAGTACCATTCTTACCAAGTGATTCCGATCCCGACAGCATGGCCTTAAACCACTTCTTGATGTTTGGTCTAGTCATTGCTTCCTTGAAGCATGGTAGCTCACCATAGTTCGTAATCATGACATAATCTACAGCATATTGCATACCAAGAATAAACCTATTTGGCTGCCTTGAAGGTCCGGTTGACCTACATAGCAAAGGTTTTGCATTTGTTGGCTACTGAGCTTGTAAATTTGCATTTACAGGTTGCTATCCTAAAATGTAGGCCTATAATTCTACATGTATATGTTGTTGTCATAAAATACAAGCCTACAATTTTGCATGCACAGGTTGCTGTCCTAAAATTCCAACATGTTATCATGATAGTTCAAGCTGTCCTAACTGCATCTTTTCAAGCTGAAACTGTGGTGTATCATGGGCAGTACCTTGGTCGTCTCATTACTAACACCATTTATTGCATTTTCAGGAGCATTTATAGCACGTACACCCTGCTATCTACAAGGCATAAATTGCTATCCAACAGGTACATCCTCCCTTAAAATAACCCTTTTGACCTCCTCAGCTTTTATGGGGGGCTGCTTATGCATGTGATCTTCACGGAAGATGATATCATTGTTGTGTACTTTCTTTCTTTTCTTGAGATCCAAAAGTCTATACCCCATCTCACCCTTGTCACCATATCCTAGGAATATGCATTTACAGGACTTTGGTACCAGTTTGCTGCGTTCTTCTTTATGTACACAAAAGCCTCATAGCAGCCAAACACTCGCAAATGAGCATATGAAGATGGATTGCCCGACCACTCTTCATGAGGGACTCTCCTCCCCCTCCCGTGAAGACCTGTTTAGTGGCCTATTAATCAAATGAAAAACTATCATAACAACCTCTTTCCAAAATCCATGGGGTAATGCAGCGTGAGACAACATCGTATGAACCTTGTCCTGTATGGTTCGATTCATGCGCTCTCTACAACTCTATTCGAGGGTGGATTATGAGGGGTAGTGAGATGAGCATACTGAAAACCAAATCCACATATCCATGTTGATGGCGCCTTCAACCTTGAAGAGACTGGAGTGCTGGTCCAAGTATTGGAGATGATAGGGAGGGTCTCCAAGTGGCCAATGATGACTACCAACAAGCTCAAATGAAGAAGCAAGATTCAAGCTTCAAGAAGAAGCTTCAAACTTTGCTGCCCTACATGTAGACTCTTCACACTGAACTCTTCTTCAACTTCAAGCTCCTGCACTTGAGGAAATGCCAAGCTCCTGATTGCCTAAACCAAGCTCTAATACTAGTTTTGTTGAGTTAATCACTACAAGGAAACAAAGGAATAGTGACAGCGGGTAGTGACGCAAAAATAGCGGTGTCGCTATTTGCGTCGCTATTAGCATCGCAAATGCGACGCTAATAGCGATGCAAATAGCGACGCCCCATAGAGAAAAAAAAGCGAGCCGAAACCCGAGCGTGTTTCAGTTCGCGCATTCGTGAAATTGTTCAAGAGGGAGAGCGAGAGAGAGAGCGACCGTTTTGTGTCGAAAGTGAGAGAGGGAGAGGAAGAAGGCTTGCCGCCGCCGCCTCTGCCACTTTTCACGAAGGAGAGGAGGAGCGGCCGTCGAGAAGAGGAGCTGTCAAACCCTCCTGCAAATCTTTACGGTGAGTGCATTCTCTCTCTCTTTTACTTGTTTAGGGTTTAATTTGTGTATATTGAGAGAGGGAGAGAAAATGAGAGAGAAAGAGACAAAGAGGGAGAGGGAGGGGGAGGAAAGGGAGAGGGAGAGGGAGAGGGAGGGAGAGAAAGAGAAAGAGAGGGGGAGATAAAGAGAAAGAGAGGGAGAGGGAGGGGGAGAAAATGAGAGAGGGAGAGGGAGGGAGAGAAAAAGAAAGAGAGGGAGAGGGAGAGGGAGGAGGAGGAAATGAGAGAGGGAGAGGGAGGGAGAGTGCATTCTCTCTCTTTTACTTTTTTTAATATAATTTGTGTATATTGAGAGAGGGAGAGAAAATGAGAGAGAAAGAGAGGGAGAAGGAGAGGGAGGAAATGGGAGAGGGAGGGGGAGGGAGAGAGATAGAGAAAGAGAGGGAAAGGGAGGGAGAGAGAGGGAGTGAGAGAGAGAAAGAGAGGGAGAGGGAGAGGGAGGAAATGGAAGAGGGAGGGGGATGAAATGAGAGAACAAGAGGGAGGGAGAGTGTATTCTCTCTCTTTTTTATTTATTTTTGTATAATTTGTGTATATTAAGAGAGGGAGACAAAACAAGAGAGAGGGAGAGGGAGAGGGAGAGGGAGAGGGAGGAAATGAGAGAGGGAGAGGGAGGGAGAGAGAGAGAGAAAGAGAGGGAAAGATAGGGAGAGAGAGATAAAGAGAGGGAGAGGGAGAGGGGGAGGACATGGGAAAGGAAGAGGGAGGGAGAGGGAGAGGGAGGGAGAGGAAATGAGAGAGGGAGAGGGAGACATTAAACATAATAGGGAAATGAGAGAGGGAGAGGGAGAGAGAGAGGGAGTGAGACATTAAACATAATAGGGAAATGAGAGAGGGAGAGGGAGGGAGAAGAAATGAGAGAAGGAGAGGAAGAGAGCAAAAGGGAATGAGAGAGGGAGAGGAGAGAGAGAAAAATGAGAGAATAAGAGGAAAGAGAAAAACAGAGAAGATGTTAAACATAATAGGAAAAGAGAGAAAGAGAGAGTGTGAGGGCGAGGGAGGGAGAGGAAATGAGAGAGGGAGAGGAGAGAGAAAAAGAAATGAGAGAGAGAGAGGAGAGAGAAAAAAGAGAGAAAAATCATGAAACCTAATGGGGAAAGAGAGAAAGAGAGGGTCAGGGTGAGGGAGGGAGAGGAAATGAGACAGGGAGAGAAAGAGAAAAATGAAAATGAGAGAGAGAGGAGAGAAAAAAATAAATGAGAGAGAGAGAAGAGAGAAAAATCATTAAACCTAATAGGGAAAGAGAGAAAGAGAGGGTCAGGGTGAGGGAGGGAGAGGAAATTAGAGAGGGAAAGAAGAGAGAAAAGGAAATGAGAGAGGGAGAGGACAGAGAAAAAAATGAGAGAGGGAGAGGACAGAGAAAAAGAGGAAAAAACCATTAAACCTAATAGAGAAAGAGAGGGTGAGTGAGAGAGGAAGAGGAAATGAGAGAGGGAGAGAAAGAGAGAAAGGAAAATGAGAGATGGAGAGGAGAGAGAAAATGAAATATGAGAGAGAGAGGAGAGAGAAAATCATTAAACCTAATAGGAAAAGAGAGAAAGAGAGGGTCAGGGTGAGGGAGAGAGAGGAAATGAGAGAGGGAGAGAAAGAGAGAAAAGTAAATAGGACCTTATAATAAGCTTATCCTAGGCTCATAGGGGTTAGGCCGATCCTCAACAAACCTAAGGGATATATGGCTAGAGAGCCCTAACATACTTGTGCCTCCTAGCATAATGTTCTTCTTGCAAAGAGACCTCTGATATATGGGGCTTGTCCTAGCCTCCACCACGCAAATATACAACGAAGGCAATCAGCCTATCAGTATGAAAAACATTCATATTTCATAACGTAATCCCAAAAATAACTTTGGATATTTCATAAAAATCAATCTCTTCTTAAAAAGACAAATACAGAAAACTAAAACAGCATCATTCATATATATGCTTCGCAAAACTAAAATAGCATCACCACAAGATCTCTTAGGAAACTCATCTTCAACTATCAATTTTAATTAATAAATATAATATAAAATCACTTGCAAGGAAGGACACTCTTTTATCATTAACTCTCTTTCTTCCTTAGAATAGTCTTAGGAACAAATTTATGCTCTAACAAGCATATATTTGAGCATAATAACTATTTTAAGGTTTATTCCATGAGTAGTAGTAGTATATATGCAACCATCAAGCTAGAGATCATGATTTGGTATTTATGGAGATCCCAATTTCATGCCCTCATAGAGATTGTAGTGTACAATAGTGTGGAGAGAAGATGGGTGAGTTGTAAATGGTAAAGGAGAATTCTATTGATGATGGAGAGAAGATGAGGTGAATCGCCAATCCTATTCTTAGTGAGTGCAACCTACACATAGTCATGGTCATCGTGGTCGTGGTCATGGTCATGGTTGTAGTCATGGTCGTAGTCGTGGTCGTGGTCGTGGTTGTGGTCGTCGTAGTCGTAGTCGTGGTTGTGATCGTGGTCATGGTCGTAGTTGTATTCGTAGTCGTGTTCATTGTGATCGTGGTCGTCATAGTCGTAGCCGTAGTCGTGGTCATGGTCCTGGTCATCGTAGTCGTAGTCGTGGTCATGGTCGTGGTCACGGTCATGGTCATGGTCGTAGTTATGGTCGTGGTCGTCGTAGTCGTGGTCATGGTTGTGGGTCATGGTTGTGGTCATCATAGTCGTAGTCATGGTCATAGTAGTGGCCCTGGTCGTAGTCGTAGTTATAGTCATCGTCGTAGTCGTAGTCGTAGTCGTAGTTGTAGTCGTAGTCGTGGTGGTGGTGGTAGTGGTATTCGTAGTCATAGCCGTGGTCATGGTCATGGTCATAGTGGTCGTGGTCGTGGTCGTAGTCTGAAAATTGGTCGTGGTCGTAGTCGTCATTGTGGTGGTCGTGGTCTTGGTGGTCATGGTCATGGTCGTGGTCATGGTCGTGGTCGTGGTTGTGGTCGTAGTCGTAACGTAGAAAAAGAGAGAGAGATGGAAGGAGATGATAACAATTTAAGAAAGAAAAAAAAGACTCCTCGCTCTCGTGGCGGTTTCAGGGAGCGTCGCTCAAGCTCAGGTGGATGCTGTGGAGGCACGGACGCGGTGTCTCCATCTCTTGTTCAGCTGGAGTTGCATCACCTCCAGGATTTGTCACACCTGTGAAAATATCTGCTCCAGTTACTCCGACTTTTGCTCAACCGTCAGCAAGGTGGCACCCCTATGGATGCCACTCTGAGAGATATTACCCCGGTTGGTACACCGGATGCACATGGGTCTCCTGGATATGCCCAAGAGCATGGACGTAGATGGGAGAGGACCCATCTTAGGCAGACCCCAGCGAGATATGCATATCTAGTCGATGATAGGTCAAGAGCCATCATCATGAATGATGAGGGGAGGAGGGTGATGGCTCGCATGAGAGAGTTGTGCCAATAAGTTTTTCGGTATAGTGTCTTAGATCATTGGAAGAACATACTGAAGGGGATCAAGGAATACATAGTAGCATCCTTTCATGAGGAGTTTCCAGTTCCAGCCTCAATAGATAGATTTTCTACGGGCTGGATGATGGATTGCATGCGTGCATATATGTCACACAGACGATTCGACGCACGCAAGGCAATCAAGAGTGGGATTGCAAAGCCCGAGTGGCTAGATGCGGACGACTAGTGCCGATTGAGGGAGGAGGCTATAGATTCTCCAGGACGTTGGAGTCAGCAGTGCGAGGCGGCGAGGGTACGACTCGAGGCCGAAGTGATCGATCATCTTGGGAGTGGCGGACACATGAAATATTTGGACTTTGTAAGTTTTTCTTTTGTTTTTCTTGTTTATTTTTTTACAATATCCTTTGTACAAACAATCATGTTTCTAACAATTAGCATTTTATTTTCTTTGCAGCACTCCATTACAAATCGCGATCCAATCGGCCTTGAGACTCGATATGCAAAGAGGCACGGTCTCACTTCATTGATTGACCGATTGTATAGACGCGGCGGCCCTGTAAGTCACTCATCTTTCTTTTCTGTAGTTACCATGTTTAATTAGAATGCATTATTGTATGGTGGACTGATGTGTTTTGTTTCTTCTTTTGTAAAGTCAGTTCGATGCTCCTTTGCGGCGGGATGAGCTTTCGGAGGGCAAGGATATGTAGCTCACCCTTGAATCCTTGGAGCTCACACACCTTTATTTTTTGGTTGCTTGACCTCTGTAGACATTTTCTATATATTAGTGATATCTTGTCATGATTGTACCAATCTCTTATTATGCGATCATGTATTTATTTCATGTATCAGTGTTATGATTTCATTATACTTTGTTTTTGTTTGCAAGTGCATTGTATACAGTGTAGAAACTATTTTGTATGGCTCAAATAAAGCACATAATGCTATATGTGGCAGGATAGCTTGCTGCCCTGTCACATTTTTTTTTCCCTGTTACCGTTGCTATTAGTGTCCCAAATTTACTACTCGCGTCGTTATTGGCGTTGTCATTTGCGTCACAAATCATCGCTGTCAATGTCGGTATTGGCATTGGTATCAGCATCGATATTTTGCGATACTGATATCGACTGTTCTATAGCGTCGCCAATAACGATGCTTTTTGCGATGACGAGGGCAAATTTTGTTATTCGCATTTTCGTCACTTTTAACGTCTGTATAAGGCCTATATCTTGTAGTGAATTGCAATGGAGCTTCTATGTAGAGATGCTGTTTGAGAGAGAGAAAAGATAGAGACACAAGATTTTTGGTATTGAAGAGTATCTCAATAATGTTTTAGATAGGTATATGTACTATATACAGCCTGGACCCTTACGGGCAGATATGGGCATTACCCTTTATCCCAACAAACTTCAGCTCCAACCTATCTACAAAACTCCAACCTCAACCAAGGATTTCAAGTTTCGATACTCAAAAAAAAAAAAAAGATAAAAATAGCTCCTAAACTAAACAAACACAAAAAATCAACTACGAAGCAACAAATCAAATAACTACACAATATCTAAACTATAAAAAAAATCTATCTACCTAAAATCTTTTTTAGGGGTTTTTAGTTTACTAAAAAACGCTTAACAATGACATATTACTGGATCATGCCATTGTGGACACGGGATATCCCTTCAACATTGTGAATTCAGAATTGATAGAAAGACTGAACTAGAAATCCAAAAGGATGCCTCCACAATTCTATGGATAGTTGATGGCAGTTTAAGACAATCGGAATATTGCTTACCAAGGTCCACATGATTGTCACTAACGTAGAATGCATTTTGGAATTTAGGATTATTAGGTTTGCAAGGTAGCCAAGCTATCAAATATTATTAGGGAGGCCATGGATCTTGCAATCCGTTTATCAAGTTGATATACCCACTAATTGTCTGATTTTTGGTAGAGATGCCAGACATGTAATAGTGGATGTATATCCTAAATCTCCTCAAAGCAAGAGAGTACCCTTATCTTTGATAGAATTAGATGCATTAGAGGATCCTTCTGGTAGTGATACTTTGTCAAGTAAGTGATGAATCAAGAGAGGGGTCCACTATAGAAGATGTCTACCAGGTGACTTTGAATGAGTCTATAGAAGCTCAAGACAGAACTAGAGATGCGCATGTGATTGAGCTAGATCTTGGTATGTTCAATGAGCCACGACCGATTAAATTAGGATTTTTACTCAATTTTGGAAGAGAGGAAAGACTACGTGTCCGTGATCTAATAATTTCGTGATATTTTTGCCTTGAGAGCTATAATGAGGTGAGGGATATTCCTCCTAGTCTAGATGTGCATACTCTTCCCCTAAAGCAAGATAGCCATCTTGTTTGACAGAAAGTGAGGCATATGCTTGTTGAGCTAATGGAAGGATTTGAGTAGCATAGTATTGAGGAAAATAAATCCCAAGTAGGTGCTCAAAGACAACACGACTATGAAAGAAAAGCAATTAGATCCAAAGAGAAGAAAAGAAGAAGAAGGAAGGAAGCCATACCTTGGCTACTATGGGAAGTTAAAGGGCTTTCCTTACATGTTAAGCGAGTTTGCACACTCCTTCCAGCCTCCTAGATTCCTCTCACTTTAGTATCTTGCGCTCCTTGTTGCACCTTTCTTTTTTTCTCTTGTAGCTTGGATTTCTAAAATAGGAAAGAATGTTAATGATTTTAAATTTTCAGTCTACAACTATGTCTTTATATGTGTCTACTAGCACACTCCATCACAATTTTGACACGTTAGTAAAGTGCATATAAGCATGCTTGTAAAAGCACGACTATTGGACCATGTTTATGGTAGCTTTTAAGTAGTGTTTGGGAAAAGGAGGGTTCACTTCTTCCTAAGACCTATTCATTTTAAGAGAAAACTCATTCGATTCAATGTGAGGAGAAATTGCCTACTTGTGAAAAATACAAGTGAAAAGGATTTGGGCTAGTTCACCTTTATCATAGAAGGATAATATTCGTCTCATGATTAAAGTAGAAGGATAATATACTTCTAAATATATATTGAAAATGAACTTAAATAATATATATTGAATTTTAATTTTGAATAAACCTTTTAAATTTTCAAGTTTAATTTTTGCCATAGATGGATCTGATGTTTCTAACTTTGTATCTGAGTGTTTAATTTTTCAAAGAGTTAAGCGACACCATGGTAGGCAATATGGTTGTTTAATGCCTTTACCAATTCTAGAAAGACTATGGGAACATATTTCCATGGATTTTATAACTGGTTTTCCTAACACCTAAGCTAATCATGATATGATTTGGACTATTGTAGATTGATTTAGCAAACAAGCATATTTCATTCCATGCAAGAAAACATTAACTGCATCTCGAGTTGCTCAATTGTTTTTGAAAACTATTTTTACCAACCATGGTTTGCCGAAAGTTGTTATTTCTGACCGTGATTCTAGATTCTGTAATAATTTTTTGACTACTTGATTTGCTAATTTAGGTACAAAGATTGATTTCTCATCTTCATTTCATCTTGAAACAAATGGGCAAACAGAAGCTACTAACAATACAATTTTAGATCTTTTGCATGTATACACAATTTCAAAACCACAAACATGGAATACACACTTGTATTTACTTTAGTTTGCATAAAATAGCACACCACATATAGCTACACAGAAAGCACCTTTTGAAATCATTTATGGAAATAGATTGCCTACACCTATTACATCATTGTCAAACAAAGTTAAAGCTGCTGATGATATTGCCAATATGCATGCTACAATTTTTGCTGAAGTCAAAGACATGATTGCGAAAGCCAAGCAATCATACACTAAACAAGCTAACAAGAAAAGAAAAGCTATGAGTTTCAAAGTTGATGATTATGTTTTGTTACGCATTGAAAAGAGAAGATTACAAACTGTTGAGAAACACCCTGTTGTTAAGTTAGCCCCTAGACTTTATGGACCTTTCAAAATCATTCACAAAATCAATGAAAATGAATTTAAATTAGAATTACCCCAACACTGGAAAATCCACAATACTTTTCATATCAGTTTGTTTTGACCTTTTAGAGGCCAATTACATATACACCCTGTTTTTGAAAACCTTCCTTCGCTAGAAGAAGAAACTGAAATCCTTGAGCTCGAAACTATTCTTGACACAAACTTTATGACCACTAGAACTGGCCATAGATACTCTAGATATTTGGTTAAGTTTAAAAATCATCCAGTTGAAGAGGCCCAATTGATTCATGCCCGAGACCTAAGTGCTTACCCCTCAGTGCTAGCTCCACATTAAACTAATAGCAATTGAGGACAATTGCTATCCCACCCTGGGGGTATGATGCCACAAGGCATATTCCACGATGGATTCTGTGAGACCACGGTGGATTCCATGAGTTTTTATTCCATGGTGGATTAAGTGAGGTTTTGTGATGGATTTTGTAAAACTATATTTATTTTCCAGGGCTCATACACAAGGTGGATTCTGTGTGTGAGAAGTTAACAGGGAGGCTTGTCCTTTTCCGGTGTCATGTTAATTTAATGTACGCATGGGTGACTCCACAATGGGTGGTGTTCAGTCTTCCTAGCAAGCAAGTGGGTCTACTTACGATAATCTAAGACCAATGTGCCATGGATACTCAAGAAATATTAGCATCGCAATGCAATGGGTCCCTAAGGCCTTATATGTATCCAAGGTTACTACATTACGAATAGATGGAGTTGGCTATTTAAGCTTGAAAAACCATCTAATCCCTCCAAAATTTTAAATTCATCCTTGCTATCAACTAAAAAATTTTCATGCCATCAATAATCACCCCAATAGAACATGCTATGTTAGGTGAGAAACTCTAAAGGAATAAGAGATGAACAAATTAAGCCTATGAATTTTTATTTAAAAAAAAACTTGTAGTACTTGCAACAAATGACTTGAAACAATCTGTTATTGCTTTGAGTCCTAAACAAAATCAGGTACTCCAACCATAAGTGCCAACCATTAAGAAATCATCCCAACAATAACCTCTAGTTAGACCCCCAAAAACGTAGGAAAAGGGCACCACTTCAACTAGTTATACTTGTTGCCACAATACTAACCATTAACTCAGAAAATATGAAGAAGACCTATGAGGAATGTTGAGTGTTGAAATGACTTGTTTTTTGGCTGATTTTTGTTGTTTTTGAGAGCTGAATGGTTGATTTTATGGGAAGATTGATTGATTAGGAAGTGGTTTGAGAGTGTTTTAGATGATATTGATTGTGTTTTGGAAGATCATGATGTTTGTTGATGGTTTTGTGATGTTCTGATAGGTTCTGATTGGTTCTGTATACCTTCTGTTTTGTTCTGTTTTGGTCTGTTTTTGATCTGATTGTCTTCTGTAAGGAGGGATGGAGTATGGATTCATGAAGAATGAGATATTGTGAAAGCTTATTGAATGTTTTGTGAGAGTTTGAAATGGTTTGAGAATGAATTATGTAGTTTTGATGACCTTCTGTAACCTTCTGTAGGTCTTCTGTAGAGCTTCTGCTTCTGTTCTGTTTCTGTTCTGTTCTGTACTGTAACTGTTCTGGTACTGTTCTGTAGACTGTTCTGTAAGTGTTCTGTGGAATGTATGTGTGATTTTGGGGAAAGTTTTCTAGCCTTGGAAAGAGGTGAATACAAGTGTAAAAGAGCTGAAGGAAGTGGAAGAAGTAGCTGTTGAAGACTCAAGAGAAGACTAGAGTGAAGTGACAGTAGTGAGCTATGAAGAGACACTGTAGTGGTTCTGGTGACCTTTCATATCAGACATACCTCTTGGGAGGGGTATCCACGACCTAAGAGTGATTATTGAGAGTAATTTAGAGAGATTTTAGTGAGGATATGATGTATTATTGATGGAGAGAGAGAGAGAGAGAGTCAGAGATAGTCAATTCTATTGAAACAGAGTGATTGTATATGAGAGATTGAGAGAGAAGACTATGAAGATATTGAAGATGAATACTATGTGATGTATTTCCATTCAAAGATGGTGTATTTCTTTGCTTTCTTTGTGATATTGATGGACTTTGTGAAGATGTTGAAGAATATGGTTGATTCTATTAAAAACCGTGGGAGATTTACATGATGCTGCATGAAGATTTGTTGTGCCTGGTGTTTCTTTCTTCATTGTGATCATATGAAACATGATAAACAAGCTTGTTGATGTTACAAGATAGATTTTCTTGCAAGAGAATTCCCTTTTCCTTGGTGTTCCTCTCGGTGCTCCATGTTTTTGGTGCGCAGCCGGGGAAACTTGCCATCAACAAGCACCAAAAGAGGCTGAAAATGAAGGAATTGGCATTGCCAAGAAGAGAAGAATTCAATGGATGTTTGTAAAATTCCTTCTTCCACTGAAGAGTTGGAATTTCTCATAATAAAAGCCACTTTCCACAAGAAGTTCATCCCACAATGGCGGAAACACATCACCATCATGATGCATGCTCTATGTGGTGGACAGTTTCCTCTTCCTGTTGAAGCAGCAGAAACTTGCATCTTGGTGGCAAACTGTTTGGGAACAAACTGAAGAGCAGAAACAGAGAGAATGAACATCCATGGAAGATTTGGCATTCATTGAGAAGTTTCCAGACAACATCAAGTGGGAGATTGTGAAGAAGCTTCAGGAGTCTTGGTCTGTAGAGGTTCACAGGGACAAGAAGGAAAAGAGTTGGAATTTGTTCGTGGACGCTCAACAGCAAGATACATGGGATGCTTGGTGTACTGATAATATTCTGTTTGTTCAATTAGTAACCCACTGGAAGTTGGTAGACAGAGTGTTTTTCACAACATACACTATTGAAACCATCAGAAGCTGGCATTACTATGATGATGGCACCACCACAATGCTCAGACGTATGCATTTTGACACCTTCAGAACCAAATACCTTCCTCTGTGCAGTGGCATGAAAGCAGAATTTAGGGACGTTGAAAAGAAAGAAGTAGAAGAAATGTTGGCAAGAGAGTCCTCCAGAGACTGAAGCCTTCTGTTAACCCTCAGTGGAGCACTAACAACATAGTGGAGCCACACCCCTGATGAATGACGCAATAAAAAGGCAAGCGTTAGAACGAGTCCAGAGGTACGTGAGAAGAGAGAAAGCAAGAATCAGAGCCAAGAGCGAGCTCGCAGCAGAAGCCGCCTTTGACGCCCTTGCGGAACTCTTTACAGAAGTCCCAATGGCACATCAAGCCCTTCCTCCTCCTGCTGGAGGTCCACTTCCAAGCCAGATCCGTCCTGGAAATATTGATGACAGACCAGCGAATGTAGTCCCATTGCCAGTTTTTAAGGGAGAGTACAATGAAGACCCCGATCTTCATGTAGCAGAGTTTATGGTAGCGTGTGTGGCTAACAATGCCAGAACCCCTGAGCATTGGTTAGCAATATTCCCCGCCACTTTCAAGGGCGCGGCGTTTCAGTGGTATGAGAGACAAGCAGCAGGAACTTTTGGCACATGGGACGACCTGAAGTTGGCCTTCCTCACTAAATTCAGGCGTGAAGGTTTTGAAGAGCGGATGAGAGAGGAATTTATGAACCTAAGTCAGTCCTCTGGAGAAAGAGTGGAAGCCTATGTCTCACGAATGGAATCCATCCTGAAGAGATGGACTAACCATAATCTAGATGATGGCATTCAGAAGGGAGTGTTTCTCAGAGGATTACAACTAGAAGTCCGTAAGTTTGTGGAGCTACAAAGACCAGCCACCCTGCAAGCTGCAACAGAAGGTGCAAGACTGTACGATGAAGTGGAAGCTAGATTAGCAATGAATACAGGAAGAGGAGTCTTACCTCCTCTGGTGCCAGGAATGATGTACCCACCAAATGCAGTCCCAGGGACTGTTCCTTATCCATACCAACAGATGCCCCCGGTCTCACAGTATAGTGCACCAAATCCACAGTGGCCACAATCCATGCCTCAAATGATGGTTCAACCACAACAACAATGGTCCCAACCAATCTCCTCAATGCAAAATCAGCAGCAACAGTGGAACCCTACCAACTGGAGTCAACAGCCAACAGTTCAAACAGGAGCTCTGAATCAGAACCAGAACAGAGATCCCTCTGTACCAACCCAACCAGTTTATGCAGTGATTACAGAGCCTCCTCAAAACCCTCCTGCCAGTACGTCCGGAGGAGAAAGCTTGAAGGATTATTTATCCAACTCAGTTGCAAACATAAAAAAGGAGTTGATGGATGTGATTACAGAGCAACTACAGACGCTGAAAGTGAACACAGCGAGCATATCCAACGTTGCAGGAGCAGGAAGAGATGTGATGCGGTCAAATACTTGGTGTGGTAAGTGTCATCAAGCAGGCCATTTAGCCACTGAATGTACACGGAAACCAACCATCCCTGGAGCCTTCTGTTCCTACTGTTTGCGGAAGAATCATACAGAGGACATTTGCTCTCTGAAGGAGATGCATGATAGGAGAAGGAAGGAAGAAGACGCAAGATTCAACCTGCTGGAATCCAAAATGACCACACAAGATATTGGACCCAAGCCTAGAGAGTTTGGTCCTAATTTCGGACCCAGAAGATTTCCCTCTCAAAGTTACAGAGGAAGACAGTCTGGCGGTGGTCAGAGATCAGAGGTGGAGTGTTACAGATGCGGAGAAAAGGGACACATCTCACCAAATTGTCAAAATCCTCGAAGGTCGGTGGATTACAAGCCCTTATGCAGTCGATGCAAAGGAGAAGGCCACACTGCAAAAGACTGTCCAAGCCCAGCCCCACTGAAAAATAGTGCTACTGATAGTCCAGCCAAGGCCCAAGAGCCTACCTCCAATTTGGTGGAATTGGAAGTTGCTGCCATCACGCGTGCAAAGCAGAAGGAACCACCTACCCAGAAAGAACATAACCCTCCTGCCAGAACAGTGAAGTTCAATCTTCCACCAGAAGAACAGAACAGAACAGAGCCTAACAGTGCCGTACAGAGCCCTACAGAGCCACAGAGAGTTACAGAGACAGTTACAGAGGCAGGACCAGAGGTCCAGGATACAGAAGAGGAGGAAGTGCCACAAGTGGCAGAAGAAGCTCCTGTAATTCCTTTGTTGGAAGAAAGAGGGAAAATGAAAATTGGTGTTGCCCCATTCCCTAACCGGTTAGAGAAGCCAATGGATCCTATTAAGGAATACGATCTGGTCAGAGATCTAGATACCTTCAGACCAAACCTCACATTCCGACAATTATTGATGTTGTCTCCCAGTTACCGGAAAAGATTCAAAAGTATACTGACAAAACGACGTGGTTTAAGGATTGCTCCCTCAACAGCAACAAAGTCCAACAAGGCTCCAGAGCCTGTAAAAGAAGTGGATGTGGCTAACGCTTTCCTAGATCCGGGTACCCCAGAGACTGGCGTGTGGATAGAAGGCTGCTTCATTGCAAATGCACTGATTGATGGAGGCTCATCAGTAAACATTATGACGGATGTGACGATGAAGGATCTAGGCTTACAAGGTGTGCAACCAACCCAATGGCTCATCAGACTGGCGGATCAGAGGAGAATCAAGCCTTTGGGCATTCTCCCATATGTGAAGACTACAGTGGCTGGAAAAGATTATTGGTTAACCTATTTGGTGGTGAAGCCAAACTCTTATGGTACATCCTATCCTCTGTTACTGGGCAGACCATGGCTTTTTGAAGCCCGAGCAAGGACGGATTGGTTTAAAGGAACTTTGACCTTGGGCAGAGGACCCAACAAAGTGGTGCTGAAACTGTATGGTTCTTAAAAAGGACATGGATCCACCTCCTTGGAATTATCTTCTGACTCCCCTAATGAGGTTACGGATGGAACATCAGCAGACGAAGATGCTGTCAAACAGATCCTTCCCAAGAAAACAATGGCACATTCCTTAACAGTGGATACTGTAAGCCGACTTCCAAAAGATGCAAAGCCATTATCAATGGGTGAATACTTCCTGCCTGAACCGGGAATGACTTCTGAAGTCACTTCTGATAGTGAGATAGAGGCATGGATGTACTTCTCTCCCTGTTACATGGCCACAGCAGAGCCAGAGACAGAGGCAGGAGAGGAACCAGAGAATTTGTTCTTCTGTTACAGAGCTCCTACAGAAACAGAAGCAGAAGCAGCAACAGAGACAGAAGCAGAAGCAGAGACAGAAGCAGACGCAGAAGCAGAGACAGAGACAGAAGAGGATGGATATGATATGGACGAAGAGGATTATGAAAGTGAAATAGAAGAATCTATCCCACCTGAAGAGGATACATTTGAGGAAGAAGTTCCAGAAGTATCAGAAGCCGACGAGCTCATGCTATGGGACAGAATGGCAATGGTACCATTTGGTTTGGTAAATGGATCTTCTCATATGCAAAACCTTTATAAGAAATGGATTAAGAAGAGCAAGCCGTCTTTCAGCAGTGGCTCCTGCCGTCCTAACCTATCCTTGCCAAAGAAAGATGATGATGATGCACCATGCCAACAAGCACCAGTCCCACAAACCCAACAGGCATCAGTAGGTCCCTGTTATGTGACGTTCCTGGATGTATCATCAGAAGATGAGTCTTCAAGCCACGAGGTAATTAACCTTGAAACCAAACCCGGAACGGCTCTAATCCCATTCCAACGTCTTAAGGAGCAACCTAAGTCTCCACCAAAAGAAGAAGTTGGTTCTAGTGGGACATCAGAAGAGGACATCACTCCCTTGAAGGAGTCAGATCTCTACCCAGAAGTAGTCCGCGGGACCTTCATCCGTGAAGTAGAAGGTGAAAGGCAGTTAACCTTTGTGGATTCAGAAGGCACTGAACGCCACTTGAAGGTGGGTAGCAGTCTCCCAGAAGAGGAGTTGTCAACTTTGTACAACTTGTTGAAAGAAAATTTGGACGTGTTTGCGTGGTCTTACAAAGACCTAAAGGGGATTGATCCCACAATATGCCAACATCATATTGACTTGGAGCCTGATGCCAAGCCAGTACGGCAACGACAGAGGCGAATGAACCCGAATTATTCCACATTGGTGAAAGCGGAGCTGTTGAAGCTTCTGGAGGCCGAGTTCATCTATCCAGTGGCAAACAGTGAATGGGTTTCACCCATCGTGGTTGTACCTAAGAAGAATGGCAAATTGCGAATATGTGTGGATTTCCGAAAGCTTAATTCCAAGTCAAAGAAGGATCACTTTCCAATCCCTTTCACAGATCAACTGTTGGACACAGTGGCAGGACATGAGCTTTATTCCCTTCTGGATGGATTCAGTGGATACAACCAAGTCCAAATCGCAGAAGAAGACCAGTCCAAAACAACCTTCACCACAGAATGGGGGACCTACGCTTACCGAGTGATGCCATTTGGGCTCTGCAATGCCCCTGCTACTTTCCAACGAGTCATGATGGCTGCATTTCAAAATCATCTGCACGACTTTATTGAAGTATATTTGGATGACTTCTGTGTCTATAGTTTGATCAGTGAACACTAGGGACATTTGGAACAATGCTTTGACCGATGCCGGGAGTATGGGATTTCCCTCAACCCCGACAAATGCATCTTTGGGGTTTCTTCTGGAGTTCTGTTGGGCCACATTGTCTCAGCACAAGGGATATCAACAGACCCTGCAAAGATCGAAAAGATCTCAGCTCTGCAAGCACCCACCAACCTCAAACAGTTGAGGGGATTCCTAGGCCATGTGGGTTACTACAGAAGGTTCATAGCCCATTTTGCGACAAAGGCAACTTCCTTGCACAAGCTCCTGAGGAAAGATGCAGAGTTTACTTGGACAGAAGAATGTGACAAAGCCTTCCACACTCTGAAGCAGTGTCTGATAGAGGCACCCATCCTGCAACCTCCTGATTGGACGAAAGAGTTCCACGTACACACTGATGCATCAATTGAAGGCTTAGGCGCAGTCCTTTGCCAAAAGGGCTCCTCGAAGCTGGATCAACCGATCTATTATGCAAGCCGAAAAGTCACTGATAGGGAACGAAACTATACAGTGACAGAGTTGGAGTGCTTGGCAATGGTGTTTGCCTTGGAAAAGTTTCGCCATTACCTCCTATTTACCCACTTTAAATTTTATGTGGATCATGAGGCCCTGTCCTTCTTAATGAACAAAGCAGACGTGAAGGGACGAATGATGAGATGGCTCCTTTTATTCCAGGAGTTCGACTTTGAGGTGATTACTAAGCCTGGTCGTTCCCATGTTCTGGCTTATCATCTGTCGCGTATCCCACAAACTGTAGATGAGGAACGAGATGATCCAGACCTCCCTGATGCTTCCCTATTCTTGGTAGAAACTGTAACTCCCTGGTATGCAGACATTGCCAATTTGCTGGCAACCCAACAATACCCTCCTGGTATTTCTAGTCGGGAAAGGAAGAAGCTCATGCTAGAATCAGCCCCATACACCCTGCTAGGTGGTGCACTGTACAAGAAAGGCAAAGATGAAGTACTCAGAAGATGTGTTGCAGGAGAAGAGATTGGGATTGTTTTGAAGGCTTGCCACGACGAGCCATGTGGAGGTCACTTTGCAGGAGAAGCTACAGCCAGGAAGGCTCTGCTAGCGGGATATTGGTGGCCTACCATTCATAAGGATGCCTATGATTACTGTAAAAGATGTGATGCTTGTCAAAGAATGGGGAAACCCACGAAGACAAGTGCCATGCCATTGCAACCTATCCTTCCTTTAAAGCCGTTTGAGAAGTGGGGCATTGACTTCGTAGGTCCAATCGATCCTCCTACCAGAAGGAAACAGAACCGATACATCCTCGTATGTACAGATTATGTCACAAAGTGGTGTGAAGCTAAAGCCCTCAAGCGGGACGATGGTAACAGCGTGGCCCTGTTCATGTATGAGAATATCATCACCCGTTTTGGCAGTCCCTTAGAGCTGGTAAGTGACAGAGGCACGCATTTCCTTAACAAAGTCATGGAAGAGTTGACAGAATTGTATAAGATCCGCCATCGCAAGTCCACTCCTTATTACCCCAGAGCCAACGGCCAAGTCGAAGTTACCAATCGCATCCTCTGCTCGATTGTGACAAGAACAATTGCTGCACATCGTCGTGATTGGGATGATCGACTTACAGAGGCCCTCTGGGCGTACAGAACCTCCCATAAAGCAGCAACGGGACAAACACCTTTCTAGTTGGTGTATGGTACAGAAGCAGTTTTCCCTGTTGAACTGGAGCTACCCTCGTTGAGAGTGGCTATCAAAGAGCGTTTGGGGGATGATGATTCACTGCAACGCCATCTCCTGCACTTGGAATGTTTGGACGAAATTCGTCGGATGGCTCTACAGTGCATGGAAGCCACGCAAGCTCGACGCAAGGCTTACCATGACAGTTTCATCAAGCACAAGGAGTTCAAAGAAGGTGATTTGGTCTTAGCCTATGATTCACGATTTGGCAAGTTTCCTGGCAAGCTCCAACAGCGGTGGATGGGCCCCTATAAGGTACTTGCAGTCAACCCTAATGGCTCTGTCCAAATACAGACCCTGGATACCTCTGATGATCCCTTTCTGATCAATGGATATCGCCTGAAGAAGTACTTCCCTCCTTGGGGATCTTGACAATTACGGTCACTTGATCTTTTCCCTCGTTGGCGCGGCACTGTACTTCTTATGATGCTACTTCTGTTAGCCGTTCTTCAATCACTTCTGATAAGGTGGACGCAACCCTCTGTCCCCTCAAAACCCCCTTCTAGCCTTGATCTCTTATCCTCTATTTTCCACCAGCGACAGTGGCGAGGTGGGTTCTGACACATGGTCTTTCTACCATTCCCTTGTTCAATTTGAAGAAAAAAAAAAAAACAAACAAACAAAATATATCGGTCATGGGAGAAAAGGACTTAGGTCCCTGTCATGACGACCTATTCTTCGAGAAAAGGTGGAAACACCCTCGAGAATAGGGGAAAACAAGAAAAAGAAGAAAACGAAAAAGAAAACCAAGAAGAAAAAAAAAAACAAACAAAACAAATCTGTTATGAGAGAAAAGGAAGCAATTCCCTGTCATAGCAGGCCTCGTTCCAAGAAAAGGTGATAAACACCCTTGGGCGAGAAGCTGGCTGTGGAAAAGGTGATAACACCCAGCAGTCCAGAAAGTGGATTCATTGATTGATATCCCTCGGATCCAATCCCGAAGCTACCTCCCTTGGTACGCTGGGTCCTGGGTCTCTTTGCAAAGTGAGTACCTGTTCTCCAGCAGTCGACATATTCCTATCCAACACAATATTCGATTTGATGGCTACCTCCCTGGGTACGCCTCTTCAACAACTGATGACGCGATCTTCATCGACAACCCCTTGAGTGATGTGAGCTTTCATCCTAACCGGATGGGGACGTGAGTATGGTTGCCCTCTGTAACTATCAACAGAGAGTGAGACAGAGAGTGGGGCGAGAGACCAGTCTTTTCCCTTCCAATCGAATGAGAGGTGAGAAGTGTGAATGAAGTGTTGCACGCACGGGGTGGGCCTCTCAATGCACAAAGCACAATTTGTTTCTGTGCACTGCACCATAAGGCTCCCTGGCCTTCCTTCTTGCACCGTATGCCGGCACAGGGCGGGATGCACTGTTGCACCATCAAATGCGCACAAGGCATACAACCTTTGCACAAGTGACTGTGAGGATTACATCAATGGGTTTCAGGAAAAGGCTGCCCTTCTGTATCTATCAAACAGAGCGTGAGACAGAGGGTGGGTTGAGTGTGACTGGAGTTTCTTCAATCAAATACCGAGAGGTGAGATGAGGGACGTTACGACACTTGGAGTCAGGTATGTTTCTGTTTCCCTGTGCACCCACGGGATGGGTTTTTACCGTCATCACAAGACACATCACCCTGTTCTGTACACTGCACCCTAAGGCTCCCTTGCCTTTCTCCTTGCACCTATGCCAGACGGGTTGGACGCACTAATGCACCGTCAATCGTGCACCCTGGCATACTCCTTCTACACCATTTCCCCCTTTGTCGATTCCTCAACCGGGTATGAGATATGGGTTTTAATCATTCTTTCTCGTGTGATATTAGTCATGGGGCGAGTGACTGTTCTTTCATTTCGTTTGAGTGACTGTGAGTTGAGTGCAATATCCCTCATCATCGACGGATTTCTTGCGATTCCTTCCATCAGCTACCTCCCTGGGTGCTGCTGCGTGGTCCCTACCATGACGAACGTGTGCCGAGAAGATGTCTTGGTCCCTCCAGCACCGACAACCACACTGGACGTGCCGTTGACACTCAACCTTGATTCTTGACGAAACGGGCCAAGTTTTTCTAACCCTACAACTTCTGTTTCTTAGTGATGTTCATGTTTTAAGTGTGGGGAAGTTAGTGGATGGTCTGTGGCATGGTCCTGGGTCCCTAATGCTCGGTTAACCCTATCCGTTAAGGTCTTAAGTGTGGGGACGCGTCCCTGCGCGTCTACATTGCATACTCATCTACATATGCCTTATCTTGCTCATGCATGTATACCATGACTTGCTTTTACCCTCCTGGGGTCCCTTCCCACCCGCCCGGTTATGTTTCACTCACCCTTGGGGCTATTTCCTTGCAGTTTTCCTTCATTCCCTGATTTTGAGGTTTTTCCATGTGAATGCACCCTACGTTCACTTAAATCCAAATCCAACCTTATAGCCCTGTTCCTCTCTTTGAACTGCTCATTTTTCCTTTTTACCTACCCCTGTTCCGGTGCACGGTTTTTGAGTTATTAATTTTTGAAGCATTTTACGCAATTTAGACGGTTTTCCATGTGAATGCGCTTTTCTTGCTTCGAAACCATGATCTGACGTCATAGCCCTGACCAACGTTTTTCCCCTGACATTTTTCCTTTTTATTCTGTCTCATTCCGATACATGGTTTGTCCGTTATTAATTTTCCGGCTTTTCGCGACTTTTTCGTGCGTATTTTTGACATTTTTCCATGTGAACCTGCCCTATTTGCATCGGAATTCCAATTTGATTTGACAGCCATGTCCCCTGTGCCTTCCCCTCCCTTTTTCCTTTTTTATCCACCCTTTTTCGACGTTTAGATTTTCACTTATTAAATTTTAAATGAGTTTTCGAGAGTATTTTTGGAGTTTTTCACATGTGAACCCCTCCTATTTCCGCCGGAACTACGTTTTAATGTGATCACCTTGTGCCACCCCTTCCTGCGGACATTTTTCCCTCTTATTGCATGACCTTCCGGTAAATGGTTCGTCCGATATTAATTTCCGATCCCATTTTCGGGTTTGTTTTTTGGGTTTTTCCCGTGTGAACGCGTCTTACCTTCGTCGGAATTATGTTTTGACATGATCGGATTGTCGGGCACATCTTTCTGCATAGTTTTCCTTTTTTCCACACTTCATTCCAATGCACGGATCTTTCGATATTAATTTTTCAATTGCGTTTTTGGTTCGTTTTTTGTGTTTTTTGCACGTGACTGCCCTTTACCCCTCCCGGAACCCCCGTCCCATATTTTTCTTGTTTCCCCCCTGTCGTCCTGCCCACTTTTCCTTTTTACGATATTTCGTTTTGACATCCGGATTGGGAGTTATTAATTTTTATGTATTTTTGTGTTTTTTCTCGCGCTCGTTTTGCGCGTGAACGCGCCCGTTTTCGATTTAACGCGTCTCCACGCGCCCCGGTCGTGTCCGCGTACCCTGTACCGTCATCCCAGCGTAGTTTCAATCCCGTCACGGCAAATTTTTTTACCCCGCCCCGCGCACGTGCGCGGGACGGGGATCCGCCTTTTCTTGACCCCGCCCATCCTCCCTAGCCCCTGCCCACCCCAACCTGCCCGCCCACCTCTTTTTGAAACAAAAAAGAGAAAAGAAAAGAAGAAGAAAAAAAAAAAACAAAAAAAAAAAAAACAAACGACACCCCCTCCCGCCAACCGTCTTCCCCCACTTCCTTTCCCCTCTTCTCTCTCTTTCTTCTTCTTTCTCTCTCTCCCTCTCTGCGCGTACCCTCTCCTCCCTCTTCCTTCTCTACTCCCTTCCTCCTTCTCTCTCCTCTCCCTTCCCTCTCCCTCCTTCTCTCCTCCCTCCTGCCGACCTTCTCCTCCTTCTCTCCTCCTTCTTCCTCCCCTCCTCCCTCTTCCTCCCCTTCTCCTTCCTCTCCTTGCCCCGTCCGCCGCCGTCGCGTTCTGCCCCGTCACGGTAGCCTGGTCGCCGCCCGCGCCTTCGAACCGCCGCCGTCTGCACCGTCGCCACCGCCCAGCTCCGTCGTCGCCGCCGTCAGCACCGTCGCCGCCCGGCCCCGCGCTCTCCGCCGCCACCTCGCCCGGCTCCGCGCTGTCCGCCGCCACCTCGCCTCCCTGCCCGTCACTGCTCCCTTCCTCCTCCCTTCCTCCTCCCTTCCACCTCCACCCTCCCACTAACCTAGGTTAGTAACCACCTAACCTAAGATTAGTCACTAACTAACCTAAGTTAATAACTAACCTAACTTAGTTAAAACCTAATTCACTAACTTAGTTAGTTAAGAACTAACCTAGGTTGCTTTCCATGACTAACATGACTTAAGTAACCTAAGTAACCTAAGTAACCTAAGTAACTTACGTGCCTTGTGACTAATGTGACTTACCTGACTTAAGTGACTAATGTGATTTATGTGATCAATGTGACTTCCTTAATCACAACATTCATTTTTTTCATTAAAAAAATTTCAAATAAATTTCTAAAAATTCCTTCTGTCTTTTGTTAATTTTTGGACCATTGTCTGCTAGGAATTGCCTTTCCTATAATTTTAGAAAAATCCATCTTTCCTAAAATTACCCATAAATTGCCAAAAAATATGGAAAAATCATTTTAAAAATTATAAAAAATTGTAAAAAATTATAAAAACATTCTAAAAAATTTCCCTCACCTCCCTTGCTCATTTTCCATTTATTCCAACATAAACAATCACACCTAAAAGTCGAATTAAATAAATAAAAATAAAAAACCACCATACATCAAATTCATACATCTGCTAAGGTGTTCATTGTTGTTTCATCAGTGCTTTTTGCTTTTCCTTTCCTGGGACTCTTCCGTGCGCATTCCTGCATTTCATACACACCCTGCCAGGTATTTATTTTTTGTTATTTATTTATTTATTTTTCCCCCTTAATCACAATTAATTGTTAAAATAAACCCTTTAATCCACCCACCGTTTCCACGCGCATTCGCGCTAAATACACATTTTTTTTAAATTAAAATAAACCAGCCGTTCACTTAGCACGCGCTACGTGCGCTACAGAGGCACTCTAAAATTTTAATTAAAATAAACCAGCCGTCACATGAGCACGCGCTGGCAAAAAAGCGCTCCACATCACCTTAATTATAATTAATGAATTGCATTTAGAGACCCAGTCGGGAATCGAAGTCCGGGAATCGTATAACTGCACCGGTTTAACCTAATAATTGGTAATTAAATTTATAATAAGGAACCGCCGTTTTCTTATTAAGGTTTATCACCTAATAAAACTTCACCCATTTTTAATAATTGATTAAAATCAATCCTTAATTAAATTAAATCCCCCCTCACTGCACTTACTCCCTTTTTTAATGAAGCGTTTCGTGGGATGGGTATACGCAGTTCTTAGTGTTGTTTTCCATGGTCCAGTTTTGGTTCTATCACAGATGTCGTATTGATATGTGTTGGATATGGTATGGTTTTGGTTTCATGCCTTTATTACGGTTACGGGTACGGTATGTAGTTTTTTATTTTATTGCCTGATACGGGGTTCAGGGTGTTTGTTTGATGCATCGCATGAAGCTTTCAGTCGCATTTGTCTCAAGGTCATGTCAAATTTTTTCTAGGATGTGGTTTGCCTGGGGTTAGTAGGTCGGGTCATGTTTTATTGGTAATTCTCTTATCCTTCGTTTTTTGTCTGTTGGTTTGCAGGCATTCACCTTGGTTGTCTGTGTTTGTGGTGTGTGTGTAACTATCTAAATGGCGCCTTCTCATGCTCCTCCCCCTATCCAGTACGTCCCACTAGTTAGTAGGGATTACTCGTCCCTACTTACTTTTGAGCCCCTCACGAAGGCAGGACTTGCTGCTTTTGTGGCCACTCCTTTTCCATTACTTCCTGAGGATCCGTCCGTATGTGATGAGTTCCTGGCCTCTTACAGCAAGAAGACAGGAGTAGTCCAAGGCATGTCTATGACATTGACGTCTCGAGGCTTAGGGAAGGCTTTGTCCTTACCCTCTAAAGGAGAACCTTTTGTGACCACTCGACAGCTCTTCTCTAATGAAGAGATTCTCAAACTGTTGCAGAAGCAGACAAGGGAGGTCCTTGATGTTAAGAAAGTGATAAACTCTTCAGGAGTTTCGTTTTCTATGATTACTGATCCCGTCTGGAAGACGATGTGCCAGTTCCTTCAGGACAGGTTTATGCCTGCCAAAACGCCATCCCACTATTTGTCCAAAGAGCTTTTCACAGCTTCCAGGATGGTGCTAAAAGGAGTTGCCATTGATTGGAGCACCTACCTCCTTACTAAGATGGATCAGCATTTCGTTAAAGTCACGAGGGGTAATGTTACCAATGTTACCTATGGATCCTATTTGTCTGCCTTCTTGACCTATTCAGGTTTACAGAAGACTGTGCCTCCACCTCCTCCATCAGATCCAGTACCTCCTCCTCCACCTTCCGAAGAGTCAGCACCTATTGACATTGAGGATGATGATTCTCCGCCTCCCCTGGTCATACAGCGCAAACGCTTGAAGAGGGTAGCGGATAAAGCCCCTGCTGTACTTCCCTCAGTGCCTATCCCTGCTACTTCTGGCAGTGACCTCCCTGGGTTTCTCACTTGCAATAACCTATTCAGGGCACATAGAGAAGGATCCTTGGAGATCTCAGTTCCTTCCCTGAACAGTCTCGTTTCAGGAGATGCCATTCCTTTCCTCTGCAAGGATATTCAAAGTTCCATTGAGTTGTCAGTGACAGCCTGTGTTCAACAGCTGTATGCATCTTTCTATGAGGAGCTCATGCAGTCCAAAGACCAGTTGCATACGACAACATCTGAATTAGCTTCTACTAAGGATACCCTAGCAGATCTATTTAAGCAAATGGAACAGCAAACCCAACTGGTTGCCACTCAAAGTGATGAGATTTCTTCATTGAAAACCCAGTTATTCGAGGCTCAGTCACAGGTTACTAACCTTTCAGCAGAGAAGGAGAGGATGTCCAGTGAAGCGAAAGAATTCCAAGTTCTTTTAGATGACAAGCTTTCAGCTTTACAGATGGCTAATGACACAGTGGCCAACCAAGCCTCCCAAATCCAGCAGTTGCAAGATCAGCTTGCGAAGTCCCGCTCTGTTTCTCCAAGCCCTCCTGTTTCATTAATTCCTTCTCTTTCACAGCAGGACTTGGCTGCATTACAGAGACAGGCTACTTTGTGCCCTTTATTCCAAGACAAAGTGGAAAGATTGCAGTCCAGAATGGACTTGTTATGGTCTACCTTTGAACAGTTTCAGGACTATGTCTTACCAGACCATTCTTTCTTTGTCCACTACCATTTACAGAAGCTGGTCTTCTATATGAAGCTTTCCACGATGGATTTACCTTTTCCAGAGGATGGCTGGAGTGGGGCTTGGTCTGCTGATTTGTTGACAGAGGTAGTCCGCATGGTCTTTGAAGATTCTGTCACGCCAGACACCATGTTGATGTCATACATGTATCTCCGAGGAGATTTGTTAATTCCAGATGAAGTAGATATGGCATGGTATGTGGGGGATGTGGTCTTACAGGCTGTTCTCTATGTCAATCATTTGGAGTTGCGCATAGCTGATATGTTCCAGAATTATTCCTCCAAAGTGGCTGATTGTCAGGATAGTTCGTGGCATCCCATGATTGAGTCAGTGGTCCTAAATCAAAGACAAAACACAGCTCCTACCTTTAACCAGAGTACTAACCAACTGAGGATGGATCTCTTAACCTATCTTTCCAAACATAATCCATTTGATGCTACCTTCTTTGATGCCTATCAGAGACGATCTCTCTTGGGACCTTCTGTTCCTACCCTCCTTTATTATCAACAATTGGCTCACCGCTATGCTATATATTTTTCCCTTTGTCAAACAAATTCCACAGTAATTTTACCACTTCTTTTCCAACCTTCCAATTTCCCTCAAATTCCTATTTTCACTTACTGTTCCTTTATTGAGGATAGGGTATTTTCCCCTTCTCCACCCTGTCCTTCACCCCTCATAAATGTACCCTCCACATTTCCTATTTATCAATTAACACCTTTCCTTAGTGATTCCTTACAAATTTCTGCCACTCCTTCTTTAACCTTTTCTTCCTTTTATGATTTTTCCTATCCTTCCCTACATCCACTTTCCCTTATTCCATTACCCTCTCCTAACACTTCCATATCTCAACCACCTCAGTTGGTTAGTGACTGTGACGGTTTTGATACTCAGATTTCCAGAAGAAGGGGATGGAGTTCGGATGATTGCCTTACAGGACCGCAGATTAATTGGCCAGTAATTCCAGGGGAATGGACAGTTTCAAGTCAAGCTTATCAAAACTATGTTCATTTTGCCCAACAATATTCACAGTCTGCAGATCCCTCAGTGAGATTAACTGCTCACTTTGCTTGGTACCTGGCGTATATGCATAGGCATTCCCATACTGATTCAAAGCCTATCCAAAGTTGTGCATGAATGTCAATGTTAGCATTGATTCTCAACAGCTGGAGATATTGTATTTTCATGCCCTCTGTTTGCCTAGCAGATACCTGGTCCTATTGGAAAGGATGTGTTGTCTCCAATTTTTCCAAAATCCTCCTAAAAACTTTGTAGATGAATCCTTATCTATGGATCGATTCAGACAACATCAATCTTTTAAGAGGGATCATCTTCATTGATGCCTTTCCAATGTATGGTGCAAGCTTTTTAATGCCAAACTCTCTTTTTGAAGAAGTCATTCAGATGGTTGTGTTGTGTATTCGTATTAGTGTTCTGAGTTCATTTATGTCAAACGAACGTATTGAATCTTGTGTACGAGCTATGTTTTGGAGATTTGTCGAGATGGGGTCGTGGTTGGAGAGTTGAAGCTGATGCAGAAGAAGAAGAAGCAAACTCTTATATCCTTTACAAATTTGTGGTGATTTTTAGTTTGCTAAGAGGTGTTAATGTATAAAAGAGTTTTCCTTTCTTTGTATTTTTATATATCAGACACAGGTTATAAGTTGGGGTCGTGGTGGATGGATTCTTTGTGAAAAGATATTGAAGATTAAAGTGAAGCTTTGAAATGAACTTGTATTCCCTTTTTCCTGGGTCGCGAGGACGCTTCCTTATTAAGTGTGGGGATATGTTGAGTGTTGAAATGACTTGTTTTTTGGCTGATTTTTGTTGTTTTTGAGAGCTGAATGGTTGATTTTATGAGAAGATTGATTGATTAGGAAGTGGTTTGAGAGTGTTTTAGATGATATTGATTGTGTTTTGGAAGATCATGATGTTTGTTGATGGTTTTGTGATGTTCTGATAGGTTCTGATTGGTTCTGTATACCTTCTGTTTTGTTCTATTTTGGTCTGTTTTTGATCTGATTGTCTTCTGTAAGGAGGGATGGAGTATGGATTGATGAAGAATGAGATATTGTGAAAGCTTATTGAATGTTTTGTGAGAGTTTGAAATGGTTTGAGAATGAATTATGTAGTTTTGATGACCTTCTGTAACCTTCTGTAGGTCTTCTGTAGAGCTTCTGCTTCTGTTCTGTTTCTGTTCTGTTCTGTACTGTAACTGTTCTGGTACTGTTCTGTAGACTATTCTGCAAGTGTTCTGTGGAATGTATGTGTGATTTTGGGGAAAGTTTTCTAGCCTTGGAAAGAGGTGAATACAAGTGTAAAAGAGCTGAAGGAAGTGGAAGAAGTAGCTGTTGAAGACTCAAGAGAAGACTAGAGTGAAGTGACAGCAGTGAGCTATGAAGAGACACTGTAGTGGTTCTGGTGACCTTTCATATCAGACATACCTCTTGGGAGGGGTATCCACGACCTAAGAGTGATTATTGAGAGTAATTTAGAGAGATTGTAGTGAGGATATGATGTATTATTGATGGAGAGAGAGAGAGAGAGAGTCAGAGATAGTCAATTCTATTGAAACAGAGTGATTGTATATGAGAGATTGAGAGAGAAGACTATGAAGATATTGAAGATGAATACTATGTGATGTATTTACATTCAAAGATGGTGTATTTCTTTGCTTTCTTTGTGATATTGATGGACTTTGTGAAGATGTTGAAGAATATGGTTGATTCTATTAAAAACCGTGGGAGATTTACATGATGCTGCATGAAGATTTGTTGTGCCTGGTGTTTCTTTCTTCATTGTGATCATATGAAACATGATAAACAAGCTTGTTGATGTTACAAGATAGATTTTCTTGCAAGAGAATTCCCTTTTCCTTGGTGTTCCTCTCGGTGCTCCAAGGAACCAAAAAATACAATCAGTTTTGCCTTCTTAGTAGGATTTAGGATTATAACAATGTATGTACATGGCTAGGAGAATAATAAGCTTGAGACAGCACAACTCAAAGAGTATTGAAAGGTATCAATACAGAAAATTTACAAGACTAAGTATGCCTAAAAGTGAATAGGCATATAGGCATGGCTAGGGGAAAATAGTGCCTTGGTGATGGCTCTAAGTGTGTCCATACACATCAATATTCAAATATAGTAGCATTCTCTTCTCATATTTTAATAAGCACTTCTTTTGGGAGCTAGAGTTCACAAAATGGCAAGGGCTAATGGCTACTCCATTCCGAACAATGCTTGTTGAGAACCACAAGCAACCAAAACCAAAGAAGATAGCAATTACTAATAGAAACTAAGTTTGAGTCAATGATCCATAATCAAAACCTCAGCCAGTATTACATATGCATAACCATCAAGTATGTGTTATTAAACTTAAACCACCTTTAGATATTTACCCATTATATATGAGACTTGATCTTAGAACTAGTTGCAAAGATGGATGGTGATATAGGTGAGACTATTATCACATGCCTCAAATGGCTTGACAATACATTCACTATGTTTGCTAGTAGCTCTGACAAAATCAATTTAGCTCTTCTAGATAGCAATAGATTTGATGAAATTTAAACCCTTTTGTGTTCCTAGAGAGATTACAAATCAACATTTAGTGGGCATGTCACCAAAGCCATAGGAGTTGATAGTAGCAACATATGTTTTAAGAAGAGAAGCTCTATGTTGCCACTTAATCAACTCCATTAAAGCTAGAAATTGAGACAGCCTTGATGCTCTTTATGATTTATGTATATACAGATCAATACTGAATTTGACAAGCTAAGTTGCCCTATTCTATGGTCGCCCATGAGAGCTGAACTTTGAAGTGATTTTAAGAATGTAAAAGTGGTGTGGGAGGCATAAAAGAGCAAGATCTCATGGAAAATGAATCAAGTCTAGATGAAGGAGCTCAAGTTTTCCTAGATGCATTTTGATCCCACAAATCCAACTCTAGTCTCCACTCATCAATCAAAGGTCGTTTGACCCCCCATTTAATGGTCATCGCAAGATATGGCAATGTGAAGTAGCTATTGGATTTGGGAGCTATAAATTGCATGATAGAGGTTAAATTGATTGATATTAATGCCATGAGGCTAGCCATCCAGACGGACTAGAATTCGAAGGTCATTTACTCTTCCAATGAGACAGAAACCGCTTTTGGAAAGTGTGAATGCATGGGAGATGGAATCGATTAATTTGAAGTTTAAAGATTAAGCCTTAATGGCTTAAAATAAGCCCAAATTTAGCATGGAGGAGAGGGGAGGAGGCAGGTGTTTTGTGCCCCCTCAATTTGCATGATTATGTCTCTTTGTATTGACAAGATTGGTGAGAGATGGAAGGCAAGACTTTGATCTATGCACCAAATGTTTTGATTTGACTATATGCACACGAAATAGGATGCCATGAATGAAATTCTATGATTTGAGTCTTTCTCTCTTCTCTTTTCACCTTGTTCCCATGGCTCTCATCATCCAAACTCTCTACACCACTAGAATCTCTACCAAATCCCAAATGACTAATAGATGCATCATTATCATCCAACACTTTTTTCTTTCCTTTTTCTTTACCTACAACACTTGTAGATCTACCTAAAGATATGGGGCTACTCCTTTGTCTCCTAGTCCAAGGGCTAATTGTAGATGTAGTTTAGATGATGTTTCTAGCTCAAATAATGATGCGTGCAGGTAAATTTGTGACGGTAATAGCGGTAACAGGGAAACAAAATATTTGTGGCAGGGCAGCAAGCTACCCTGCCACATATAGCACTATGTGCTTTATTTGGGCCATACAAAACAGTTTCTGCATTGTGTACAATGCTCATGTAAACAAAAACAAAGTGTACTTAAATCATAACATTGATACATGAAATAAATACATGATCACATAATGAAAGCGACTGGTACAATCATGATAAGATATCACTACTACATAGAAAATGTCTACATAGCTCAGGCGACCAAAAAAGAAGTGTGTGTGAGCTCCAAGGATCCAAGGGTGAGCTATATATCCTTGCCATCCGAAAGCTTGTCCTATCACAAAAGAGCATCGAATGGACTCTACAAAAAAATAAACAACTACACATCAGTCCACCATAGAATAATGCATTCTAATTAAACATGGTAACTACAGACAAGAAAGATGAGTGACTTACAAGGCTGCTGCGTCTATACAATCGGTCAATCAATGCAATGAGATTGTGTCTCTCTGCATATTGAGTCTCAAGGCCGGTCGGATCATGATTTGTAATGGAGTGCTGCAAAGAAAACAAAATACTAACTGTTAGAAACATGATTGTCAGTACAAAGGATATTACAAAAAAATTAGCAAGCAAAACAAAATAAAAACTTAAAAGTCCTCCAGATATATCCTGTGGTAGCCACTCCCAAGATGATGGACCACTCCGGCCTCTAGTCATGCCTTCGCCCCCTCGCGCTGGTGACTCCAACATCTTGGAGAATTTGTAGCCTCCTCCCTCAGTCGGTGCCAGTCGTTCGCGTCTAGCCACTAGAGCTTTGCAGTCCCACTCTTGAGTGCGCCCAATCGTTTGTATGACATATATGCACGAATGTAGTCCATCATCTAGCCCATAGAAAATCTATCTGCTGTGGCTAGAACCGGAAACTCCCATGCAAGGATGCTACTATGTAGTCCTTGCTCCCCTCCGGTATGTTTTTCCAATGATCTAAGACGTGCCGAAAAACTTGTTGGCACAACTCTCTCATGCGAGCCATCACCCTCCTCCCCTCATCATTCATGATGATGGCTCCTAACCTATCATCGACAAGATAGGCATTTCCCTCTGGGGTATGCCTAAGATGGGTCCTCTCCCACTTGCTTCCATGCTCTAGGGCATATCCAGGAGACCCATGTACATCCGGTGTACCGACCATGGTAGTATCTATTGGTGTAGCACCCATAGGGGTGCCATTTGCAAACGACTGAGCAAAATCCAGAGTAACTGGAGTAGATGTCCCCACAAGTGTGACAAATCATGGAGGTGACGTAACTCCAGCAGAACAACGAGACGGAGACATCGCATCCATGCCTCCACAGCAACCACCTGAGCCATGCTCCCTGCAACCGCCATGAGAGCGAGGAGTTGCACTTGTATCCTGTGCCGACCATGAGCTCATTGCCTCCGTATCTCTATATCATCCCCCTAACCCTGAAGCACTCCCTCCCTCTAGCTCAAGTCTGGAGCATCGACCTCATCTGCTCGAAGTTGAAGCATCTGATCGCGCCGAAGTAGATCTAATAGAGCGGCATGACGATGTCCGAGACAGCTTCTGGTCCTGTCTCTGAATCTCGCCATCTGATCTGGAGACATGCGTATGAAGATATCCTGCAACTCCTCATCGCTCATCCCTCGACTCATCTTAAAAAGGTCACATGCACAAACAAAAAATGATGTTAGTATAATCAATTTAAATCATACAAAGCACGGTAATATAAATTCTAAAAAAATGATCTCACTTAAAATGCATATGTTATGTACCCTTATAAGTGATTAGTCAATGAATTCAGTAAAAGTGGATGCTCCAAGTATGAAGTATCCAATGGTCCCATGTCAATCTCGTGACATAACTCCGCATACACATGAAGGTTAATAGACATGTCACCACAAAAGGATGAGTCCACCTCGTTCTCAAAGAATCATTGTTAGCCAATGCTGGCTCTTCTACATGCTCCAAGCTTTCGGTAGCCTCCACCTCTTGCAATATCGACCCCTCTATTTGCATATTGTCCTTATCTATGCTCGGAACATCGCTTTGATCATATACCCTCACACTTCGGGGAGCTAAAGGTATAATATACCACCATCAAGGTTGTCCTGGGTTTGAATAGAAGATTACCTATTCACAAACATGTATAAGAGAGATTAAAATATTGTGAAATGTACCATGTCGTAATACAGTTAACAAACAAATGAGTTTATGCACCTGTTCACAATGGGCCAACAACACAAAGGTGTCGTGCAAATCCGTCCATTTTTTTTCGGAATCTATTTTGAGAAATCTAGATGGACCTCATCGAACTCTTGCTCCAGCTCCTTCAAGTACCACTTTGAACTACTGCACATCGAATAGAATCATGGAGAAGTTACGGTAATCCACCGTAACAATACTTTGCAAGTTCCCAAAATACTCCATCTCATCTAGAACCGTGTTTGGATCCATTGCTCGTTATTGGCTCTCCTGCTTGAACCTTTCCATGATACCATAGTCCATTGTGGAGCGCATTTTGTCAATATACTCCACACGAAAATGCCGTCCGCATGACCACACTGTACTATATATTTTGTACTGTACATTGAAACACTCAAATTAGTTGTCGCATATAAAATATAGATACGAAAAATCCTAAACATTTCATCACCTTTGGACTATATCCCCTCAAGAATTCCCACTCCTCAGTTGAGACCTCTGCCCCAGACGCTGCGGTCAAAGCTCCATGCAATCATCGCGATGACATGAACTGTGGCATCTCCTCCATGCCCTCGCGATATTGAATCGGTCGATGGCGCGTACTATGTCAAACTTCAGATTGCACTTTCTCCCAATCTTACTTAGTGATCTAGTACCTGACGAGCCACGTCTCCATGGAGGCATGGTACAACATATAAAAGTGATTCACCTTCTCCTCCATTGCAACATCCATTCTTTTTTCTAACCCATTTCCAACCACCACATCTCCAGTCAATCTATCATCGTCCTTCAATGACCACATCATTTTGTTGTCTAGATCCACCGTTGGTAGCCATTGTGAAATATGCACTAGCACCTCAGACACCAACTAGCCTTCAGCCATGCTACCTTCTGGCCGAGCTCATTGTCGCACAAAGCCTTTCAGGGTTTTCATGAAGCGCTCCAAGAAGAACATCCATCGCGTATGGATAGGTCTAACAATCTCCACTTCATCTACAAGATGCACAAGAAGGTCGATTTTTATCGTGAGCATGTTGGTAGGCAGGTATTTCTCAAAGAGACAGACCGTCTCCACTGCTCCCCGCCTCGTGGATTCAATAGAGGATGTCTTAATCTCCTTCTGTGAGATCCATTGCACTAAAGTCGACAACTTGTAAATGGCCCCGCGTTTTTCTGGAGTAAGGCATCTTACGATCACGATCGGTAGTACAAGACTTGCAAGGGAAAACCATATTCCTCAAAAAGTTCTTAGACACTTTCCGCTTATTCCACGCATAAACCTCATGTTTCGTATGTTTGGCATGGCGAGCTTAACAATGTGGCATGCGCAGAATAGGTCCACAGATGGAGTTCAACGAATGTCAGCGGATTCATGCGCATGGAGCCACATTAACTCTACCTTCCGAGGCTTTGCCTGAGAGCCAAGGAATCTTTGACTCGGTCTTGCAATGGATGGCATGAACCTATTCGATCTACGCTCAACTTATTACAGTGTGTGGCCTATAGCCCTTATCAACTCCAATATCCCTCCATGGCTTTCTACAAAAAAAGGACATCTCATCCTTAGCTTACTCATCCTCGGCTAGTACAAAGTAAAAAATATAGACGTGTATCTTTGTCAATTAGTCGATGAGCTTAAGATTTTGTGGGAGGAGGGGGTCATCGTTCAAGATATGAGCAAGCGCAATGGTCGACAGTCTGCCAATATTCGAGCCATTCTCATGTGGACCATGCATGACTTTTCGGGATTCGGAGAGTGCTCAGGTAAATAGGCTTTCATTCTCATTGGTAATATGTATCATAGCTCGTTCAAGTTTGTATTCAATGAATAGAGGTATCAGGACAGGTCTCGTTATCTCACGTTATCATGCATGTCCATTGTGCGGGCCACAGTTAGACTCTCGAAGGTCATGAACCATGAAGAAGATGGTATATCAAGGACACGCCGCTTTCTTGCCGGAGGGTCATGAACTCAGGAAAGGTTTTCTTGGATGACCTCCAACACGTAGTATGAATGCCCAAAGCTGGTACGAGCTAAAAATGGTCCATGCAGAGTCACATCCAAACGGAATGTGGCAGTTCTCAGTTTTTTACGAGTTGCCATATTGGACCCACTTATAGATCAACCACTTGTTGGATCCCATGCATATTTTCAAGAATGTGGGCAGCTTGCTATGCGACCACATCACAGGAAAGAGAGACACTATAGGGGCACGAATGGATTTGAAGCAGGTAGGTAAGATGGAGGCACTTTGGCCGTAGTCGAGTGCTGATGGTCGTATGCAGCTACCTCATGCTCCTTGGGTTTTGTCTACTAAAGAAGAGCACATTGTGAAGCAAGTAGTCAAGTCTATCCGCACTCCGATGAGTATGATGCGTTCTCTCAGGTCTGCATTTTCTAAAGACGACCAATTATCACGACTAAAATCCCATGACTGACATAAGATATGTCAAGTTTGTATTACGAATGGATTGTAATTGGCATGCGCATTTTGCTAATTGAAGTGTAGCTATTGTTCATAATGCTTTCTCATTTGTGGCAGTTTATACTACCGATCGCGATCGCAGGATGCCTTACTCCAAAAATACGTAGGGCCATTTATAGGTTGTCGACTTTGGTGCAATGGATCTCATAGAAGGAGATTAAGACATCCTCTATTGAATCCGCGAGGTGGGGAGCAGTGGAGACGGTCTGTCTCTTTGAGAAATACCTACCTACCAGCATGCTCATGATACAAATCCACCTTCTTGTGCACATTGTAGATAAAGTGGAGATTACTGGACCTGTCCATACGCGATGGATGTTCTTCTTGGAGCGCTTCATAAAAACCCTGAAAGGCTTTGTGTGACAACGAGCTCAGCCAGAAGGTAGCATGGCTGAAGGTTGGTTGGTGTCTGAGGCGCTAGTGCATATTTCACAATGGCTACCAACAGTGGATCCAGACAATAGTATGCTATAGTCACTGAAGGACGATGATAGACTGACCGGAGATGTGGTGGTTGGAAATGGGATAGAAAAAAGAATGGATGCTGCAATGGAGGAGAAAATAAATCAATCTTGTATGTTGCACCATGCCTCTATGGAGACGTGGCTGGTCAGGTACCAGTAAGCTAGGCAAGATTGAAAGGAACCGCGATCTGAATTTCCACGTAGTACTTTCCATCGACCGATTCGATATCCCGAGGGCATGGAGGAGATGCCGTGGTTTACGTCAACGCAATGGTTGCATGGAGCTTCTACCGCAGCGTCTCGCGAAGGGGCAGAGGTCTCAAACGAGGAGTGGAAATTCTCGAGGGGATGTAGTCCAAAGGTGATGACATGTTTAGGGTTTGTTATATCTATATTTTATATGCAACAACTAATTGAGTGTTTCAATGTACAGTACAAAATATATAGTGTAGCGTGGTCGCGGGGACAACATTTTCACGCGTGGAGCATATTGACAAAATGCACTTCACAACAGACTGTGGTATCATGGCAAGGTTCAAGCAAGAGAGCCAACGACGAGCAACGGATCCAAACACAGTGATAGATGAGATGGAGTATTTTGGAAACTTGCAAAGTATTGTTATGGTGGATTATCGTAGCTTCTCCATGATACTATTCGATGTGCAGTGGTTCAAAGTGGTACTTGAAGGAGTTGGAGCAACAGTTGGACGAGGTCCATCTGGATTTCTTAAAATAGATTCCGAAAAGAAATGGACGGATTTCTGCGATACCTTTGTGTTGCTGGCCCATTATGAACAGGTGCATGAACTCATTTATTTGTTAATTGTATTATGACATGGTACATGTTACAATAGTTAAATCTCTCTTGTACATGTTTGTGAATAGGTAATCTTTTATCGAGACCCGGGACAACCTCGATGGTGGTATGTTATACCTTCATCTCTCCAAAGTGTGAGAGTATATGATCAAAGCAATATTCCGAGCATAGATGAGGATAATATGCAAATAGAGAGGTCGATATTGCAAGGGGTGGAGGCTACCGAAAGCTTGAAGCATGTAGAGGAGTCAGCATATCGGGTAACAATGATGGAAATATAGGAGTCCAAGAATTCTTTGAGAATGAGGTGGACTCATCCTTTTGTGGTGACATATTTATCGACCTTCCAGGTTATGCCGAGTTGTGTCAGGAGATTGACATGGAACCATAGGATACTTCCATACTTGGAGCATCCACTTACTCAATTTGTTGACGAATCTCTTATAAAGGTACATAAGATATGCATTTTAAGTAAGATCATTTTTAAAAGATTTATATTACCATGTTTTGTATGATTTAAATTGATTATACTAACATCATCTTTTGTCTGTGTAGGTAACCTTTGTGGATACTAAGATCATTAAGATGAGTCGAGGGATGAGCGATGAGGAGTTGTAGGATAACTTCACACGCATGTCTTCAGATCAGATGGTGAGGTTCAGAGACATGGCAGACTAGGAACTGCCTTGGACATTGTCATGCTGCTCTATTAGATCTACTTCGGTACGATCTGATGCTTCAGTTGGATGATGGAGTACATGCATACATATATGTCACACAGATGATCAGACACACGCAAGGCACTCAAGAGTGGGGTCGCAAAGCCCGAGTGGCTAGATGCAGAGGACTGGCACGACTCAGGGAGGATACTACAGATTCTCTAGGACGTTGAAGACAGCAGCGTGAGGCGGCGAGGGCACGACTAGAGGCCAGAGTGGTCCATCATCTTGGGAGTGGCGGCCATAGGACATATCTGGAGGACTTTACTAAGTTTCTTTTTTATTTTTCTTGCTTATTTTTTTGCAATATCCTTTGTACTGACAATCGTATTTCTAGCAGTTAGTATTTTGTTTTCTTTGCAGTACTCCATTACAAATCGTGATCTTGAGACTCGATATGCAGAGAGGCACGGTCTCACTACATTGATTGACCGATTGTATGGATGTGGCGGCCCTGTAAGTCACTCATCTTTCTTGTCTATAGTTACCATGTTTAATTAGAATGCATTATTGTATGGTGGACTGATGTGTAGTTGTTTCTTTTTTTGCAGAGTCCATTTGATGTTCCTATGCGGTGGGATGAGCTTTTGGATAGCGATGATCTATAGCTTGTCCTTGGATCCTTGGAGTTCACACACCCTTGTTTTTGGTCACGTGATCTGTGTAGATATTTTCTATGTGATAGTGATACCTTGCCATGATTGTACCAGTCGCTTTCATTATGCGATCATATATTTATTTCATGTATCAGTGTTATGATCTAAGTATACTTTGTCTTTATTTACACGAGCATTGTACATAGTGCATAAACTATTTTGTATGGCCCAAATAAAGCACATAATGCTGCCACAATTTTTTTAACCTGTTACGTCGCTATTAGCATCACAAATTTACTGCATGTGTTGTTATTGGCATCATTATTAGCATGGCAAAGCGTCATTATCAGCACCGTTATTTGTGTCAGTAATAGCGACGTTGATAACGACGTTAATACCAACTGTTCGATGGCATCGCCAATAACGATGCTTTTTGTGACGATGGACGTAAAATTTTTTATTTACATTTTCATCGCTTTTAACGTTGATATAAGGCCTATATCTTGTAGTGACTATTGATACAAGTACATAGAATACTATAAGCACGGCAAACTATACAATTAACGCACAATTAGCAATAGCTATACACATGATGCACATCCAAATGTGGTTTCTTTTCCACACATATGCATTCCTATAACATGCACAAACAAAAGGCACAAAGGCATAACAATAAACCAAAGCATCCACATATCCAAACAATATCACAATGACTGTACTTGACAAGTTCTTTTTGTTTTGTGCAACTCTACAAATCTCATCTATAGAGATGCTTATAACAATTCTCAAATAATGTGGAATCATGTTTATATGTGCATCCATAATAGCCTCAAAGTTTACAGAGAGTTACACTTCCTACGATAGTCTTATGGACAGAATCCAATAGCGTGTTTTTTCTTTTTTTTTTCGTTGGTTTTGACAAACAAACATTGTATTTTCATAGTATTGAGAAAAGCAAATCCCAAGTAGGTGCTCATAGACAACACAACAATGAAAAAAAAGCAATTAGATCCCAAAACACCATATTGGGGAATATGGTAATTTTCCATAAGTTTGGGACACATGGCCAAATCTTTGGATTTGTCATAACTTGAACACTATAACTCCAAATTGAGTGCTTTATAGCTCAATAGATTCCATTTTTCAAGCGCTTTCCAATGATAGGTCACATCATATAGTATTGATAAACTTATGGGCATGTTATCCGGGTGCCATCTTTTTAGGATTCAAAAAATGGGAATTAGGAGATTCCCAAACTCACTAATATTGTGTTCCAAGAGAAGAAAGTAAAAAGAAGGAAGGAATCCATACCTTGGCTAGTATGGGTGGTTAAGGGGCTTTCCTTATATGTTAAGTAAGTTCACACACTCCGAAGAAAATAAAAATAAGGCATATGTTGGCTAGTATGGGTGGTGAAGGGGCTTTCTTATATGTTAAGCGAGTTCGCACACCTTCTTGCCTCGTAAAATCCTCTCTCTTTGATGTCTTGCACTCCTTGTTTGCACCTTGCTTTCTTGCTCTTGTAGATCGGGTTTTTAAAAGTGGAAAGAATGCTAATGATTTCAAAATTTCACTCAACAATCACATCTATATATGTGTCCACTAGCACACTCCATCACAATTTTGACATGTTAGTAAAGAGCAAATAAGAGTGCCTATAAACATGCCTATAAAAGCATGGCTATTGGACCGTGTCTATGGTGGCTTTTAAGTTTGGAAGTAGTAGATATGTGCCTAGTAGATTTGGACCAGTCGAGCTCCCAAATTCTATATGCGCCTTACGATAGGACTTTGTTTCCCTTTTTTTGTTTTTCTTTTGAAAAGCATTTGGGTAAATTTGTAGCGACTTTAAACTTAGGACCTTGGAATCGAATGCATGTACGTGGGGAGAACGCCGTCCGAGATGTATGGTGCCAAACGCTTCCGTACAGGACATTAGCAAGGATCGATGGGCATCAACGAGATCATTTGGGTCGCATGCGGTAATCTGTGCAGGCCGATACGACAAAACAGCCACAGCCGGCGCCCGAGATGCTTGGCATCTGCAATATAGTATTGAAGCGAGCCCTTCGATACTTATATATTGCAGATAGCTAGGAGGGAGATACCATCACAGCAAGAACGCTTAACGGACCACCTGCAGCGCCAGGCCGTCAGCTACGAGGACCATAATGAAGGAGCTGGGTTTATATAGATCAGGGGGTTTATAGGATGTCACGTTTAATGCAGGCGATAACGATGGTGATAATCTCAGTGAGCATTGTAGGCAACTCGATCCACAGAGGCAACTCGATCCACAGAACTGATCATCGGGTGGAGGGAGCTATATGCAAGAAATAGTGTGTGTTGAATGAAGCTGCTCTCTCTAGTGCACCTGTAACTAAGATTTACTACATATAGCTAGAGCGGATATCATGCCATGTTAGTGCTCAATGATGGTACAAAACATGCATCAATCAAACCTTTGGCATGGAAGTAATTGAGAAAATCAAGAGACGACTCTGAGTGCAGTGTTTTTGAAAAGTGCAATATGAAGTGCTTGTGAACCCATAGTCCCTGTGATATGCAAAAATATCGACAATAAATTATACCTCTTCGAAGATGTTGAACAACTACTAACAAACTTTATTGAGTTAGCTGGAATGGAGTTTTTGTGTAAAGATGCAGGTTGAGAGAGAGAAAAGACAGAGACACAAGATTTGTGGTACTGAAGAGTACCTCAATAATGTTTTAGATAGGTATATGTACTATGTACAGCCTAGCCCTTACGGGTGGACATGGGCACTGCCTTTTATCCCAACAACCTCCCCCCTAAAGGCAATATGCCCAAGGTAGAGAAAAAGAATCAGCTAAGTCTAAGTATGTACAAAGTTGAAAAGACTATATCTATCCAATACATATCATCTATCGATAATGGGCAAATCTCTCTACTAGAAGATGCTTCGTGAGAAGGTTTGCACGGTTATCATGAGTGTGTACCTTGACTAGTTCAATGCTCTTGCTATCAAGTATCTCTTTGATGAAATGATGCTTCACCTATAAACACAATATTAGTGAGTTTGGGAATCTCCTAATTCCCATTTTTTGAATCCTAAAAAGATGGCACCCGGATAACATGCCCATAAGTTTATCAATACTATATGATGTGACCTATCATTGGAAAGCGCTTGAAAAATGGAATCTATTGAGCTATAAAGCACTCAATTTGGAGTTATAGTGTTCAAGTTATGACAAATCCAAAGATTTGGCCATGTGTCCCAAACTTATGGAAAATTACCATATTCCCCAATATGGTGTTTATATGTGTTTTACCTTTGCATGAAAGGTAGGGTTCCATACTAACATGATAGCACTCTAACTATCACAGTGGAGGATGAGAACCTCAGTAATCCCAAGCTCATCAACAACCAAACGTGGCAGCCATAAGGCCTCTTTGCATGCCTTAGTGGTAGTCACATACTCTGCCTCCATAGTAGACAATACAATACACTTCTATAGCTTGGATATCCAAGAGATAGATCCCCATGTGAAGTTAAACACATACCCTGTAGTAGACTTCATGGAATCCGAATGTCCAGCATAGTCTGCATCCGTAAAGCCAACAATAGATCAAAGTAGATGCACAAATCCTTTGTGCCCTTGAGATATCTCATAATAATACATTTCATTGCTTCTCAATGCTTCTTGCCAGGGTTTGCCATGTATCTGCTAACCACTCCCACTGCAAAGGCAATGTTAGGATGTGTAGAAACCATAGCATGTATCAAATTGCCAATGGCTGAAACATACGGAATCTTAGCCATTTCAGCCTTCTCATCATCAAATGTAAGGATGTCCTCTGCACTAAGTTTCACATATGGATGTAATGGAACTCCGATTGCTTTCCCCCCCTCCATATTGAAACACTGCAAAATCTTGGATACATACTCCTACTGAGATAGATAGAGTAATCCCTTGGATCTATCTCTAAGTATGTGTATCCCAAGAATGTGATTGGTATCACCAAGATCCTTCATGTCAAAGCTGCCATGAAGACTTTGCTTTCAATGAATCCAAGGCATGAGTATCCCTGCCAACAATCAAGATCTCATCAACATACAAACCAATATAATTAGGTTGCTATCTGCCGCCTTCTTGGTGTAGAAGCAATGATTAACTTAACTTCTCTGAAAGACATGAGACTGCATGAAAGTATCAAACTTATGATACCATTCCTATGGTGCTTATTTCAGCCCATACAAACTCCGTTTCAGTTTATAGACCATCGTCTCTTCACCTTTAGCAACAAAACCTTGAAACTACTGCATATATATGTCCTCATGTAGATCACAATGTAAGAATGCAGTCTTTACATCCATCTGTATGAGCTCCATATCTTCAGATGCAACCAAGCCCAAAATGGTTCTTAGAGTAGTCATCTTGACCATGGGAGGGAAGATCTCATCAAAGTTAATTCCATATTCCTGCTTGTACCCCTTTGAAACTAACCGCGATTTTACTTTGGCAAAGAACCAGAAGTGACCTTCATCTTATAAACCCACTTGCATGGAAGTGTTTTCTGCCCTTTAGGCAGCTGCACGAAGTCCCAAGTACCATTCTTACCAAGTGATTCCAATTCCGACAGCATGGCCTTAAACCACTTCTTGATGTCTGGTCTAGTCATTGCTTCCTTGAAGCATGGTAGCTCACCATAGTTCGTAACCATGACATAATCTACAGCATATTGCATATCAAGAATAAACCTATTTGGCTACCTTGAAGGTCGGGTTGACCTACACAGTGAAGTTTTTGCATTTTTTGGCTACTAAGCTTCTAAATCTGCATTTACAGGTTGCTATCCTGAAATATAGTCCTATAATTCTGCATGTATATGTTGTTATAAAATACGAGCCTACAATTTTGCATGTATAGGTTGCTGTCCTAAAATTCCAACATGTTATCCTGATAGTTTAAGCTGTCCTAATTGCATCTTTTCAAGCTAAGACTATGGTGTATCATGGGCAGTACCTTGGTGGTCATTACTAATACCATTTATTGCATTTTCATGAGCATTTATAGCATGTACACCCTGCTATCTACAAGGCATAAATTGCTATCCAACAGGTACATCCTCCCTGAAAATAACCCTTTTGACCTCCTTAGTCTTTATGGGGGGTTGCTTATGCATGTGATCTTCACGGAAGATGTTGTCATTGTTGTGTACTATCTTTCTTTTCTTGAGATCCAAAAGTCTGTACCCCATCTCACCCTTGCCACCATATCCTAGGAATATGCATTTACAGGACTTTGGTTCCAGTTGCTGCGTTCTTCTTTATGTACACAAAAGCCTCATAGTAGCCAAACACTCGCAAATGAGAATATGAAGGTGGCTTGCCCGACCGCTCTTCTTGAGGGACTCTCCTCCCCCCTCCCTCGAAGACCTATTTAGTGGCCTATTAATCAAATGAACAACTATCATAACAGCCTCTTCCCAAAATCCATGGGGTAATGCAGCGTGAGACAACATCGTACGAACCTTGTCCTGTATGGTCCGATTCATGCGCTCTCTACAACTCTATTCTAGGGTGGATTATGAGGGGTAGTGAGATGAGCATACTAAAAACCAAATCTGCATACCCACGTTGATGGTGCCTTCAACCCTGAAGAGACTGGAGTGCTGGTCCAAGTATTGGAGATGATGGGGAGGGTCCCCAAGTGACCAATGATGACTACCAACAAGCTCAAACGAATAGGCAAGATTCAAGCTTCAAGAAGAAGCTTCAAACCTTGCTGCTCTACAGGTAGACTCTTCACACTGAACTCTTCTTCAACTTCAAGTTCCTACACTCGAGGAAATGCCAAGCTCCTGATTACCTAAACCAAGCTCTAATACTAGTTTTGTTGAGTTTATCACTACAAGGAAACAAAGGAATAGCGATGATGGGTAGCAACACAGAAATAGCAGCATTGCTATTAGCATCGCAAATGCGATGCTAATAGCGACGCCCCATAGAGAAAAAAAACAGGCCGAAACTCGAGCGCGTTTTAGTTCGCGCATTCATGAAATTGTTCGAGAGGGAGAGTGAGAGAGAGAGTAACCATTTTGCATAGAGAGTGAGAGAGGGAGAGGAAGAAGGCTTGCCGCCGCTGCCACCGCCGCCATTTGCGAAGGAGAGGAGGAGCCGCCGTCGCAAAGAGGAGATGTCAAACCCTCCTACAAATCTTTACGGTGCGTCCATTCTCTGTCTCTTTTACTTGTTTAGGGTTTAATTTGTGTATATTGAGAGAGAAAGAGAAAATGAGAGAGAAAGAGAGAGAGAGGGAGAGGGAGGGGGAGGAAAGGGAGAGGGAGGAAAGGGAGAGGGAGAGGGAGGAGAGAAAGAGAAAGAGAGGGGGAGAGAAAGATAAAGAGAGGGAGAGGGAGGGAGAGTGCATTCTCTCTCTCTTTTACTTTTTTTAATATAATTTGTGTATATTGAGAGAGGGAGAGGAAATGAGAGAGAAAGAGAGGGAGATGGAGGAAATGAGAGAGAGAGAGGGAGGGAGAGAGAGGGAAGGAGAGAGAAAGAGAGGGAGAGGGAGAGGAAGGAAATGGAAGAAGGAGGGGGATGAAATGAGAGAACGAGAGGGAGGGAGAGTGTATTCTCTCTCTTTTTTATTATTATTTATATAATTTGTGTATATTGAGAGAGGGAGAGGAAATGAGAGAGAAGGAGAGGGAGAGGGAGAGGGAGAGGGAGGGAGAGAAAGAGAGGGAGGGGGAGGAAATGGGAGGGAGAGGAAATGAGAGAGGGAGAGGGAGAGGGAGAGGGAGAGAGAGAGGGAGGGAGACATTAAACATAATATGAAAATGAGAGAGGGAGAGGGAGGGAGACGAAAACATAATAGGGAAATGAGAGAGGGAGAGGGAAGGAGATGAAATGAGAGAAGGAGAGGAAGAGAGCAAAAGGAAATGAGAGAGGGAGAGGAGAGAGAAAAAAATGAGATAATGAGAGGAGAGAGAAAAAAATGAGATAATGAGAGGAGAGAGAAAAAGAGAGAAGATGTTAAATATAATAGAAAAAGAGAAAAAGGGAGGGTGTGGGTGAGGGTGAGAGCGAGGGAGGGAGAGGAAATGAGAGAGGGAGAGGAAGAGAGAAAAGAAAATGAGAGAGGGAGAGGAGAGAGAAAAGAAATGAGAGAGAGAGAGAGAGGAGAGAGAAAAATCATTAAACCTAATGGGAAAAGAGAGAAAGAGAGGGTCAGGTGAGGGAAGGAGAGGAAATGAGAGAGGGAGAGAAAGAGAGAAATGGAAATGAGAGAGAGAGGAGAGAGAAAAATAAATGAGAGAGAGAGAAGAGAGAAAAAGAGAGAAAAATCATTAAACCTAATAGGGAAAGAGAGAAAGAGAGGGTCAGGGTGAGGAAGGGAGAGGAAATGAGAGAGGAAAAGAAAGAGAGAAAAGGAAATGAGAGAGGGAGAGGAGAGAGAAAAAGAGAAAAAAATCATTAAACCTAATAGAGAAAGAGAGGGTGAGGGTGAGAGAGGGAGAGGAAATGAGAGAGGGAGAGAAAGAGAGAAATGAAAATGAGAGATAGAGAGGAGAGAGAAAAAGAAATATGAGAGAGAGGAGAGAGAAAAATCATTAAACCTAATAGGGAAAGAGAGAGTCAGGGTGAGGGAGAGAGAGGAAATAAGAGAGGGAGAGAAAGAGAGAAAAGTAAATAGGACCTTACAAGAAGCTCATCCTAGGTTCATAAGGGTTAGACCGATCCTCAACAAACCTAAGGGTTATATGGCTAGAGAGCCCTAGCATACTTGTGCCTCCTAGCATAATGTTCTTCTTACAAAGAGACCTCTTATATATGGGGTGTGTCCTAGCCTCCACCATGCAAATATACAACGAAGGCAATAAGCCTATCAGTATGAAAAACATTCAGTTTTCATAACATAATCCCAAAAATAACTTTGGATATTCCATAAAAATCAATCTCTTCTTAAAAAGACAAATACAGAAAACTAAAACAGCATCATTCATATATATGCTTCGTAAAACTAAAATAGCATTACCACAAGATCTCTTAGGAAACTCATCTTCAACTATCAATTTTAATTAATAAATATAATATAAAATCACTTGCAAGAAAGGACACTTTTTTATCATTAACCCTCTTTCTTCCTTAGAATAGTCTTAGAAACAAAATTATGCTCTAACAAGCCTATGTTTGAGCATAATAACTATTTTAAGATTTATTCCATGAGTAGTAGTAGTATATATGCAACCATCAAGCTAGAGATCATGCTTTGGTATCTATGGGGATCCCAATCTCATGCCCTCATAGAGATTGTAGTGTGCAATAGTGTGGAGAGAAGATGGGTGAGTTGTAAATGGTAAAGGAGAATTGTATTGATGATGGAGAGAAGATGAGGTGAATCGCCAATCCTATTCTTAGTGAGTGCAACCTACCCATAGTCATGGTCGTCGTGGTCGTGGTCGTGGTCATGGTTGTAGTCGTGGTCATGGTCATCGTAGTCATAGTCATAGTTGTAGTCGTGGTCGTGGTCGTGGTCGTAATCATAGTCGTGGTCGTGGTCATCGTAGTCATAGTCGTGGTCATGGTCGTGGTCATGGTCATGGTTGTAGTCGTGGTCGTGGTCGTCGTAGTCGTGGTTGTGGTAGTGGGTCATGATTGTGGTCATCGTAGTCATAGTCGTGGTCATAGTTGTAGCTGTGGTCGTAGTCGTAGTTGTGGTCGTAGTCATCGTCGTAATCGTAGTCCTAGTCCTGGTGGTGGTGGTGGTGGTGGTGGTAGTCGTAGCCATGGTCATGGTCATGGTCGTAGTGGTTGTGGTCGTGGTTGTGGTCATGGTCGTAGTCATAGTCATAGTCTTGGTCGTAGTCCTCGTCATGGTAGTCGTGGTCGTGGTCGTGGTCGTGGTCATAGTCATAACGTAGAAAAAGAGAGAGAGATGAAAGAAGAGGATAACAATTTAAAAAAGAAAATAAAAGACTCATTGCTCTCATGGCAGTTCCAGGGAGTGTGGCTCAGGCTTAGGTGGATGCTGTGGAGGCACAAATGCGGTGTTTCCATCTCGTCATTCAGCTGGAGTTGCGTCACCTCCAGGATTTGTCACACCTATGGGGATGTCTACTCCAGTTACTCCGACTTTTGCTCAGCCATCAGCAGGTGGCACCCCTATGGGTACCACTCCGAGAGATATTACCCCGGTCGGTACACTGGATGCACAGGGGTCTCTTGGATATGCCTAGGAGTGTGGACGCAGATGGGAGAGGACCCATCTTAGGCAGACCCCAGGGGGATATGCATATCTAGTCGATGATAGGTTAGGAGCCATCATCATGAATGATGAGGGGAGGAGGGTGATGGCTCACATGAGAGATTTATGCTAACAAGTTTTTTGGTAGAATATCTTAGATCATTGGAAGAACATACCGGAGGGGAGCAAGGACTACATAGTAGCATCCTTGCATGACGAGTTTTCGGTTCCAACCTCAGTAGATAGATTTTCTATGGGTTGGATGATGGATTGCATATGTGCATATATGTCACACAGACGATCCGACACACGCAAGGCAATTAAGAGTGGGGCTGCAAAGCCCGAGTGGTTAGACGACGCGGACGACTGGTGCCAACTGAGGTAGGAGGCTATAGATTCTCCAGGACATTGGAGTTAGCAGTGCGAGGCGGCGAGGGCACGACTCGAGGCTGGAGTGGTCCATCATCTTGGGAGTGGCAGCCACAGGACATATTTGGAGGACTTTGTAAGTTTTTATTTTGTTTTGCTTGTTTATTTTTTTACAATATCATTTGTACAGACAATCATGTTTTCAACAGTTAGCATTTTGTTTTCTTTGCAGCACTCCATTACAAATCGCGATCCCACCGGCCTTGAGACTCGATATGCAAAGAGACACGGTCTCACTTCATTGATCAATCGATTATATAGACGTGGCAGCCTTGTAAGTCACTCATCTTTCTTGTCTGTAGTTATCATGTTTAATTAGAATGCATTATTGTATAGTGGATTGATGTGTTGTTGTTTCTTTTTTTGCAGAGTCCATTCGATGCTCCTTTGCGGCGGGACGAGCTTTCGGAGGGCGAGGATATGTAGCTCGCCCTTGGATCCCTGGAGCTCACCCACCTTTATTTTTTGGTCACCTGATCTCTGTAGATATTTTCTATGTATTAGTAATATCTTGTCATGATTGTACCAAGCACTTATTATGCAATCATGTATTTATTTCATGTATCAGTGTTATGATTTCAGTATACTTTGTTTTTATTTACAAGCGCATTGTATACAGTGTAGAAACTATTTTGTATGGCTCAAATTGAGCACACAATGCTATATGTGGTAGGACAGCTTGCTGCCCTGTCACATTTTTTTTTCCCTTGTTATCGTCGCTATTAGCGTCCCAAATTTACTACTCGCATAGTTATTGGCATCGTTATTTGCATCGCAAACCGTCGCTATCAACGTCGATATGGGCGTCGGTATCAACGTTTGCGACGCTGATACCGCGCAAACGCTGATACCGACTGTTCTATGGCGTCACCAATAACGATGCTTTTTGCGACGACGGGGGAAAATTTTGTTATTTGTATTTTCATCGCTTTTAACGTCAGTATAAGGCCTATATCTTGTAGTGAATTGCAATGGAGCTTCTATGTAGAGATGTAGTTTGAGAGAGAGAAAAGATAGAGACACAAGGCTTTTGGTATTGAAGAGTATCTCAATAATGTTTTAGATAGGTATATGTACGATATACAGCCTGGACCCTTATGGGTAGATATGGGCATTTCCCTTTATCCCAACAAAATTTAGCTGCAACCTATCTAGAAAACTCCAACCTCAACCAAGGATTTCAAGTTTCGACACTCAAAAATCCAAAAAAAATAAAAAATAACTCCTAAACTAAACAAACACAAAAAAATCAACTAGGAAACAACATATCAAATAACTACACAATATCTAAACTATAAAAAAAATCTACCTACCTAAAGCTTTTTTAGGGGTTTTCAGTTTACACAAAAATGCTTAACAATGACATATTACTGGATCATACCATTGTGGACACGGGATATCCCATCAACATTGTGAATTCAGAATTGATAGAAAGACTAAACTAGAAATCCAAAAGGATGCCTCCACAATTCTATGGATGGTTGATGGCAGTTTAAGACAACCAGAAGATTGCTTACCAAAGTCCACATGATTGTCACTAATGTAGAATGCATTTTGGAATTTAGGATTATTAGGTTTGCAAGGTAGCCAAGCTATCAAATATTATTAGGGAGGCCATGGATATTGCAATCCGTTTGTTAAGTTGATATACCCACTAATTGTTTGATTTTTTGCAGAGATGCCAGACATGTAATAGTGGATGTATATCCTAAATCTCCTCAAAGCAAGAGAGTACCCTTATCTTTGATAGAATTAGATGCATTAGAGGATCCTTCTAGTAGTGACATTTTGTCCAGCAAGTGATGAATCAAGAGAGGGGTTCACTATAGAAGATGTCTACTAGGTGACTTTGAATGAGTATATAGAAGCTCAAGATAGAATTAGAGACACGCATGTGATTGAGCTAGATCTTGGTATGTTCAATGAGCCACGACCAATTAAATTAGGATTTTTACTCGGTTTTGGAAGAGAGGAAAGACTACATGCCCGTGATCTAAGAATTTCGTGATATTTTTGCCTTGAGAGCTATGATGAGGTGAGGGGTATTCCTCCTAGTCTAGATGTGCATACTCTTCCCCTAAAGCAAGATAGCCATCTTGTTTGATAGAAAGTGAGGCATATGCTTGTTGAGCTAATGGAAGGATTTGAGTAGCATAGTATTGAGGAAAGTAAATCCCAAGTAGGTGCTCAAAGACCACACGACTATGAAAGAAAAGCAATTAGATCCAAAGAGAAGAAAAACAGAAGAAGGAAGGACGCCAAACCTTGGCTAGTATGGGAGATTAAAGGGCTTTCCTTACATGTTAAGCGAGTTTGCACACTCCTTCCAGCCTCCTAGATTCCTCTCACTTTAGTATCTTGCGCTCCTTGTTGCATCTTTCTTTTTTACTCTTGTAGATTGCATTTCTAAAATAGGAAAGAATTTTAATGATTTTAAATTTTCAGTCTACAACTATGTCTAAATTTTGCAATGCTGATATCGACTGTTCTATGGCGTCGCCAATAACGATGCTTTTTGCGATGACGAGGGCAAATTTTGTTATTCGCATTTTCGTCGCTTTTAACATCTGTATAAGGCCTATATCTTGTAGTGAATTGCAATGGAGCTTCTATGTAGAGATGCAGTTTGAGAGAGAGAAAAGATAGAGACACAAGATTTTTGGTATTGAAGAGTATCTCAATAATGTTTTAGATAGGTATATGTACTATATACAGCCTGGACCCTTACGGGCAGATATGGGCATTACCCTTTATCCCAACAAACTTCAGCTCCAACCTATCTACAAAACTCCAACCTCAACCAAGGATTTCAAGTTTCGACACTCAAAAATCCAAAAAAAAAGATAAAAATAGCTCCTAAACTAAACAAACACAAAAAAATCAACTACGAAGCAACATATCAAATAACTACACAATATCTAAACTATAAAAAAAATCTACCTACCTAAATCTTTTTTAGGGGTTTTTAGTTTACACAAAAACGCTTGACAATGACATATTACTGGATCATGCCATTGTGGACACGGGATATCCCATCAACATTGTGAATTTAGAATTGATAGAAAGACTAAACTAGAAATCCAAAAGGATGCCTCCACAATTCTCTGGATGGTTGATGGCAGTTTAAGACAACCGGAATATTGCTTACCAAAGTCCACATGATTGTGACTAACGTAGAATGCATTTTGGAATTTAGGATTATTAGGTTTGCAAGGTAGCCAAGCTATCAAATATTATTAGGGAGGCCATGGATCTTGCAATCCGTTTGTCAAGTTGATATACCCACTAATTGTCTGATTTTTGGTAGAGATGCCAGACATGTAATAGTGGATGTATATCCTAAATCTCCTCAAAGCAAGAGAGTACCCTTATCTTTGATAGAATTAGATGCATTAGAGGATCCTTCTGGTAGTGATACTTTGTCAAGTAAGTGATGAATCAAGAGAGGGGTCCACTATAGAAGATGTCTACTAGGTGACTTTGAATGAGTCTATAGAAGCTCAAGACAGAATCAGAGACGTGCATGTGATTGAGCTAGATCTTGGTATGTTCAATGAGCCACGACCGATTAAATTAGGGTTTTTACTCAATTTTGGAAGAGAGGAAAGACTACGTGTCCGTGATCTAAGAATTTCGTGATATTTTTGCCTTGAGAGCTATAATGAGGTGAGGGATATTCCTCCTAGTCTAGATGTGCATACTCTTCCCCTAAAGCAAGATAGCCATCTTGTTTGATAGAAAGTGAGGCATATGCTTGTTGAGCTAATGAAAGGATTTGAGTAGCATAGTATTGAGGAAAATAAATCCCAAGTAGGTGCTCAAAGACAACACGACTATGAAAGAAAAGCAATTAGATCCAAAGAGAAGAAAAGAAGAAGAAGGAAGGAAGCCATACCTTGGCTACTATGGGAGGTTAAAGGGCTTTCCTTACATGTTAAGCGAGTTTGCACACTCCTTCCAACCCCCTAGATTCCTCTCACTTTAGTATCTTGCGCTCCTTGTTGCACCTTTCTTTTTTTCTCTTGTAGATTGGATTTTTAAAATAGGAAAGAATGTTAATGATTTTAAATTTTCATTCTACAACTATGTCTATATATGTGTCTACTAGCACCCTCCATCACAATTTTGACACATTAGAAAAGTGCAAATAAAGAGCGCATATAAGCATGCTTGTAAAAGCACGACTATTGGACCATGTCTATGGTAGCTTTTAAGTAGTGTTTGGGAAAAGGAGGGTTCACTTCTTCCTAAGACCTATTCATTTTAAGAGAAAACTCATTCGATTCAATGTGAGGAGAAACTGCCTACTTGTGAAAAATACAAGTGAAAAGGATTTGGGCCAGTTCACCTTTATCATAGAAGGATAATATCCGTCTCATGATTAAAGTAGAAGGATAAGATCCTTCTAAATATATATTGAAAAGGACCTTAAATAATATATATTGAATTTTAATTTTGAATAAACCTTTTAAATTTTCAAGTTTAATTTTTAAACGTTTTAACTTTAATTACAATTAAAGTTGACTCAAGAGTCAGGGCTGCCGCAACTGCCAAATTCCAAAAAACTAGAGAGAGAGAGAGAGAGAGAGAGAGGGAGTGTGTGTGTGTGTGTGTGAAGTTTGAACTCTTGTTTTATCATGCAAGACTCAAGCTGCAACTCAAGTTTGAGACTTCAGTTTAGCCTTTACTTGCTACCTCAAGGCTCATAGGCTCATGGTTCCACCTTGATTTCTACATGCTGTTCAGAGCTTTCTTTGAAGTTTAGCCCACCTTTCTGATTTGTGTGACCTCCACAATCCCTTCTTTCTGATTTGTGCGGCATGTTATATTCTATCCTCTCCCAAAGTTGGCCCAAGACATAGAATCGTTGTCGAAGGGTTTGTGAAAGCAAAGTCGCGTCTTCAGAAGAACTTGATAAATTTCTGGATAGAAGATCAGCAAAGATGCGAAGATGAAAGAATCTTTGTGCAAAGCTGTTGTCACTATGTTAACAGTGACCAGTTGAGCTAGCAGCCCTTTTCCAGTCTGTAAGAGACACACAACAAAACATACATAAGCTGCTGCATGGGACCAGTTAGTTTACAGCCTGGAGTGTTGGAAATAGTACACGGTCGACAGGCACAAAGGCTTTTATACTGTAGATGGAGTATTGATTGACATAATAGGACTACAATCGTCACGTTCATATCATCCAATTCAGCTCTGAATGCTTTGTAACCTCTCCATGCACCTGTACTTCAACCATTGTATAACACAGCCACTGCAAGAAGCAGTTATATCACTGAAAGATTGTCAAAATTTGTTTGGCGAGATGTTGCAACTGTATTGTATACTTTTGGACACCACATGAAGAACCTGTTGCCTAATACCTATACTTCTTGAAATTAAAGTATATGTTGGAGAGGGCTTGTTGACATGCTAACCAATTATCAATGACCAGACCAAAGCCGAGCTCGGAATTAGGCCTCCAGTTTAAACAGGTATAACATCAGCCTTTGCATTATCCTCGCATCTCAAAATATTCCCATCCATCGTCGCTGGTAGAAGACATCTTTTCCACTGACAACCAGTAGAGACAGGCTCCGTAGGAGGTATAATCATGACAATATTCTCATTCCTCTGATCCATGCCCATAACAGTAACTGTATTCCCTTCTCTGATGTACCCTTCCTTCAGTCTCATCACACGATCGTCACTAGACAAATTACGGGTTGATAGCCAGCGCAGAAAATTAGAAGGGAGTTGCCCATTTTTGCTGGTCTTCCAAATCAATTTCCTCCTCTACATATGGTGTAACAGTTGCACCATAACCCGCTTTTACTGAGGCCCGCCAGCCTGACTGGAAATCTAATATGTAAAAATCACCTGCTTGGCACTCTGAATAGCGCAATCCCCAAGTAAAAAAGCGATGCTTTGGCCCTGCTATATGTTACCGGAATTCCCAAAAAAAATAGGAGCGACAGTCGCTGTGGCTGAATGATCCCCCCCCCCCCCTCGTCGACTGAGAAAAACATTCCCTCTATCTCCGTTGAATTCGTGTCGTTCCCCGTCCTCCACGGTCGATCCTTCTTTTTTTTTTCCATCATTTTCGATCCTTTCTTTTGCTTTCCTTTAGGCTCCTCTTTTTTTAGAAAAGCGGCCCAGCCACTCTCAATTGAGGTTTCCTAGGTTTGCTACCAGATGTGTATACCAGAAATACAAATATGACCAACACCACATGAACAATAACCGAATGTATATAACTCGCAAGAAAAGTAGCTTTCAAGCCTCCAGCAAGAGTGTACACGACCACTCCAAGGGAAATAAGAAAACTAGCGACGTAAATGTCAACTCCAGTCAAAGCATTTACAACAGCAGAAACCCCCAGAAGCAGCCTAGCGGTCACAATTATGTTAGTGGCAAAGCAAAACACCAGAAAAACAATGTGCACCGTAAAACCCCACCTCACACACACAATCTCACAAACTGTGTGTGCTGATGGTGCCTTCCGTTTGATTTCAATGGCAAGTACTCCAAAAAGGAGCACCTGAATTGTCGCCCCACTCGCATACCAAAAAGGGCCATTGACACCATACTCCCATGCAACATTAGAGCTTTGCAAAATAGTAGCTGCCCAAGTCCACTGTGATACAATTACACTCGCAATCAAGCCTGTCTTGATGCTCCTACCAGCTGTATTGAACCATTCTGAGGTGTGCTGAACATCAAGTAAGCTCCCACATTTGGCATACATATCCACCAATGTACTTCGATTTGCATCTCTTGGAAATAGTTTAGTACTTCCTCACAAAGCCCATAATCGGCATATCTTGAAATAAGTGTAGCCCATGAGATTGCATCTTGAGTTACCAATCTATCAAAAACTCCCTGTTCTTCTACAAGCATGTCACATTTAGCATACATGTCAACCAGAGCATTGTTGATTAATTCCTCTTGCTCCAAACCCTCTTCACTATATTTTCCGCATAGAATGAAAGAGCAAACATAATGACTAAGTATGTACAAAGTATCAAATCACACACACAACTTTTGGGTGGTTTTCACACCTCGAATGCGCAGCAATATGACATCCATCCCCTCTAATCCTGCGCATCCTCCGGATGGGCCAACTACCCATGATCATTATCATCAAGTTCCACAAACAGATCAATCTCTTCATTATGCATTTTCGGTATATCAACAAGATTATATGTCATATCATATGTCTCTTCCATTGGAGTTTCTTCTCGTTGTTCTCTTGCAAATTCTTCCAATGTATAATCTTCATCATCTCTTTTCTTGAAAATCTTGATTCTTTTTCCAGCAATAGGCACTCTAAGCACTGTCCCATCCAATTCTGTCAGCTCATATGTTGCATTATCAAAGACATGTCTGACTATGTACGGCCCAAACCATCTTTTCACCATCTTCCGAAGTGCAGTATGCCGATTTTCAAGGCTGCTATCAAAGACCAATACCCAATCTCCCTCTTCTATTGCTCTAGGCCGCAAGCGATACCTGCTGTCAAACCTGTCCTTATTTCTTAGTCTAGCAACCTTCAACCTGTCAATAGCTAGTTGAATATCCTCTGGTCTCCTCTCCAACTGTCGAATCCGAAGAGCTAAGAGCTCCTCTCTCGTCAAATCCTCTTGCCAAGGTAAAACTAACCAAGTCAAAGCACAAGTCTCAGTCGGCATAACAGGTTTCTGACCATACATCAACTCTGCAGGCATATATCCTGTGGTAATACTATGAGTCATACGATCAGCCCACAAAGCAAATGGTTGAAGTCTCGGCCATTCTCCAATCTGTCCTCTGCATGCTTTGGCTAATTCTTTCACTATCGACGGACGCCCTCTTTCACTCTTCCCATTTCCCTCTGGATTATATGCTGTAGTTAGAGCCAACTTGATTCCTAGCTGAGAGAAAAACTCCCTAGCTTCATCTACATCCAATTCACCGCGATCCGCAGTGATCTTACCCACACAACCATATCTGCAGAAAATTTCCTCCAATAAGAACTTACACACTGCACTAGTGGTCTTCGTTCTCAAAGATCTGCCCTCAACATGATTGGTAAGATCCTCTCTAGCCAAAACAATATACATCATCTGCCATAGACCCATAGGCATGGTAACCAAGTCAACTACCCACTTATAATGAATGCATAGCAGATAGGTCGGATGAAGCTCATCTCGATGACGAACTACTGAATACATCTGGCAATCTCTGCAAGTCTCAACAAAGTGAGAAACATTTCTATACATGCCTTTCCACCAATATTTCTCCTTGATTTTCTCATAAGTAGCCCACACTCCTCTATGACCAGCCCAAGGACTCTCATGAAACTCCCTCATCACCTGTAACTGTGTCTCTCTATCGCAGACAACCCGCAAAGGTAATCCGCCTCTTTTCTTCGGATGCTTCCAAAGAAATCCGTCCTTGAGAAAATAACCATAGGCTTTCCTTCTAATCTTCTTGAACTCTTCATCTGTCCATTCATCTCTTTTGCTTAGTGTACTAAGGTACCTGCCAATCTGCAACCAATCTCCAACATAGAGCTCTTCTATGAAAGCCACAATATCATAGACATGACAAACATGATCAACCATAGTGGCTGAAATTTCTGCATCATCCTCTTCTGCAAGTAGAGTCTCCTCATCATCATATGGGCTCTAGACATCATATCTGCCACTGGATTATCCTTCCCTGCTATGTGTTTAAATTCCGGATTTAATGACTTGATGTATGCAATCCATCTCAGCATAGCTATATCCGGAGTAGAGCAACTCGTGATCATACCAATCAATGGCAAACAATCTGTCTCTACCACAACTGAAGCTCCAATAAAGTACTCCTTGTCACATTTGAGAGCTGTAACAATCCCCAATAACTCCCTCTTGATTTGTGGATATCTCCTCTGTCTCTCGTTTAGGACTTTCGCCCCAAACAGAATGGCATACCTATTTCCATCTGCATCATCTTGACCCACAGCCCAACCTATGCCAATTGGACTAGTGTCAACTCTCAATACAATAGGCCTTCCACAATTATAATCCGCTTTCCTGAGAGTAGGAGTATTCTGCAATAACTTCTTCAATTTCCGCATAGCTCTAGTGTGGCTCTCATCCCAATAGAATTTCTTCCCCTTTCGAAGCAGCTGATATAAACAATCTGCTATGTGTGCAAAATGAGGTATCCAAATCATATAAAACACACAAGCTCGAATGAATCTCCGTACCTCTGAAGGGGTAGAACAATACTCCGCAATCTTGCCTATAGCATTCACCTTATCAGGTGAGGGTTTCCTGCCATAATATCCACACATATGTCCAACAATGACAACCTCATTCACTCCAAAAACAGATTTTTGCCCTGAAAGTGTCAAGTTCACTTCTTCTAACCTGGCCAAAATCTTCTCACATGCTGAAATATGATCAGCCACAAAGGATCTGCATCCCTGCTCATTTAGACTCTCATTTTTCTCTTCTTCTGCACACCCCTTAATGGGCACATCATCCAAGAAAGGCATAGTAAGCTGAGGTATGTAATCACGAAGGACCTTATGCATGGCATTCATCATATGCGCAACAGAATTAGTGGCACCTTGAGGCAAGGTGCACATCCTGACAAGCCCAATAGGAGTTCTCATGGTGGTTATGTCCCTGCTTTCCAAAGTCAGCTGAAACTGATCATACCCTGAATACAAATCACCTAAAGAATAGATGGCACGTCCAGCAAATGCTTCTGCAAACTCATCCACAACTGGACCTATACCAACATTCCTGATAGTAACTCTGTTCACTGGCTGCATGTCCTGAATAAATCGGAGAGTACCATTCTTCTTTGGAACTGTAAACCACCTGTTTGAGTATGGTGCAGATGTGCATAAGCAGATCCATCATCCATGACCTTTGTTTCCATGCGCATCTCTGTGATGAATGGTTGTCCAAGAATTATAGGATAAGAGCATGAATCCTGCACAAAGAAATGGAAATCCTCTTCTACATCACCAATAGAAACCCTGACACTTGGACAAGCAGCATACAAATCACCTACAGTATTATTGGCGGCTCTCATACGCCACCCATGATCTACATCCATAGGCCATCTGTTACTCTCATAAACTCCATGAACTATGAGATTAATCTTTGAACCATGATCCACCAATGCAACATAAGGCACCTGTTTCTCTCCAATCTTTACCATCGTCTCTGTAGTTGCCCTAGCCCAATGGCTCCGCGAAAAGTGACTACGCAGTATCAAGACAGGCTCATCAATTTCAGCATAATGCATAGGCTGAACCCTCTTCTCTACCTGCGGAAAAACAGAAGCATTCTCAACCATAACCTCATCCTCATCCTCATCCAACTCCCCAATAAGAACTCCCTATGTATCAGTGGTAGACAATGCATGTCTTTTCCTCTTCAGGACCTCCTGAAACTGATCCTGAAACTCTCTTTTTGAGATGCCCAAAACCTCAGAAATAGTGAAAGTCACCTCACTGCCAAGTATCTTGTCATTAAAGATTTTCTTCATGTCTGTAGATGTCTCAATATCGGACATCAATCTAAACCCTGGCTGCTTTCTCTCTCTAGGCTCTTGCCTCTTTTCTCTCTTTTGAGCATCTTCCATTTGTCGATCTGGCCCTGGTCTTGAAGATGGTCCTGCAGTAGGTGGAGTAACAAACTCACCCCCTCTAGTCTTCTTAGTTGCACTTGGATTTTCTTCATTCCTCTTACGCTTCTCCTCAACAAGTGCATCTGCTCCCTGAGACTTAGCCAAATAAGCATAAATAGAGTATCTGTCAACAGGCGAATTCCAACCTGTCTCTGATCTGATGCTAGAGCCTGCACTAGTCAAAACCGTTTGCTGAAATTTTCCCTTGTTTGCAGTCTCCATAGCATAAGTCCATAATGTTGATTGAGTCTCTGATGCCTTCTCAATCTGGACTCCATATGCAGATGCATCACCTCTAGCTGTCACATAAGAAGTACGCGCAGCCATATCATCCACTAACTTCTTCATTCCACCTTTACCAAAGTTGGTAGCAAGTGGAGCACCTGTTTCAGTCAACCAAATCTTACCATCTTGCCCCCAATATACCAAATTCTTCCTCCTTGCATCCTGAAAAGATTCACAATCCCTGCAATGCTGATGGTCCATACTATCGCACCAAATACATCTCCGATCTCTCCTAGGTGCACTAGGAGCACTCCTAGGTGCACTAGGAGCACTAGAAGAAGTAGTAGGCGCAGTTGAAGCAAACTGCTCTTTCAACTTTCCCACCAACTCCGCTTTGACTGACTCTAGTGTCAAATCTGTTATGCCTTTGATTATGTCATCAAGAGAGGTAGGCACTGATGGAGCGGATGGTTTTGGAGCAGAAGGTATAGGCATCGGTTGTGGAACAGGAGGAATAGGTGGAGTGGAAACAATAGGCACTGGCATAGGCCAAGAAACTGGCTGAGGAGGAGAAGAAATAACAGGGATAGAAGCAGGCATAGGAGCTGATGATGGTGTAGGTGTCATGGAACCATTCTGTAGGCGAGTCTTCCATATCCTCCTCTTGGTCAAAGTCGAGACTGCATCCTGAGCATCCTGCCAATCCGTTTTAAGACCCATAGGCTTCGTGTGATCCTCAAGAAGCTCACCCAAATCTTCCTGAAGAGCAGGATCTGCAGCTTGTAAGAAAAGCTCAACTTTTTCAACATCCAATGCTCTTTGCTCAATGGCATCAAGCTGACTATACCTCTCTTCAAATTCTCGAATCAACTCTGAAGCAGCTAGACCTTTGTTTGGCATGTAGACCCACTCTCAGAATGACTGCCGAGTAGCCATATCAAAGTCGTCAAGGAAATATTCTTCTTTCAGGGCCTTCTTAAAATCTTGCGAATGTGTATTTTGAATAAAAAGATCAGTCACTTTTGCCCTCAAAGCGGGTGTGACAAGACGAAGGAAGTACTTACTCATAAGTCCAGCTGGAACTCCGAAAAACCCCATCTTGATCTCATATGTCTTCAAATATGCTGAAACATTACGGCCATCAAATAGCTTCTTCTCATTCTCAACTGCTTCAATCGCTTTAGTCACGCTATTTGCATTCTCCTGCTCCGAATAGAGTTGCCTTTGCTGAGACAACTGCTGTTGATGCAATTGTTGTTGCTGCTGCATATACAATTGTGTCTGCTGATTTTGGAGCTACATATACATGGACATATTCTCCAAATTTTGCTTTAGATCCTCTGTTGAAGTACTTGACGCAGCAATCATTGATGGAGCTGAAGTAGACGCAGCTGGAATTGTAGAAGAGGCTGAAATAGAGGCTGAAGTATCTCCCATCCTGAAATTTCTGCGACGCGTTCACGTCAGGTTCACCAAAAGATGTCGAAGGGTTTGTGAAAGCAAAGTCGCGTCTTTAGAAGACCTTGATAAATTTCTAGATAGAAGATCAGCAAAGATGCGAAGATGAAAGAATCTTTGTGCAAAGCTGTTGTCACTATGTTAACAGTGACCAGTTGAGCTAGCAGCCCTTTTCCAGTCTGTAAGAGACACAAAGCAAAACATACATAAGCTACTGCATGGGACCAGTTAGTTTACAGCCTAGAGTGTTGGAAATAGTACACGGTCGACATGCACAAAGCCTTTTATACTATAGATGGAGTATTGACTGACATAATAGGACTACAATCGTCACGTTCATATCATCCAATTCAGCTCTGAATGCTTTGTAACCTCTCCATGCACCTGTACTTCAACCATTGTATAACACAGCCACTACAAGAAGCAGTTATATCACTGAAAGATTGTAAAAAATTGTTTGGCCAGATGTTGCAACTGTATTGTATACTTTTGGACACCACATGAAGAACCTGTTGCCTAATACCTATACTTCTTGAAATTAAAGTATATGTTAGAGAGGGCTTGTTGACATGCTAACCAATTATCAGTGACCAGACCAAAGCCGAGCTCAGAATTGGGCCTCCAGTTCAAACAGGTATAACATCAGCCTTTGCATTATCCTCTCATCTAAAAATATTCCCATCCATCGTTGCTGGTAGAAGACATCTTTCCCACTGACAACTAGTAGAGACAGGCTCCGTAGGAGGTATAATCATGAAAATATTCTCATTCCTCTGATCCATGCCCATAACAGTAACTGTATTCCCTTCTCTGATGTACCCTTTCTTCAGCCTCATCACACGATCGTCGCTAGACAAATTACGGGTTGATAGCCAGCGCAGAAAATTAGAAGGGAGCTATCCATTTTTGCTGATCTTCCAAATCAATTTCCTCCTCTACATATGGTGTAACAGTTGCACCATAACCCGCTTTTACTAAGGCCTGCCAGCCTGACTGGAAATCTGATATGTAAAAATCAACTGCTTGGCGCTCTGAATAGCGCAATCCCCAAGTGAAAAAGCGATGCTTTGGCCCTGCTATATGTCACCGGAATTTCCAAAAAAAACAGAAGCGACAGTCGCTGTGGCTGAATGATTCCCCCCCCTTGTCGACTGAGAAAAACATTCACTCTATCTCCGTTGAATTTGCGTCGTTCCCCGTCCTCCACAGTCGATGCTTCTTTTTTTTTTCCATCGTTTTCGATCCTTTCTTTTGCTTTCCTTTAGGCTCATCTTTTTTTTAGAAAAGCAGCCCAGCCACTCCCAATTGAGGTTTCCTAGGTTTGTTACCAAATGTGTATACCAGAAATACAAATATGACCAGCACCACATGAACAATAACTGAATGTATATAGCTCGCAAGAAAAGTAGCTTTCAAGCCTCCAGTAAGAGTGTACACGACCACTCCAAGGGAAATAAGAAAACTAGCGGCGTAAATGTCAACTCTAGTCAAAGCATTTACAATAGCAGAAACCCCCAGAAGCAACCTAGTGGTCACAATTATGTTAGTGGCAAAGCAAAACACCAGAAAAACAATGTGCGCCGTAAAACCCCACCTCGCACACACAATCTCACAAACTGTGTGTGCTGATGGTGCCTTCCGTTTGATTTCAATGGCAAGTACTCCAAAAAGGAGCACCTGAATTGTCGCCCCACTCGCATACCAAAAAGGGCCATTGACACCATACTCCCATGCAACATTAGAGCTTTGCAAAATAGTAGCTGCCCAAGTCCACTGTGATACAATTACACTCACAATCAAGCCTGTCTTGATGCTCCTACCAGCTGTATTGAACCATTTTGAGGTGTGTTGAACATCAAGCAAGCTCCCACATTTGGCATACATATCCACCAATGTACTTCGATTTGCATTTCTTGGAAATAGTTTAGTACTTCCTCACAAAGCCCATAATTGGCATATCTTGAAATAAGTGTAGCCCATGAGATTGCATCTCAAGTTACCAATCTATCAAAAACTCCCTGTTCTTCTACAAGCATGTCACATTTAGCATACATGTCAACCAGAGCATTGTTGATTAATTCCTCTTGCTCCAAACCCTCTTCACTATATTTTCCGCATAGAATGAAAGAGCAAACATAATGACTAAGTATGTACAAAGTATCAAATCACACACATAACTTTTGGGTGGTTTTCACACCTCGAATGCGCAGCAATATGACATCGTTTCATCTGAACACTGACAGCAGTGTTGATCAAGTTTGTTGCTCCACTGTCCAAACTTAGCAAGGTATTGCTACACCCCGACCCACACCTATTTCATGTTTCTTTGTAGGATGTAGTGGTGAGCACCAGTGGCTCTCTCTCTCTCATCTTTGAATGGAAAAATTATTAGTGATAGCTTAAACTTTAAAGACAAAACATTAGTACTACATTCTTTTTGCTATGTGGCTATTAATAGGTTAAATGTTCGTGAGACATTGCAATTTAAAGATAGAGTTTGGCCATTAGAGGAGCTTGGATTTTCAAAAGGAACAAATGCATAACAAAAGGTACCTAATTTCAATGATTATAAAAAAGAAAATCACAACCACTCTATTTATCTTTGAGAAATGGCACCTAAATTGAAAGATAAGAGACAATGAGATCTTCTTGCATGGGTTGAGATTGAAAATATAGCCAAGCATCCTTCTAAAAAGCTAAAAGAAAATACGGATAATGTTGAGGGCTAAACCTCAATTAATATGTTATCTTCAAATGAATCATTCAATAACATGTCACTTGGAAGAAAAGGATTAATTTGAAAGAAAAAAAAAAGTAGGAGTGTATGGTGCATGGCAATCTTGCAAAAAGCTTATCATTTCAGGAAACACAAAAAATGGTAAGCTTATCATTTCAGGAAACACAAAAAATGGTAAGTTTTACTTTGCAATCAAATATATAGTTCTAAATAATGAAAGTAATACCTCATCTTTTACTTCTCTTATTTTTTAAACACTCTTTTCAATGGAATATTTTTCTTTGAGCAAAACAACTTGCATAGCAAACTTATGACATGATGTGTGAATATGGGATTTTAAGTTGCTAATTTTAGCATTTATAGACTCCCCTTTGGAATATGCACAATGTGGATGAGGATATTTCAAAAAAAATTTGCAATACATTTTTCAATGTCTCCAACCACTCCTTTCATTGCAGGAATTCCAGCATCTAAAGTGAACATGCACCCAACTCTACTTGATGATAAGACATGTGCTAAAATGATTTATTGCATGGCATCATATCTCATGAAAAGTACAATAGAAAAGTTTCAGCTAATCCATGGTTCGGTGTTTTAATTGATGAGTCCAATGATATCTCCTCACATGGACATATGGTTATTTATTTATCATAACTTGAGGGTGATTGTGTTTCTAAAACAAGCTTTTATAGTATCATATGCGTGCATAATGTCATTGCAAGGTATTTGTTCGAGGCTATTATTAGTTAGCTAAAGAAATGTAGGCTAGATTTGTCTAGATTCATTGCTTTTGGGTTTGATGGATGTTCTACAATGAATATAGGAAAGGAGAATTGTGTGCAAGTCTTATTGAAAAAACATGTTAATCCACTTTTAACTTCAATTCATTGTGTTGCCCATCATATGGCCCTTGCAACATCTAGTGTAGCAAAAGAGAAGCCTTATTGCAAAAAGCTAGAAAAACTTATTAATGCTATAGCTTCACATTTTAATGTTAGCATGAAGAGATTAGGTGATGCAAGAAGGCATTTTCCATGGTGGATTCCGTGAGACCACAGTGGATTCTATGAGTTTATTCCACAGTGGATTTCGTGAGGTTTTACAGTGGATTCCGTAAAACTATTTATTTACCGAGGCTCGTACACAAGGTGGATTCCTTGTGCGAGAAGTTGATGGGGACGCCTGTCCTTTTTGGGTGTCATGTTAATTTAATGTACACGTGGGTGACTCCATAGTGGGTGATTCCGCAAATTACATATTAAAATTAATGGACGTTTATGAGTTTAGAGTATACTCGTATTAAATTAAGGTTAGGATAGTGTTCCAACCTATTTATTTGTTTTGTAGCTGAACACTGCTAGGTATTCACTTTTGTCGGTTTAATTTTATTATTTTCTAACAATTGTGAATGCTTTAGTTGATATGTAAAGCAGGCCGATGGTGGCATTGGGAAGCATTAGGGGATAACGTGTATTCAAATTACCTAGAAGAAATTATCATTTTATTTGGACGCGCGTCTTATCATTAAAGGCATGGCGCAAATATTTATTTAGACGTGCTTATTTATTAAAGTGCTTGATAAATATTTATTATTTTGTATACGCATGGGCGCACGGCTTAAATTTTTCATTATTGGACATTGTATTTGGGCACATCTCGACTCTTGGGCCGCCCAACTACTTTATTGTTTATTTGGACAAAAGCAAACATAAAAGCTAAAGTATAATTATTATAAAATTGGGCTATTTTTTAGCTTTGAGATAAATAAATCTATAAATACATGCCTTGTGAAGCGCTCACACAAGGCATGGGGGGATATTATACCCAATTTATATTTTTTCCTCATGTCGTGCAAGTCTATCTTATTTCTTTTTTAGCTTAAGTAGAGGTCTTTGTTCTTGAGGACCTTCTAGTGCTTGCTATGTATACATCTAGCATCCGATTTGCACATCAATGGTATCAGAGCGAAGCTGAGATCAAGAGCTTCCAATCACTTACCATCTTGCACAAAGGCAAAGCTGAGAAGAGACATAAGTCAATTCAAGTTTATAAAGCTTAATAAGATTTATAATAAAGCTTAAGTCCCTAAGTCTTATCATGAGCAGCGGTAGCATGTACTTGCAGGCGCCAAATCTGCTGTGAACGTCCTCTTATCTTGGATGATTTAAAAAAAAATTGTTAAGTTTTTTTTATAAAGCCTAAGGCTTTGAAAGCTTACTAAATCTTAAAGATTCTATCTTCAAATTTCCCTCTAGCAAGCATTCACACCGAGTTCTTATCCAAATCAACCTCGAACTAGTTTTATAACTCTCTGCAAGCCCTTGTTCGTACTTGCACTCTGACAAAGATAGTTTCCAACAAGAAAACTGATACACATTTGGGCCATACAAAAGAGTTTCAGTAATGTGTACAATGCTCATCTAAATGAAGGCAAAGCATACTTGAATCCATATGATTGATACATAAAATAAATACAAGATTGCGTAATGAAAGCAACAGTCCAATCCACTTGGAAGAAGGATTTCATCAATTTCCGTATGCACAAAAAGAAGAAACTTCGCAAAAAAAAAACCAAAAAAAAAAAGAGAAGCGAGCCTTGTAAACCCAACTTTGAGCTACACTCATCCCATTAACAAGATTTCGAGTGTGTGAGATTGTTTGAAATCTTGTAGGATGACCGATAAAAATATGGAAGATTTTATGCCCGAAGGTGATTTACCGGAACCAACGATGGAGCAAAAATTGGACCTAATTATGATGCAGCTTCAAGAGAAACAAAGAGCACGTCAAACTTTGCAAGCTCAACTGGCCACTCTTCAACAAACAAGATGGACCGCAACCCGAAGATGTTATACGACGTACAATTGATGCGATACTTGAAGCATAATCTATCACGAAAGAAGCCAAGATAAGTAACAGAAATTTCAAATTTCGTACTTCTAATGGGTTATGTGACGGAAAGACTATTCTCGCTTTTATCTAGTCAGCTTGATGATTATTTCCATGAAAAATAGTATGTCGAAAAAGATAAACTGAAGTGTGTCATTAACCATTTACTAGATAATGCATCGCTATGGTGGACTGTTGTCCGCAAAAGTATTGATTGTCCTACTACTTGGCAGGCTTTTCAAAAGAAACTTTTGTAGAATTTTCTTCCACCTCAATTTCTTGAAAAAGCAATCAAACAGTGGGATCTCCTGCAACAAAGAGATAGCGAGCCTATTTCACAATATACTGAGTATTTTTGGAATGCCTTATTGCAACTTGGAATGCTCAAAGATGAACTTGAGGTAATCCACAAGCGCAAGTTTATGTCTAGTCTACTTGGTCACTTTTATGCAGATGTGAACATGTTCAAGCCAACGACCCTCGAGGATGTGATTTCTTTGGCCCATGATGCTGAAGACAAAATTTGAGGACGAGAGAAGCGACCACAACAATTTCCAACTAATGGTAACTTCGATACAAAGTAATTCAATTCTACCTTTCGAAGATTCAATCAAAATCTCTTTGTTCCATCTTCTTTTCGTAAATCTTGGACACGACCCCTTGCTTTACCATCAAACAAAAATCCAAATCCTAAGCCATCTTTCAAGCCAAATCCCAACATACCTAAACTCCCAGCCATTACCAATAATGTTTCGAAAGCCAAATCCATAGTCTGCTACAAGTGCCATCAACTTGGATATCTGGCAGTGAATTGCCAATATAAAAAGTCATTTATTCACATCAACTACTTGGGAGCGACTGAAGATGAAGACCACGAAGAAAATGCCCAATTTCACGAAAGAGGATGACAATATGGGTACTACTTGAGATACTTTACTAAGTATGCCAAATCCTCATTCTTTATTAACGATGAAATATCTTGTGGATGGTAAAGAAAAGATTATTTTACATGATTTTATTTCTGAAAATTTGGTCAAACAATTGAATTTACATACCCTTTCAACTCATTATCACTTCAAGGCTGCATTCTTTGGGTACTAGATACAATGGATTACAATAAGTTCATGGCTTAGAAATTAAAATTGGTGATTATGTTAAGCGTAGAAATTTCTTAGTTGAGCCTTTGCAATCTAGTGACATTATTTTAGGCGTCATAAATATAATCCCGATATAGATTATTCCACGGATTCAATGACGATTCATTCTAATGGGAAAGAAATCACATTACATGGTATGCATACCTTAGATACTTTTTGATTACATAGTCACACCCAAGCTAAACGTGCATTAAGAAAAGGTAGAAAATCCTACTTAATATGGGTGAATGAAATTGAAGCTAAGGAAAATCAGATGCATCCTAGGCACACACAATTTCTCTCACAATTTAAATATTATTTTGCTTCCCTACACGTCCTGAAGATCATAAAATAGACTTAATTCTAGGTTCTCAACCACCATGTAAAGCACCTTATCGACATAATCAAATTGAACAAAAAGAAATTCAAACCCAAGTTAAAGAATTGTTAAATCGAGGACTCATTAGACGCAGTAATTCTCCTTTTGGTGCACCTGTCCTATTAGTTAAAAGAAAAAATAACACCTATAGGATGTGCATTGATTATCGTGCCCTAAACAAGATTACTATCAAGAATAGATATTCGATCCCTAGGGTAGATGACCTCATGGATAAACTCCAAGGGGCAATGATATTTAGGAAGATAGGCCTTAAATCTGGATACCATCAAGTAAGATTGGACACATCTAATATTTTCAAAACTACATTTAGAACACAATTTGGACATTATGAATTCCTTGTTATGCCTTTTGGTCTAACTAATGCACCAGTCACATTCAGTGGTATGATGAATCACATATTTTTGAAGCATCAGCATTGTGTCATTGTTTTCTTTGATGACATATTGGTTTTCAGTAAGAATGAGAATGAGCATTATGAGCATTTATCCTTGGTTTTCAAATTATTGAAAGAGAATCAATTATATGCTAAGCCTGAAAAGAGTGAACAAAAAGAAATTCAAACCCAAGTTGAAGAATTGTTAAATCGAGGACTCATTAGGCCCAGTAATTCTCCTTTTGGTGCACCTGTCCTATTAGTTTTTTAAAAAAATAACACCTATAGGATGTGCATTGATTATCGTGCCTTAAACAAGATTACTGTCAAGAATAGATATCTGATCCCTAGGGTAGATGACCTCATGGATAAACTCCAAGGGGCAATGATATTTAGCAAGATATACCTTAAATCTGGATACCATCAAGTATGATTGGACACATCTAATATTTTCAAACCTACATTTAGAACACAATTTGGACATTATGAATTCCTTGTTATGCCTTTTGGTCTAACTAATCCACCAGCCACATTCAACTGTATGATGAATCACATATTTTTGAAGCATCGACATTGTGTCATTGTTTTCTTTGATGACATATTGGTTTTCAGTAAGAATGAGAATGAGCATTATGAGCATTTATCCTTGGTTTTCAAATTATTGAAAGAGAATCAATTATATGCTAAGCCTAAAAAGAGGGAATTCTTCCAAACCCACGTTGAATGCTTAGGATATACTGTTTCATCTAATAGTGTTAAAGTTGATCCTAAAAAGATAGAAGCAATTTTGAATTGGTTGATACCTAAAAATGTGCATGAACTATGTTCTTTCTTAGGTATTGCCAGCTTTTACAGAAAATTTGTGAGAAATTTTTCATTGTTTGCATTTCCTTTTACAAAATGATTAAAGAGAGGTATTGTGTATCATTGGTCTGATAATCAATAAGTCTTTTGATTTATTAAAACATGCCTTAACATATATCCCTGTATTGCAATTACGTGACTTTAATAGACCATTCTTCCTAGTAGTCACTGATGCTAGTGGATCTAGAATAGGAGCTGTCCTTATGCAATATTCACATCCCATAGCCTACTCTAGCTGCAAACTTAAACCATTTGAACTCAAGTATTGCAGCTATGATAAGGATTGCTAGCTGTAGTATAAGCTTTACGTCAATGGAAACATTATTTAATGGGATCTGAATTCATGATCAAAACTGACCAACAAAGTATCAAACATCTCCTTAGTCAGCCACAAATTTCTAACCGTCATATTAAATGGGATGCTTTTATTCAAAGTTTTCATCCACTTATCCAATATCAACCTAGAAAAGAGAATGTTGTTGCCGATGCCTTAAGTAGAAGATCAAGTATCCATAATATCTCTATTATATCTTTTGACTCCCTTATCCCTATGAAAGATACTTATGATCAAGACCCGAGTTTTTAAGCTAATTGGAATAAATTAGTTACAAATAACTAGATTCCAATAGAGTCATTGTCTTATTATGATGGATTTATGTTTTATGAGAAAAGCTTGTGTGTAACTGTTCCATTTCGATCATTTGTGTTGCATGAAATTCATTTTTCCCCATATCAAGGCCATAGAGGTATTATTTCTACTTTTTGTACATTCGTTAAAGATTTTTACTCACCACAAATGGAATCTGATGTTTCTAACTTTGTATCTGAGTGTTTAATTTTTCAAAGAATTAAGCGACACCATGGTAAGCAGTATGGTTTATTAATGCTTTTACCAATTCTAGAAAGACCATGGGAACATATTTCCATGGATTTTATAACTGGTTTGCCTAACACTTAAGCCAATCATGATATGATTTGGACTATTGTAGATCGATTTAGCAAACAAGTGTATTTCATTCCATGCAAGAAAACATTAACTACATCTCAAGCTGCTCAATTGTTTTTGAAAACTGTTTTTACTAACCATGGTTTGTCAAAAGTTATTATTTCTAACTGTGATTTTAGACTGTGCAATAATTTTTGGACTACTTGATTTGCTAATTTAGGTACAAAGATTGATTTCTCATCTGTATTTCATCTTGAAACAAATGGGCAAACAAAAGCTACTAACAATACAATTTTAGATCTTTTACATGCATACACAATATTTTCAAAACCACAAACATGGAATACACACTTGCATTTACTTTAGTTTGCATAAAATAGCACACCACATACAACTACATAGAAAGCACATTTTGAAATCATTTATGAAAATAGATTGCCTACACCTATTACAACATGGTCAAACAAAGTTAAAGCTGAGCTGATGATATTGCCAATATGCATGCTAGAATTTTTGCTGAAGTCAAAGACATGATTGCGAAAGCGAAGCAATCATACACTAAACAAGCTAACAAGAAAAGAAAAGCTACGAGTTTCAAAGTTGATGATTATGTTTAGTTACACATTGAAAAGAGAAGATTACAAAGTGTCAAGAAACACCCTGTTGTTAACTTAGCCCCTAGACTTTATGGACCTTTCAAAATCATCCATAAAATCAATGACAATGCATTTAAATTAGAATTACCCCAACACAGGCAAATCCACAATACATAAAATCATTCCACAGTGGATTCCGTGAGACCATGGTGGATTCTATGAGTTTTTATTCCATGGTGGATTAAGTGAGGTTTTACAAGCATGATTTAAAACATAACATTAATGGAGAAGACTTTAACATAGCCTTAGAATTTCAAGTTACTTTTGACAAGTCAATAGTAAATAGCTTGAATTCTCGATTTCAAGATAATTCTATACTTAATAGTTTAAAAATACTTGTGCCTACATAACATCCAATATATGAGGTTGTAAATTTGCGACGCACATAGCGATGCCAATAGCAACGCGAGCAGTAAATTTGCGATGCAAATAGCGACAGTAATAGGGATTTTTTTTTTTGTGGCAAGCGCTTGCAAACAAAAAGAATGTATACTGAAATCATAAAACTGATACATGAAATAAATACATGATCGCATAAAATGCGATTGGTACAATCATGAAAGGATATCACTAATACATAGAAAATGTCTACATAGATCAAGCAACTAAAAACTAAAGGTGTGTGAGCTCCAAGATCCAAGGGCAAGCTACAAATCCTCGTCCCCCGAAAGCTCGTCCCGTCGTAAAGGAGCATCGAACGGATTCTGCAGAAAAAGAAACAACACATCAATCCACCATACAATAATGCATTCAAATATCTAATGGTAACTACGGACAAGAAAGATGAGTGACTTACAGGGCCGCCGCATCTATACAATCGGTCGATCAATGCATTGAGACCGTGCCTCTCTGGATATCGAGTCTCAAGGCCTTGCGGATCGCAATTTGTAATGGAGTGCTGCAAAGAAAACAAAATGCTAACTGTTAGAAACATGATTGTCAGTACAAAGAATATTTCAAAAAAACAAACAAGGAAAACAAAAGAGAAACTCACAAAGTCCTCCAAATATGTCCTGTGGCCGCCACTCCCAAGATGATGGACCACTCCGGCCTCGAGTCGTGCCCTCGCCGCCTCCCGCTCTGCTGACTCCAACGTCCTGGCGAATCTCTAGCCTCCTCCCTCAGTTGGCGCCAGTCGTCTGCATCTAACCACTTGGGCTTTGCAGCCCCACTCTTGATTGCCTTGCGTGCGGATCGTCTATGTGACATGTATGCACGCATGCAATCCATCATCCAGCCCGTAGAGAATCTATCTACTGCGACTGGCACCGAAAACTCCTTGTGCAAGGATGCTACTATGTAGTCATTGCTCCCCTCCAGTATGTTATTCCAATGATCCAGGACGTTGTGCCAAAAAACTTGTTGGCACAACTCTCTCATGCCAGCCATCACCCTCCTCCCCTCATCATTCATGATGATGGCTCTTGACCTACTATCAACCAGGTATCCATAACCCCTAGGAGTCTGCCTAAGATGGGTCCTCTCCCATCTCCGTCCACGCTCATGGGCATATCCAGGAGACCCCTCTACATCTGGTGTACCGATGGGGGTAACCTCTCTCGGAGTGGCACTCAAAGGGGTACTACCAAAGGGGGTGCCACCAAAAGGGATGCCACCTGCTGACGGCTACGCAAAAGCCAGAGTAACTCGAGTAGACATCCCCACAGGTGTGACAAATCCTGGAGGTGACGCAGCTCCAGCTGAACGACGAGACGGAGACACCACATCCGTGTCTCCACAGCAGCATCCCCCTGATCTCGATGCAGTCCCTCCCTCTAGCCCAAGTCGTGAGTGTCGAGATCGTTTGCTCGAAGCTAAAGCATCTGATCGCACTGAAGCAGATCTAGCAGAGCGCCCTAACGAAGAACGAGACAGCTCTTGGTCTGCCATCTCTCTGAATCTCACGAGCTGGTTTGGAGACATGCGTGCCATCATGTCCTGAAACTCCTCATCGCTCATCCCTCGACTCATCCTGAAAATGTCACCTGCACAGAAAAAAAATGGTGTTAGAATAATCAATTTAAACTATACAAAGCACAGTAATATAAATCATTTTTGAAAAATCCCTCTTAAAATGCATATATTATGTACCTTTATGAAAAATCTAAATAACAAATTGAGTAATACAATTCTCCAAGAATGAAGTATCCTATGGTCCCATGTTAATCTCCTGACACAACTCTGCATACACTAGAAGGTCGATAGACATGTCAACACAAAAGAAAGAGTCTGCCTCGTTCTCAAAAAATTCTTGGACTCCTGTATTTCCATCATTGTTAGCCAATGCGGGCTCCAAGCTTGCGGTGGCCTCCACCCCTTGTAATATCGACCCCTCTATTTACATATTATCTTCATCTATGCTAAGAACATCGCTTTGATCATATACTCTCGCACTTCGAGGAGTTGAAGGTATAACATACCACCATCGAGGTTGTCGGGGGTTTGGATAGAAGATTACATGTTCACAAACACGTACAAAGCGAGTTTAAACCATTGTGACATAAACCATGTCGTATTACAATTAGCAAGCAAATGACTCTATGCATCTGTTCACAATGGGCCGGCAACACAAAGGTGTCGCGCAAATCCATCCATTTTTTTTCGGAATCTATTTTGAGAAATCTAGATGGACCTCGTCGAACTGTTGCTCCAGCTCCTCCAAGTACCACTTTGAACCACTGCACATCGAATAGTATCATGGAGAAGCTACAGTAATCCACCATAATAATACTTTGCAAGTTCCCAAAATACTCCATCTCATCCACAACCGTGTTCGGATCCATTGCTCATTGACGGTTCTCTTGCTCAAACCTTGCCATGACACCACAGTCCATTGTGGAGCGCATTTTGTCAATACGCTCCACGCGAAAATGTCGTCCGCGCGACCACGTTGCACTATATCTTTTGTACTATACATTGAAACACTCAAATTAGATGTCGCATATAAAATTTAGATACGACATATTCTAAACCCCTCATCACCTTTGGACTACATCCCCTCGAGAACTCCCACTCCTCCATTGAGACCTCTGTCCCTTCGCTGGATGCTGCAGTCAAGGCTCCATGCAACCATCGTGTTGACATAAACCGCGGCATCTCCTCCATGCCTTCGGGATATCGAATCGGTCGATGACGCATACTGCGTCGGAATTCAGCTTGCGCTTCCTCTTGATCTTGCCTTGCAATCTGGTACTTGGTGAGCCATGTCTCCATGGAGGCATGGTGCAACATACAAAAGCGATTCACCTTCTCTTCCATTGAGGTATCCATTCTTTTTTCTACCCCATTTCCAACCACCACATCTCCAGTCAGTCTATCATCGTCCTTTCAGCATCCATAGCATTTCATTGTCTGGTTCCACCATTGATAGCCATTTTGAGATATGCACTAACGCCTCTGACACCAATCAGCCTTCCGCCATGCTACCTTCTAAACGAGCTCGTTGTCGCACAAAGCCTTTCAGGGTTTTCATGAAGTGCTCTAGGAAGAACATCCATCGCGTATGGACAGGTCCAACAATCTCCACTTCGTCCACAAGATGCACAAGAAGGTGAACTTGTATCCTGAGCATGCTAGTGGGCAGGTATTTCTCAAAGAGATAGACCGTCTCCATTGCTCCCCGCCTCGCGGACTCAATAGAGTACATCTTAATCTCTTTCTGTGAGATCTATTGCACCAAAGTCGACAACTTGTAAATGGCCTCGCGAATTTCTGAAGTAAGGCATCCTGCGATCGCGATCGGTAGGACAAATTGCCACAAATGAGAAAGCATTATGAATAATGGCTACTTTTCAAATTGCAAAATGCCCACGCGAATTACAATCCATTCTGTTCACAAACCTGACATATCTTATGCCAATCATGGGATTTTAGCCCCGACAATTGGTTATCTTTAGAAAATGCGGACCTGAGAGAACGCATCATACCCGTCGGAGTGCGGATAGACTTGATTACTTGCTTCACAATGCGCTCTTCTTTGGTGGACAAAACCCAAGGAGCGCGAGGAAGCTGCACTCCCCCTTCAGCACTCGACTGCGGCCAAAGCACCTCCATCTTACCTACCTCCTTCAAATCCATTCGTGACCCTATAGTGTCTCTCTTTCCTGTGATGTGGTCCCATAGCAAGTTGCCCACATTCTTGAAAATATGCATAGGATCCAACAAGTGGTTGAGCTGTAAGTGGGTCCAATATGGAAACTCGTAGAAAACTGAGAACCGTCGCATTCCATTTGGATGTGATTCCGGGTTTACCATTTTCAGCTCATACCAGCTTGCAGCGTTCATACGTGTTGGAGGTCGTCCAAGAAAACCTTCCCTGAGTTCATGATCCTCTAGCAGGAAAGCGGCGTGTCCTTGATATACCATCTTCTTCATGGTGACCTTCGGGAGTCTAACTGTGGCCCACACAATGGACATGTATGATAACCTGAGGTAACCAGACCTGTAAGGCGAGCCACGACCTAGTGAATACTTGATTGAATGAAATAAAATATAGATATTACCAGCGAGAACGGAGGTCTGCTCACTTGAGCACTCTCCCAATCCTGAAAAGTCATGCATCGTCCACATGAGAATGGCTCGAATGTTGGCTGACCGCCGACCATTGCGCCTGCTCATATCTTGCACAGTGACCCCCTCCTCCCACAAAATCTTAAGCTAATCGACTAATGGACGAAGATACACATCCATATTTTTTACTTTGTAGCGGTCCGGGACGAGCAAGCTAAGGATGAGATGTCCTTTCTTCGTAGAAAGCCATGGAGGGATGTTGTAGTTGACAAGCACTATAGGCCACACACTGTAAGAAGTCGAGCGCAAACCGAATGGGTTCACACCATCCATAGCGAGACCGAGCCGAAGATTCTTTGGCTCTCGTGCAAAGCCTGGGAAGGTAGAGTCAATGTGGCTCCATGCACGTGAATCCGTTGATATTCGTTGAACTCCATCCGTGGACCTCTTCTGCCCATACCACGTTGTCAAGCTTGCCATGATAGACGTGCAAAACATGTGGTTTATGCGGGGGATGAGCAGAAAGTGTCTGAGAACTTTTTGAGGGATAGTTTGTCCTTGCAAGTCCTATCGATACCTGTGAGCACCACACTTTGGACATGTCTCCATAGTCTCCTATTCGTCTCGAAACAATATGCAGTCGTTGATACATGCATGGATGTTATTGTAGTCCATGCCAAGCTTCCGTAAAACATATCGTGCATCATCACGAGACTCAGGCATGCTATTTGCAGGTGGTAATATATGATATTTCAATAACCTGAAAAAAATCATAAAACACCTTGAAAAAGCACAAATGTTTACAATAATACTGTTTTTAAAAAAAATCAATGAAGCCTTTGTGCAATGTACCTGAATAACTCGGTCACACTCGTATCGCTCCAACCGTATTTTGCTTGCACACTTAAGAGTGCAAGCAATGTCTTCAACCGAGATACTCGGTATCCATCATATAATGGTATGGATGCTTTCTCTCTAAGCGGGTCAAATGTCTCAACATCCATGGGAATCAATGCATCCATCATTGCCTCCATCTCAGGCTCCAAGATTGTAGGTAGGTCGGGAAGGTTGTATGTCTCCTTTGGCATTGACGGTATAGATGGGCCTTGCTAGTGGTAGATTGGCTTTTGCAATCCATCCATCGCACGTCCACGAACTCTTCTAATTGGCCGCAAAGGGTGCACTCCCCTTTGGGTCGAGACATCACCCCCCTGGATAGAAAATTTGCCAACAAGACCCAATCTTATTGTGTATGGTTTTCAATTAGCTTGCGAGTACAATGCATGATTAATATTAACTTCAAATTACCATTTGCTGAAAATCCGCAATCGCCTGATCAATGATCTCAGATTGAAACTCGCCAAATCGTCGTACGTGTTCTATAGACAATCGGCGTTTTCGTCTAATTGCCAACTTGCATTGAGAGCAAGGACATGGGACACGCTGATTAAGATACGTCTCGCGATCTTGAACAATAAGACCTTCTTCGTTTTCCATCTTATCTACATTATAGCAAATGAGGCTTAAATGGATAGCTTTATGGAGATGTACGTCAAGTTGCAAGTTGACCATAAATCTTGCATTGTACATAGTAGTTGAGAGATTTATTGATGTTATATCTCGGCCTTGTATTATGCTCAAGGATTTGTTTGTCCCGGTAGATAATTATTCGTTAGTGTAAAAATTTGCACTAGAGGGCTTTGAGTATAAGTAATCCATTTATGAGTATCATTGAGGATCTCTGAGTCTAATAATAAATCAGTCTCCTAAACAAGCAAAAAAGAAAGTGATTCAAACATTAAACAAGCAAAAGGGAGAGGGAGAGAGAGAATGCACTCTCCCTCCCTCTCCCTCTCCCTCTCCCTCTCTTTCTCTTTCTTTCCCTCTCTCATTTCCTTCCCCTCCCTCTCCCTCTGCCTCTCTTTCTCTCCCTCTCTTTCTCTCTCATTTCCTAAACAAGCAAAAAATAAAGTGATTTAAACATTAAACAAGAAAAAGGGAGAGGGAGAGAGAGAATGCACTCTCCCTCCCTCTCCCTCTCTTTCTCTTTCTCTCCCTCTCTCATTTCCTCCCCCTCCCTCTCCCTCTCCCTCTCTTTCTCTTTCTCTTTCTCTTTCTCTCCCTCTCTCTTCCTCTCCCTCTCCCTCTCTTTCTCTCTTTCTCTCTTACTCTCTCATTTCCTCTCCTAAACAAGCAAAAAAGAAAGTGATTTAAATATTAAAAAAGCAAAAGGGAGAGGGAGAGAGAGAATGCACATTCTCTCTCTCCCTCTCTTTCTCTTTCTCTCCCTCTCTCATTTTCTCCCCCTCCCTCTCCCTCTCTTTCTCTTTTTCTCTCTCTCCCTCTCCCTCTCCCTCTCTTTCTCTCTCATTTCTTCTCCTAAACAAGCAAAAGAGAAAGTGATTTAAACCTTAAACAAGCAAAAGAAAGAGAGAGGGAGACTCACCGATGAGATATGGCGAGCGTGGGGCGGCTCCTCTTTGCGATGAAGGCTCCTCCTCTCCTTCGCGAACAACGGCGGCGGCGGCGGTGGCGGCAAGTCTTCTTCCTCTCCTTCTCTCACGATGGTCGCTCTCTCCCTCGCTCTCACTCTCAAAACTCACAAGCGGCAAATGCGAAATGAAAACCTACACTCGGTTTCGGCCGCTTTTTTGCGACGCAAATAGTGACGCAAGTAGCGACGCTATTAGCGATGCCGCTATCCGTCGTCGCTAATCGGCATCACTACTAGCTCAAATCCTTGTAGTGAATGGTAGAACTTGATAAGTTTAAGAAAGAATTTAGACATTTTAAGCATCAAGCTTCTAGATATTGGATACGATTCACATTGCTAGAGGTAGCTTCAACACTTGCTTGCAATACTATGTGGAGGGATGATTATCTTTTGAGTAGAAATCTTTCACATTTGTTTTTGGATCATGCTTGCTTTTAGTAAAACGTGCTTGACTTTTTTTAAAATTATTGTTTTATAGTTTTGGTTGTATTTCATTTTGTTCTCTTTCAAGTTAGTTCTTTTTTAGCCTTTTTGTATCATGACTACTTTTAATAAAATGTTCTTGACATTTTGAGAAAAAAATTTGCTTTTAAATTTTCTTGTATTTTATTACGTTCTCTTTCAGGTTAGTTTTGTTTTTTCCTTTTTGTTTCTTCTATGCTTTAACTTCTTCTCTTTTGGGTTTTTATTTTATACTTTTTCTTTATCTTTGTACTTATGAGGGATATACTTCTGGGAGGCCATAGACCCACTAATAGACATAGAAACCACTCGTATACATTTGGTTTTTTACTATTAAAAGTTTAGATAAGTAATGTAGATCAAGTTGCACAATGATAGTAAGGGCTTTCATTTCTAAGGTGTAAGAGATAAGTAATTGAACAAATTCAAGAGAAAACTTTGAGTATAGATCCTTTTAAATACTAGGAAAAATGTGATTATCCTTTCATTTTAGATTAAAAAGGGAACTGGTCCGATTCAATTTGCAAGGTCAAGGGAATTGGGCCGGTTCAATTTGGAATGTAAAAGTTTTGGATGGTTGAAATTTTATAGAACCGCCATAGACTAAGACGAGAAGGATCTATCTCAAGTTCACAAATTATTTTTTTCCAGAAACACTTCCTCAAGTTTCGAGGTTGTAGATATTTGCCTAGTAGATTTGGACCAGTCGAGCTGCCAAAGTCTATATGGGCCTTCTGATAGGACATTGTTTCCCTTTTTTTTGTTTTCCTTTTGAAAAGCATTTGGGTAAATTTGTAGCGATTTTAAACTTAGGACCTTGGAATCAAATGTAGGTACGGTGGCAAGAACGTCATCCGATATGCACGGTGCCAAACCCTTCAGGTGCCAAACCCTTCAGTGCAGGACAACAGCAAGGATCGATGAGCATCAAATGAAATCCTTTCGGTCGCATACGGTGATCTGTGCGGGCCGATACGACAAAGCAGCCGGCGCGCGAGATGCATGGACATCGGCAATATTGTATTGAGGCAAGCCCTTCGATGCATACATATTGCAGATAGCTAGGAGGGAGATTATAAAATCACAGCAAGAACGCTTAACGGACCACCTGCAGCGCGCGCCAGCAGGCCGGCACATAATACAGGAGGTGGGTTTATCTAGATCACGGGGGTCTGTAGGATGGCACGTTTAATGCAGGCGATAACGATGGTGATAATCACAGTGAGCGTTGCAGGCAACGCGATCGACCGAACTGATCATGGGGCGGAGGCAGCTTCTGGGGTGCAGTGCTCGAATCCGGCTGACTTCCAGGGTGTAGCATTCACGGACTGCCTGGCGGCGTTGCCACAGGTGGGCTAATTTGATAATTACTGTAGGGGTTGGATCAATGGCTGGTAAATAATTAGAGCTGCGGCATATGCGTATTTATAGTCCCGACGTAGAACTTCAAGCTCTGCTCGACGTTTTCTGGTGGCCAGGACCTGCTTGCCAACGGGCAGACTATGCTGGGGGGCCTGCCCGGGGAGTTGAATAGTTTCCAAGTCGGCCGCCACGGCTCATGCGCCCTCCTGATAACGAACCTCTCGGGCGTCCATGTCACTTACCAGAACAGCAACATTCGCGACTCCTTTCTCAACGTCATCTATACATGTGCCAATTATGGCGCCGGAGGCAGCATCCAGGACGTCAACTTGGCTGTCACATTCTCTGTCGAGGCTACATAGCAAGAAATTCTTCTTGGATGGAAACTACAATTCATGTCGGTATTGGCCATTCAGAAAGGGTAATTATAAATCGAGATGTACATGCATACTAGTGTTAATGCGTCACAAAAAAAGCCATTGGCTTGACAATGTCGTTGGATTTATCTTCAAAATCTCGAGGTTTTAGTTTTTGGCACTAAACGGATGTTTTTCCACATCTTTTCTTCCAGGTTTCTGTGTGTAGTTCCGCCATCGTCCTCCATCTCCTTCTTGTTCTTTCCCCCCCCGGAAGGACTAGGCTTAACCTCAGTGGGTTTTGGGAGGGAAATAGCTGGTTTTATAACTAAAATGCTTTAAAAATAGCCTCAAGACGGGCTTCAATTTCAACCGGTTTTTTGAGAATCTTGCTTGGAAAAAATACACTAAAGGATGGTTTTCTGTGAGCACTGCTTCCCCCCGTTTGCTCGACACTTAATGGTGAAGTCTTTGCATTACAAACCTGTGATAGATGTGTGCAGTATATCTCAACATAGATGTGGCCAGTGTTGTGCTTATATGCATGAATACATGTCCATGTATGGCTTTGCTTGTTGGATGTCTACATTGAATAATTAATGCATCTAGGTGCATGCACATCCCATATGCGTATGCGCTTCAGAGACACTTTTTGTCAATCTCATTTTGGATAGATTCTTTTCAAACACACACACACACACACAAGGTCTTTGCATATACATAATGATACACAAAAATGAATTATATAATCTATTTATGGATATATGTCTCCTACCTCAACTTCACTCCACTGCTTTCACACAAGCATATTTGCATTAGTACATATGGACTTTCTAATATGAGTTAGAGAAGACCTTTTGTTCAACGTTCAATGATATTGTATTTTGTCTCCCTATTATAAGGCAATCTCTTTTCTCTATCCCTTTTCAAAGAGAGAGAAATATGAGACTAGCATCTAGACTATGTAGGATCAGTTTTGTGTACTTGATGAATAGTTTCCTAGGCCAATGAGATTAGAACAATATGAAATGGTGAGACTTCACCTATATTGCTTGATCTGAACTAGTTGTATGCAACTCACTTGATTGATTCTCCATGCCTCCCCCCCCCCCCCCCCCCCCCCCCCCGCTCCCCCAATGGGGCATTTGGCTAATAAGGGGCCTCTAAAATTGTTACTTTTCTCAGAATGCATCCTTCTCACACAATCAAATTGAAAATGTGAAAAATCATTGCACTACAAACCACATATTGTGTACTCATCAAGGTTTATCACAATTTTTCAAAGATGTATTAATTTTCGAGTAAGTATGCACTCTCTCCCCATCACTCCTCCTCTTGAAGTCTCATTAATTATGGGCCCATTCTCTTCATCAAGTTTATATTTGCTCACCTCTTGTGAGTTTTAGAAATCCCATAGGAATCCTCATACAACCTTTGAAGCTACAACATAATGCTTCTAAGAATTGCCCTCGATCTACAGATGAGACAATGACAAATGATTAGTCACAGAAAGAGGGAATGGGTAACTTTCATGTCATAAGAAAGACATGATCTTGGAAAGCCTTAGCCGTAAAAGGTTTTAGGCTTTAGTATAGCATACGGTCAATATTGTGATGCTAGATTTTGATGCCCTTAAAATTATTTTTGATTCATAAATATGTGCCTCGCTATGCATTGTGATGCTAGGAATGTATAAGTTTCATGTCATAAAAGAAAGCCAATATCTTGGAAAGTCTTAGCCATAAAAGGATCTAAGCTTTACTACAACATATGGTTCATATTGCGATCCTAGATTATTGTGCAATTTACAAAAACTTTGACTCATTGATATGGGCCTCGGTATACATTGTGATGCTAGAATAAAAGACAACCCAAGCAAACTACCTAGGAAGAATGAACTCCACAATGCCCAATCCCTATTGATGCCTAGTATCGTGGTGTTCATTCTTCCTAGCAAGCAAGTGGGTCTACTTACAACAATCCAAGACCAATGTGACATGGATACTCAAGAAATATTAGCACCAAAATGCAATGGGTCCCTAAGGCCTTATGTGTATCCAAGGTTACTACATTAAGAATAGATGGAGTTGGCTATTTAAGCTTGAATAACCATCTAATCCCTCCAAAATTTTAAATTCATCCTTGCTAGCAACTCAAAAATTGTCATGCCATCAACAATCACCCCAATAAAACATGCTAACTTAGGTGAGAAACTCTAAAGGAATAAGATATGCACAAATTGAGCCTATGACTTTTAATTCTTAAAAAAACTTGTAGTACTTGCAACAAATGACTTGAAATAGACTACTATTCCTAAACAAAATCAGGTACTTCAACCATAAGTGCCAACGATTAAGAAATCATCCTAACAATAACCTCTAGTTAGACCCCCAAAAATGTAGGAAAAGGGCACCACTTCAACTAGTTATAGTTGTTGCCACAATACCAATCATTAACTCAGAAAATATGAAGAAGACCTATGAGGAACCAAAAAATACAATCAGTTTTGCCTTCTTAGTGGGATTTAGGATTGTAACAATGTATGTACATGGCTGGGAAAATAATAAGCTTGAGATAGCACAACTCAAAGAGTATTGAAAGGTATCAATAGAGAAGATTTACAAGACTAAGAATGCCTAAAAGTGAATAGGCATATAGGCATGGCTAGGGGAAAATAGTGCCTTGGTGATGGCTCGAAGTGTGTCCATACACATCAATATTCAAATATAGTAGCATTCTCTTCTCATATTTTAATAAGCACTCCTTTTGGGAGCTAGAGTTCACCAAATGGCAAGGCCTAATGGTTACTCCATTTCGAACGATGCTTGTTGAGAACCACAGGCAACCAAAACCAAAGAAGATAGCAATTGCTAATAGAAACTAAGTTTGAGTTAATGATCCAAAATCAAAACCTTAGCCAGTATTACATATGCATAACCATCAAGTATGTGTTATTAAACTTAACCACCTTTAGATATCTACCCATCATATATGAGACTCGATCTTAGAACTAGTTGCAAACATGGATGGTGATATAGGTGAGACTATTATCACATGCCTCAAATGGCTTGACAATACATTCACTATGTTTGCTAGTAGCTTTGACAAAATCGATTTAGGTCTTGTAGATAGCAATAGATTTGATGCAATTTAAACCCTTTTGTGTTCCTAGAGAGATTACAAATCCACATTTACTGAGCATGTCACCATAGCCATAAGAGCTCATAGTAGCAACATGTGTTTTAAGAAGAGAAGCTCTATGTTGCCACTTAATCAACTCCATTAAAGCTAGAAATTGAGACACCCTTGATGCTCTTTACGGTTTTTGTATGTACAGATCAATACGTGGATTTGACAGGCTAAGTTTCCCTATTCTAAGGTCGCCAATGAGAGCTGAAATTTGAAGTGATTTTAAGAATGTAAAAGTGGTGTGGGAGGCATAAAAGAGCAAGATCTCATGGAAAATGAATCGAGTCTGGATGAAGGAGCTTGAGTTTTCCTAGATGCTTTTTGACCCCACAAATCCAACGCTAGTCTCCACTCATCAATCAGAGGTTGTTTGATCCCCCATTTAATGGTCATCGCAAGATATGCTTTGCAGGCCCACTCTTGAGTGTGTCTGATCGTCTATGTGACATATATGTACGCATGCACTCCATCATCCAGCCCATAGAAAATCTATCTGTTGTGACTGGTAGTGGAAACTCCTCATCCAAGGATGCTACTATGTAGTCCTTGCTCCCCTCCGGTATGTTTTTCCAATGATCTAAGACATTGTGTCGAAAAACTTGTTGGCACAACTCTCTCATGCGAGCCATCACCCTCCTCCCCTCATCATTCATGATGATGGCTCCTGACCTATTATCGACAAGATAGGCATATCCCTCTGGGGTATGCCTAAGATGGGTCCTCTCCCACCTGCATCCACGCTCCTAGGCATATCGAGGAGACCCTTGTACATCCGGTGTACCGACCGGGGTAGTATCTATTAGTGTAGCACCCATAGGGGTGCCACCTGCAGACGGTTGGAGTAACTGGAGTAGACATCCCCACAGGAGTGACAAATCTTGGAGATGATGCAACTCCAGCAGAACGACGAGACGGAGACACCGCGTCCATGCCTCCACACCAACCACCTGAGCCACGCTTCCTGGAACCACCACGAGAGTGAGGAGTTGCACCTGTATCCCATGATGACCACGGGTTCACTGCCTCTGTATCTCTACAGCATCCCCTTGACCCTAAAGTACTCTCTCCCTTTGGACCAAGTCTGGAGCATCGACCTCATCTGCTTGAAGCTGAAGCATCTGATCGCGCCGAAGTAGATCTAATAGAGCGGCCTGACGATGTGTGAGACAGCTCCTGGTCCACCATGTCTCTGAATCTTGCCATCTGATTTGGAGACATATGTGTGAAGATATCTTGCAACTCCTCATCGCTCATCCCTCGATTGATCCTAAAAAGGTCACCTGCATAGACAAAAAATAATGTTAGCATAATCAATTTAAATCATACAAAGCACGGTAATATAAATCCTAAAAAAATGATCTCACTTAAAATGCATATCTTATGTACCCTTATAAGTGATTAGTCAACGAATTCAGTAAGTGGATGCTCCAAGTATAAAGTATCCTATGGTCCCATATCAATCTCCTGACATAACTCTGCATACACTGGAAGGTCGATAGACATGTCACCACAAAAGGATGAGTCCACCTCGTTCTCAAAGAATTCTTGGACTCTTGTATTTCCATCATTGTTAGCCGATGCTAGCTTCTCTACATGCTCCAAGCTTTCGGTGGCCTCCACCCCTTGCAATATCGACCCCTCTATTTGCATATTGTCGTTATCTATGCTTGGAACATCGCTTTGATTATATACCCTTGCACTTCGGGGAGGTGAAGGTATAACATACCACCATCGAGGTTGTCGATGGTTTAGATAGAAAATTACCTATTCACAAACACGTATAAGAGAGATTAAACTATTATGACATGTACCATGTCGCAATACAATTAACAAACAAATGAGTTCATGCACCTGTTCACAATGGGCTAGCAACACAAAGGTGTGCCGCAAATCCATCCATTTTTTTTCGGAATCTATTTTGAGAAATCTAGATGGACCTCGTCGAACTGTTGCTCCAGCTCCTTCAAGTACCACTTTGAACCACTGCACATCAAATAGTATCATGGAGAAGCTATGGTAATCCACCGTAACAATACTTTGCAAGTTCCCAAAATACTCCATCTCATCTATAACCATGTTTGAATCGGTTGGTCGTTGCCGGCTCTCCTGCTCGAACTTTACCATGATACCACAGTCCATTGTGGAGCACATTTTGTCAATACACTCCACGCAAAAATGTCGTCCGTGTAACCATGCTTCACTATATATTTTGTACTGTACATTGAAACACTCAAATTAGTTATTGCATATAAAATATAGATACAACAAATCCTAAACATGTCATCACCTTTGGACTACATCCCCTCGAGAATTCCCACTCCTCAATTGAGACCTCCATCCCTTTTCGAGACGCTACGGTCAAAGCTCCATGCAACCATCGTGTTGACATGAACCGCGGCATCTCCTCCATGCCCTCGGGATATCGAATCGGTCGATGGTGCGTACTACGTCAAAATTTAGATCGCGCTTCCTCTCGATCTTGCTTAGCGATTTGGTACCTGGTGAGCCACGTCTCCATAGAGGCATGTTGCAATATACAAAAGCGATTCACCTTCTCCTCCATCGCATCATCCATTCTTTTTTCTACCCCATTTCTAACCACCACATCTCCGGTCAGTCTATCATCATCCTTCAACGAACATAGCAAGTATTTCTCAAAGAGACAGACTGTCTCCACTGCTCCCCGCCTCGTAGATTCAATAGAGGAAGTCTTAATCTCTTTTTGTGAGATCCATTACACTAAAGTCGACAACGTTTAAATGGCCCGGCATTTTTCTGGAGTAAGGCATCTTGTGATCGCGATCGGTAGTACAAACTACCACAAATGAGAAAGCATTATGAACAATGGCTACACTCCAAATAGCAATATGCGCACACCAATTACAATCCATTCATAGTACAAACCTAACATATCTTATGCCAATCATGGGATTTTAGCCTTGATAATTAGTCGTCTTTAGAAAATGTAGACCTGAGAGAGCTACATGCCCGTGATCTAAGAATTCCGTGATATTTTTGCCTTGAGAGCTATGATGAGGTGAGGGGTATTCCTCCTAGTCTAGATGTGCATACTCTTCCCCTAAAGCAAGATAGCCATCTTGTTCGACAGAAAGTGAGGCATATGCTTGTTGAGGTAATGGAAGGATTTGAGTAGCATAGTATTGAGGAATGTAAATCCCAAGTAGGTGCTCAAAGACAACACGACTATGAAAGAAAAGCAATTAGATCCAAAGAGAAGAAAAACAAAGAAGGAAGGAAGCCATACCTTGGCTAGTATGGGAGGTTAAAGGGCTTTCCTTACATGTTAAGTGAGATTTCACACTCCTTCCAGCCTCCTAGATTCCTCTCACTTTAGTATCTTGTGCTCCTTGTTGCACCTTTCTTTCTTGCTCTTGTAGATTGCATTTCTAAAATAGGGAAGAATGTTAATGATTTTAAATTTTTAGTCTACAACTATGTCTATATATGTGTCTACTAGCACACTCCATCACAATTTTGACACATTAGTAAAGCGCAAATAAAGAGCGCATATTAGCATGCTTGTAAAAGCACGACTATTGGACCATGTCTATGGTAGCTTTTAGGTAGTGTTTGGGAAAAGGAGGGTTCACTTCTTCCTAAGACCTATTCATTTTAAGAGAAAAATCATTCGATTCAATGTGAGGAGAAACTGCCTACTTGTGAAAAATACAAGTGAAAAGGATTTGGGCCAGTTCACCTTTGTCATAGAAGGATAATATCCGTCTCATGATTAAAGTAGAAGGATAATATCATTCTAAATATATATTGAAAAGGAACTTAAATAATATGTATTGAATTTTAATTTTGAATAAACCTTTTAAATTTTCAAGTTTAAATTTTAAACGTTTTAACTTTAATTACAATTAAAGTTGACTCAGGAGCCAAGGCTGCCGGAACTGCCAAATTCCAACAAACTAAAGAGAGAGAGAGAGAGAGAGAGAGAGAGAGAGAGAGTGTGTGTGTGTGTGTGTGTGTGTGTATGTGTGTGTATGAAGTTTGAACTCTTGTTTTATCATGCAAGAATCAAGTTGCAACTCAAGTTTGAGACTTGAGTTTAGTCTTTACTTGCTACCTCAAGGCTCATAGGCTCATGGTTCCACCTTGATTTCAACATGTTGCTTAGAGCTTTCTTTGAAGCTTAGCCCACTTTCTGATTTGTGCGACCTCCACAGCCCCTCCTTTCTAATTTGTGCGACATGTTATATTCTATCTCCTCCCAAAGTTGGCCCAAGCCATGGAATCCATTCATCTCAACACTAACATCAGTGTTGATCAAGTTTGTTGTGCCACTATCCACACTTAGTAGGGTATTGCTACACCCCGACCCACACCTATTTCATGTTTCCTTGTAGGATGAAATGGTGGGCACCAGTGGCCACACCTATTGTGCTGCGAGTGAGTGGTAGCACAACCTCATCTTGGGCAGTGGAATCTCCTGACGACCTGCGGCCGTGAGTGGCACTTCTGGAGTGGCAACTTGCAAGCATAGGCTAGTAGGTAGATGTTTAGAGAGAATGTGTGTGTGTGTGCCAATCATTGATAGGTAATCGGGATCAATAAACCATCATGCGAGAGATATATATATATAGAAAGAGAGAGAGATAGGGAGAGAGAGAGAGGGAGAGAGAGAGAGAGGGAGAGAGAGAGAGAGAGAGAGAGTTCATTTGGCATCACTTTGGAACCTAAAGCCTCAAGGAACTTGAAGGCTACATTATTGCAACACGAATCTACAATGCAACTTGCAAGGCTCAAGCACGATGTTATACAAGGAATAAGAAGAAGACCAGTCTCCCTGGTGTATACATATATGCTTCTCTCTCTCTCTCTCTCTCTCTCTCTCTCTCTCTCTCTCTCTCTCTCTCTCTCTCTCTCTCTCTCTCTCATCTTTGAATGGAAAAATTATTAGTGATAGCTTAAACTTTAAAGACAAAATATTAGTACTAATTTTTTTTTGCTATGTGGCTATTAATAGGTTAAATGTTCGTGAGACATTGCAATTTAAAGATAGAGTTTGGCCATTAGAGAAGCTTGGATTTTTAAAAGGAACAAATGCATAACAAAAGGTAGCTAATTTCAATGATTATTAAAAAAAAAATCACAACCACTCTATTTATCTTTGAGAAATGGAACCTAAATTGAAAGATAAGAGACAAGGAGACCTTCTTGCATGGGTTGGGATTGAAAATATAGCCAAGCATCCTTCTAAAAAGCTAAAAGAAAATACGGATAATGTTGAGGGCTAAACCTCAATTAATATGTTATCTTCAAATGAATCATTCGTCACTTGAGGAAAAGGATGAATTTGAAAGAAAAAAAGAAGGTCACTTACTTTTTTAAGAGGATTGGTTGGATCAATTAAAATGGCTTATTTATGATAGAGATGAAGTAAAATGTATTGCAAATTTTGTTTGAAATATCCTCATCCACATAGTGCATATTCCAAAGGGGAGTCTATAAAGTTTAAAATTAGCAACTTAAAATCCCATGTTCACACATCATGTCATAAGTTTGGTATGCAAGTTGTTTTGCTCAGAGGAAAATATTCTATTGAAAAGAGTGTTTAAAAAATAAGAGAAGTAAAAGATGTGGTATTACTTTCATTATTTAGAATTGTTTATTTGATTGCAAAGTAAAACTTACCATTTTTTGTGTTTCCTGAAATGATAAGCTTTTTCCAAGATTGCCATGCACCATACACTCCTACTCTTTATAATGATGATAAGACATGTGCTAAAATGATTTATTGCATGGCATCATATCTCATGAAAAATACAATAGAAAAGTTTCAGCTAATCGATGGTTTGGTATTTTAATTGATGAGTCCAATGATATCTCCTAACATGGACATATGGTTATTTATTTATCATAACTTGAGGGTGATTGTGTTTCTAAAACAAGCTTTTATAGTATCATATGTGTGCATGATGGCATTGCAAGGTCTTTGTTCGAGGCTATTATTAGTTAGCTAAAGAAATGTAGGCGCATGGGTGCACGGTTTAAATATTTCATTATTGGACATTGTATTTGGGCACAACTCGACCCTTGGGCCACCCAACCACTTTATTCTTTATTTGGACAAAAGCAAACATAAAAGCTAAAGTATACTTATTATAAAATTGGGCTAGTTTTTAGCTTTGAGATAAATAAATTTATAAATACATGCCTTGTGGTGCGCTCACACAAGGCATGGGGGGAGATTATACCCAATTTGTCTTTTTGCCTCATGTCATGCAAGTCTATCTTATTTCTTTTTTAGCTTAAGTAGAGGTCTTTGTTCTTGGGGACCTTCCAGTGCTCGCTATGTATACATCCAACATCCAATTTGCACATCAGTGGTATCAGAGCGAAACTGAGATCAAGGGCTTCCAATCACTTACCATCTTGCGCGAAGGTGAAGCTCATGGAATGAACCGGATTTTTAGTCAGTATCCGTCAATACGAGCGTGTTCCTAGTAGTGAAGAACCTTCTGCTATGCCGTTGGATCGCGAAGGACCACTCTCTGTTGAGGTAGGACCACTCGAGAAGCTTCTTCATCAACACTTGTTTTTTTTCTTAGAGCAGAGAAGAGACATAAGTCAATTCAAGTTTATAAAGCTTAATAAGCTTTATAATAAAGCTTAAGTCCCTAAATCTCATCGTGAGAGGTGGCAGCATATACTTGCAGGTGTCAAATCCGCTGTCGACGTCCTCTTATCCTAGATGATTTCAAAGAAATTTGTTAAGTTTTTTTATAAAGCCTAAGGCTTTGAAATCTTACTAAAGCTTAAAGATTCTATCTTTAAATTTCCCTCTAGCAAGCATTCACACCGATTTCTTATCCAAATCAACCTCGAACTGGTTTTACAACTCTCTGCAAGCCCGTGTTCATACTTGCACTCTGACAAAGACATTTTCCAACAAGCAAACTGATACACATTCAGGCCATACAAAAGAGTTTTAGTAATGTGTACAATGCTCGTCTAAATGAAGGCAAAGTGTACTTGAATTCATATGACTGATACATAAAATAAATACAAGATCGCGTAATGAAAGCGATGATACAATTCACTTGGAAGAAGGATTTCATCAATTTCGGTACGTGTAAAAACAAGAAACATCACAAAAAAAAAGCCAAAAAAAAAAGAGAAGCAAGCCTTGTAAACCCAACTTTGAGCTACGCTCATCCCACTAACAAGATTTCGAGTGTGTGAGGTTGTTTAAAATTTTGCAGGATGACCGATAAAAATATGGAAGATTTTATGGCCGAAGGTGATTTACCAGAACCAACGATGGAGCAAAATTTGGACCTAATTATGATGCAACTTCGAGAGAAACAAAGAGCACATCAAACTTTGCAAGCTCAACTGGCCACTCTTCAACGAACAAGATGGACTGCAACGCGAAGATGTTATATGACGTACGATCAATGCGACACTTGAAGCACAATCTATTAGGCAAGAAGCCAAGATAAGTAAAAGAAATTTCAAATTTTGTACTTTTAATGGGTTACGTGACGGAAAGACTATTCTTGCTTTTATCTAGTCAGCTTGATGATTATTTTCATGGAAAATATATATCGAAGAAGACAAACTCAAGTGTGTCACTAACCATTTAGTGGACAGAGCATCGCTATGGTAGACTGTTATCCGCAAAAGTATTGATTGTCCTACTACTTGGGAGGCTTTTCAAAAGAAACTTTTGTAGAATTTTCTTCCACCCCAATTCCACGAAAAAGCAATCAAACAGTGGGATCTTCTGCAACAAAGAGATAGCGAGCCTATTTCACAATATACCGAGCATTTTTTGGAATGCCTTATTACAACTTCGAATGCTCAAAGATGTACTTGAGGCAATCCACAAGCGCAAGTTTATATTTGGTCTGCTTGGTCACTTTTATGAAGATGTGAACATGTTCAAGCCAACGACCCTCGAGGATGTGATTTCTTTGGTCCATGATGTTGAAGACAAAATTCGAGGATGAGAGAAGCGACCACAATAATTTCCAACTAATGGTAACTTCGATACAAAGTAATTCAATTCTACCTTTTAAAGATTCAATCAAAATCACTTTGTTCCATCTTCTTTCCGTAAATCTTGGACACGACCCCCTGCTTTACCATCAAACACAAATCCAAATCCTAAGCCATCTTTGAAGCCAAATCCCAACATGCCTAAACTCCCAGCCAATACCAATAATGTTTCGAAAGCCAAACCCATAGCCTGCTACAAGTGCCATCAACCTGGATATCTAGCGGTGAATTGTTAATCTAAAAAGTCATTTGTTCACATCAACTACTTGGGAGCGACTGAAGATGAAGACCATGAAAAAATGCTCAATTTTACGAAAGACGATGACGATCTGGGTACTGCTTGAGATACTTTACTAAGTATGCCAAATCCTCATTCTTTATTAACGATGAAATATCTTGTGCATGGTAAAGAAAAGATTATTTTACAAGATTTTATTTCTGAAAAATTGGTCAAAGAATTGAATTTACATATTGTTTCAACTCATTATCACTTCAAGGCTGCATTCTTTGGGTACTAGATACAATGGAACACAATAAGTTCATGACTTAGAAATTAAAATTGGCCATTATGTTGAGCATAGAAATTTCTTAGTTGTGCCTTTTCAATATAGTGACATTATTTTAGGCGTCATAAATATAATCCCGATATAGACTATTCTATGGATTCAATGACGATTCATTCTAAGCGGAAAGAAATCACATTACATAGTATGCATACCTTAGACACTTTTTGATTACTTAGTCACACCCAGGCTAAGCGTGCATTAAGAAAAGGTAGCAAATCCTACTTAATATGGATGAATGAAATAGAAGCTAAGGAAAATCAGATCCATCCTAGGCAGGCACAATTTCTTTCACAATTTAAAGATTGTTTTGCTGCCCTACACGTCTTGAAGATCATAAAATAGACTTAATTCTAGGTTCTCAACTACCATGTAAAGCACCTTATCGACATAATCAAATTGAACAAAAAGAAATTCAAACCCAAGTTAAAGAATTGTTAAATCGAGGACTCATTAGACCTAGTAATTCTCCTTTTGGTGCACCTGTCCTATTAGTTAAAAGAAAAAATAACACCTATACGATGTGCATTGATTATCGTGCCCTAAACAAGATTACTATCAAGAATAGATATTCGATCCCTAGGGTAGATGACCTCATGGATAAACTCCAAGGGGCAATGATATTTAGGAAGATAGGCCTTAAATCTGGATACCATCAAGTAAGATTGGACACATCTAATATTTTCAAAACTAAATTTAGAACACAATTTGGACATTATGAATTCCTTGTTATGCCTTTTGGTCTAACTAATGCACCAATCACATTCAGTGGTATGATGAATCACATATTTTTGAAGCATCAGCATTGTGTCATTGTTTTCTTTGATGACATATTGGTTTTCAGTAAGAATGAGAATGAGCATTATGAGCATTTATCCTTGGTTTTCAAATTATTGAAAGAGAATCAATTATATGCTAAGCCTGAAAAGAGTGAATTCTTCCAAACCCACATTGAATACTTAAGACATATTGTTTCATCTAACGGTATTAAAGTTGATCCTAAAAAGATAGAAGCAATTTTGGATTGGCTGATACCTAAAAATGTGCATGAACTATGTTCTTTCTTAGGTATTGCCAGCTTTTACAGAAAATTTGTGAGAAATTTTTCATTGCTTGCATTGCCTTTTACAAAATTATTAAGGAAAGGTGTTGTGTATCATTGGTCTGATAATCAATAAAAGTCTTTTGATTTATTAAAACATGCCTTAACACATGCCCCTGTATTGCAATTACGTGACTTTAATAGACCATTCTTCCTAGTAGTCACTAATGCTAGTGGATTTGGAATAGGAGCTGTCCTTATGCAAGATTCACATCCCATAGCCTACTCTAGCTACAAACTTAAACCATCTGAACTCAAGTATTCTACCTATGATAAGGATTGCTAGTTGTAGTATAAGCTTTACGTCAGTGGAAACATTATTTAATGGGATCTGAATTCATGATCAAAACTGACCAACAAAGTATCAAACATCTCCTTAGTCAGCCACAAATTTCTAACCGTCATATTAAATGGGATGATTTTATTCAAAGTTTTCATCCACTTATCCAATATTAACCTGGAAAAGAGAATGTTGTTGTCGATGCCTTAAGTAGAAGACCAAGTATCCACAATATCTCTATTATCTCTTTTGACTCCCTTATCCCTATGAAGGATACTTATGATCAAGACCCCAGTTTTCAAGCTAATTGGAATAAATTAGTTGCAAATAACTAGATTCCAATAGATTCATTGTATTATTATGACGGATTTATGTTTTATGAGCAAAGCTTGTGTGTAACTGTTCCATTTCGATCATTTGTGTTGCATGAAATTCATTTTCCCCCATATCAAGGCCATAGAGGCATTATTTCTAATTTGCGTACATTGGTTGAAGATTTTTACTCACCACAGATGGAATCTGATGTTTCTAACTTTGTATCTGAGTGTTTAATTTTTCAAAGAGTTAAGCGACACCATGGTAAGCAGTATGGTTTATTAATGCCTTTACCAATTCTAGAAAGACCATGGGAACATATTTCCATGGATTTTATAGCTGGTTTGCCTAACACCTAAGCTAATTATGATATGATTTGGACTATTGTAGATTGATTTAGCAAACAAGCGTATTTCATTCCATGCAAGAAAACATTAACTACATCTCAAGCTACTCAATTGTTTTTTAAAACTGTTTTTACTAACCATGGTTTGCCGAAAGTTATTATTTCTGACCATGATTCTAGATTCTGCAATAATTTTTTGACTACTTGATTTGCTAATTTAGGTATAAAGATTGATTTCTCATCTGCATTTCATCTTGAAACAAATGGGCAAATAGAAGCTACTAACAATACAATTTTAGATCTCTTGCATGCATACACAATTTCAAAATCACAAACATGGAATACACACTTGCATTTACTTTAGTTTGCATAAAATAGCACACCACATATAGCCACATAGAAAGCACCTTTTGAAATCATTTATGGAAATAGATTGCCTACACCTATTACATCATTGTCAAACAAAGTTAAAGCTGCTGATGATATTGCCAATATGCATGCTAAAACTTTTGCTGAAGTCAAAGACATGATTGTGAAAGCCAAGAAATCATACACTAAACAAGCTAACAAGAAAAGAAAAGCTATGAGTTTCAAAGTTGATGATTATGTTTAGTTACGCATTGAAAAGAGAAGATTACAAAGTGTTGAGAACGACCCTATTGTTAAGTTAGCCCCTAGACTTTATGGACCTTTCAAAATCATTCACAAAATCAATGACAATGCATTTAAATTAGAGTTATCCCAACACTGGCAAATCCACAATACTTTTCATATCAGTTTGTTTCGACCTTTTAGAGGCCAATTACCTATACATCATGTCTTTGAAAACCTTCCTTTGCTAGAAGAAGAAACCAAAATCCTTGAGCCCGAAACTATTCTTGACACTGACTTTATGACCACTAGAACTGGCCATAGATACTCTAGATATTTGGTTAAGTTTAAAAATCATCTTGTTGAAGAGGCCCAATGGATGCATGCCCGATACCTAAGTGCTTACCCCTCACTGCTCACTCCACATTGAGCTAATAGCAATTGAGGACAATTGCTGTCCCACCCTGGGGGTATGATGCCACGAGGCATATTCCACGATGGATTCCGTGAGACCACGGTGGATTCCATGAGTTTTTATTCCATGGTGGATTAAGTGAGGTTTTGCGATGGATTTTGTAAAACTATATTTATTTTCCAAGGCTCATACACAAGGTGGATTCCGTGTGCGAGAAGTTAACAGGGAGGCTTGTCCTTTTCCGGTGTCATGTTAATCTAATGTACGCATGGGTAACTCCACAACGGGTGGTGTTCATTCTTCCTAGCAAGCATGTGGGTCTACTTACGACAATCTAATACCAATGTGCCATGGATACTCAAGAAATATTTGCATCAAAATGCAATGGGTCCCTAAGGCCTTATGTGTATCCAAGGTTACTACATTAAGAATAGATGGAGTTGGCTATTTAAGCTTGAATAACCATCTAATCCCTCCAAAATGTTAAATTCATCCTTGCTATCAACTCAAAAATTATCATGCTATCAACAATCACCCCAATAAAACATGCTATCTTAGGTGAGAAACTCTAAAGGAATAAGAGATGAACAAATTAAGCCTATGACTTTTTATTTTTAAAAAAAGTTGTAGTACTTGCAACAAATGACTTGAAACATCCTGCTATTGCTTCGAGCCCTAAACAAAATCAGGTACTCCAACCATAAGTGCCAACCATTAATAAATCATCCCAACAATAACCTCTAGTTAGACCCCCAAAAACGTAGGAAAAGGGCACCACTTCAACTAGTTATACTTGTTTCCACAATACCAACCATTAACTCAGAAAATATGAAGAAGACCTATGAGGAACCAAAAAATACAATCATTTTTGCCTTCTTAGTGGGATTTAGGATTATAACAATGTATGTACATGGCTAGGAAAATAATAAGCTTGAGAGAGCACAACTCAAAGAGTATTGAAAGGTATCAATATAGAAGATTTACAAGACTAAGTATGCCTAAAAGTGAATAGGCATATAGGCATGGCTAGGGGAAAATAGTGCCTTGGTGATGGCTGTAAGTGTGTCCATACACATCAATATTCAAATATAGTAACATTCTCTTCTCATATTTTAATAAGCACTCCTTTTGGAAGCTAGAGTTCACCAAATGGCAAGGCCTAATGGCTAATCCATTCTGAACGATGCTTGTTGAGAACCACAAGCAACCAAAACCAAAGAAGATAGCAATTGCTAATAGAAACTAAGTTTGAGTCAATGATCCTGAATCAAAACCTCAACCAGTATTACATATCCATAACCATCAAGTATGTGTTATTAAACTTAAACCACCTTTAGATATCTACCCATCATATATGAGACTCGATCTTAGAACTAGTTGCAAACATGGATGGTGATATAGGTGAGACTATTATCACATGCCTCAAATGGCTTGACAATACATTCACTATGTTTGCTAGTAGCTCTGACAAAATCGATTTAGGTCTTGTAGATAGCAATGGATTTGATGCTATTTAAACCCTTTTGTGTTCCTAGAGAGATTACAAAGTCACATTTAGTTGTAATATTCCCACTGTGAATATTGACTTCCCGCACATCGTGGAAACCTCGTGCAAAGGTTATCTTCCGTATTGGAATTGCCAGCAGTGTAATCTATAACCTGCACACGAGAAATCGAGACCTTTGCATTGGCAAAGCGGGCCGGGGTTCAAATCCTCAAACCATGGGTAAACACCCTCTTAGGAGGGATAAAATGAATAATATTAGAGCAAATTTTTTTATGTTTATCCCTCTCCCCCAGCCAAAGCATGGCTAAAGGACAGGAAGTGAGGGGAGGGATGGGGCTAGGAGGGAGTCATGGGCTGCATGCACAGCCCACATGGTGGAGCTCCCCTTTCCCCCCCTTGGGCTATATAAACCCCCTTTAGTGGGGAGGAAAGGAGGACTGGAGGACGTCGTGCTGCAGAAAAAGAAGGTAAGGAGGGAAGAGGTTGCGTGGAGAGAAGGAGTTGGTCGTGCTGTTGAGGGAGGTGGCTACCACGCTGACGGTGAGAGAGGGAAGGAGAGACGAGGCTGCCATGCTGAGAGGCAAGGGTTGCCTACTGCTGTGCAGGCTGCCATTGGCCCCATCACCATTCCGCCTTCAGCCGCCAACTGCCGGGTTGCTGCCGTCAACGCTGCGTTGTGCTGACGCTGGGCTCCATGTCGCCGCCATCAAGCCAACTCCCATTCGTCGTCATGTATCTCCTTCATTATTACCCCGTCCCTCTTCCAGGTCAGATCAGTCCTTAGCCAGAAGCTTCTTTTAAGAAGCTTCTAAGGGGGCTTCCTTAAACCCCATTCCCGCAAGGCCTCCATAAGCCCATTCCTAGCCACCTCGGTTTTTTCTAAAGAAGCTCATAAAGACTCCTTTCCCACAAGCACCATTTATAAGAGCCTTTCTGCAAACCCCCTCGCAAAGCTACAAATCCCATACACCCACATCCCATAGGCCCAAGTCTCATAGGCCTGGCCTTTTAAAGATCCGATGGGTATCTCCTACGTACGAGGGAAAAGGGAAAGATCTTGAGGTTGCATACCAAGGCGAGCAAATTTGTAGACTGCGAAGGCAAACCGAAAGCAGAAATCACGCCTATGATGGCCCCTAAGAAGTCGCAAGGCGCGCTTGCGGGAGGATCTTCTCCTAACATTCACGTGGATATTTCCCCAAGGCCACAAGTCCAGGTTTTTACTACTTTTTATTCCACGCAAAAGTAATGCATTATGCACGATAATTTCATGGACTAGGAAGCACCTATGCATGTCAAATTTACTTAGCCTAGTTAAATGCAATTGGAAATAAATTGACTATTTGAACATTTACTAGAACTAGCTCATGACATGAAATTGTTCATTGGTATTTTCATTATGATGAATGAAAAAACGTAAATTGTCTATGCATCTCACGATCTTATCAGTAGTTTCCCTTTTGTGCATTTCAAAGTGACGAGCCTAGAACAACTATTGCCTATCATTATAAGGTTGAATTGTTAAGTGCACCTTTGACTAGACATGGAAAGATTAAGCGTAGGTCGCATTTTTACGCAAATCTTCATTGTAATGATTCATTAGGGGAAGTCGTTATCACCTGTAGGAAATAGCAAAGCATGGAAATGATTCTATGAGCTTGCATGAAATAGGTTAACTCTAACGACATTGTAGTTAGGAAAGGATTGCATGTTGCACCTTCATCATACGCAAGAATTTCATTCATCAAGAGTTGTATTTAGGGAAAGGCTGCATGGTTCATTAAAGCATGAAATCTTAAAAGCTTAGAAAAAGAATTGTGGGCATGATCCTTGAATGTAAGACCTAGTAGGTTCAATGAAAGTTATTTTGCAATTTATCACACGATTTGATTTTCACAAAAAAGTTAGGGTTATTGCGAATTTAGCGATATGTAGAAGCAATGAATCGCGTGTTTACGTGAATTGTGAGATGTTACAACTAGCTTTCTCCTTTAGATCAAGTCAACATCTCTAGGAATGGTTCATCCTTGTCACAAGACAAGTAGATCGAATTATCTAAATCACCTAACCCGCAAGGGATTCGCATAGAATGGTTCAATCGATACAATAAATACCCCAAGTGCTAACTAGGGTTTAGCACACTAAGGACTCAACCTAGTTTCACATTTGTTGCCAAGTCGAAACCCTCATAACCAAAGGTCCTACCCACATTCACGGAATGTAGGGACAATTGTATGCTCATGCAAGAAACGATCTAGGGTTTCTACCCTGAGGACCACTTGTTCAAATGCTAAAACTCAGATTGAGTTGGAATCCCTAGGACCGAACGTTGTCGACCTAGTGCAATTGGGAATGGGTTGGGTAAGAAGACACCCTAGTGCAATTCCTAATTGCACTAGGCCGAACGTTGTTGGCCTAGTGCAATTAGGAATGGGTTGGGTAAGAAGACACCCTAAACCCTGCTTCTTTTCTGATCATAATTCCATGACCAGAAAACACCATTCAATGGGTGAAATGATCCCTTGGAATAGATACAACACTTGTGCAACAAATTGCAATGTCGCATGGTCTTGTGGTTTGATCACAAGAGAGTTGCCATTCCTTGGAAGGAGGTTGGCAGGTTCTTGCGCAAGTTTAACTTGCAAGATGATGAGTAGTCATCCTGGTATATCACCTTTCTTGGGAAAAATTGCCAAGTTAAGGGAAGTTAGGTATTTGCTTGGGAGCAAAGGATCGATCAATAATTTGGAGTGACATGGTCGCCAGAATTTACTGTTAATAAAACCTAAGGTATTGGTTAAGTTGGGTTAACAGGGTATGGCCCTAACCCAAGGACAAAAGGGAGAACAAAAAAACCCTTGGGGATCTTTCCAAGTCTCAAGTGATCCCGGATCGAATGCTCGATGCATTTGGAGGGAAGGATTCACTCCTTAGCAGTTGGCCAAATAAACGACCCATTGGAAATGATTGTGCTTGTAACAGTTTAGGAGCACTGTTTGCATTGTTTGCTCAAGGAACTAAAGGATGGAAAGATATTTAATGCTTCAGGTTGAAGGCCTGAAGGGGGAGGCAACCTTAGTTACCCGCGACTGTCTGATTGACCCTAACCAATGGGGGTTGTTAGCCATGCCGAAAACGTGGACGGAACCCCTCGCGTGAGGTCTCTCCATTGAGCGCTACTTGGAGTAGGAGGACGCTTGGGTGCTAAGGGGGCTCTGGCTGTAAATCCCTTGCCTTCCCGACCCTGCACAAGAGGCCAACGTGACTCAGGATTGTCTACAAGTGAAATCTTGGATTAGTAATCCCTGTGGATTGCTGGATAGCCTTCGGGCGGATTATGGATTGCCTTTGGGCGGATTATGGATTAGCCTGCGGGCTCGACTTTATGGATGTATTCTAAAGATAAATAAGATAACCTGTTGTAAAGGGATTTGTTTGACACTACTTTTCTATGTCAAATGCTAAGATTATGTGAAGGAACCAGTGTGTAACGGGCTAATTAAGAAAGCTGCTTGATGCACATCCAAGTAAATGTGGTAGGTAATTAGACAACTAAAGCAATCTTGAGGAAAGTGCGGTGGATGTGGCCATGGGTCCGTCCTACGGATGGGTGGTCCCAGTTGGCCGGGAAATTTTCTCAATCAGCAGGAGCTCTTCTCAAAGGAAATGAATAGCAAGGGTGCTGACCTAGGGTTTAGGTTATCAGAATCTCAATTTTTGTTGTTTTAGGGAAACGGAATGGGACTAGGCCTTATGGGCATAGAGGTTGAGTCTTGCATCCCTCTCGTTTTCCATTCTCCTTGAACCAAGTGTAGCATGGATCCGCTTCGTCCTTGGCGTTTCTGCATAAAGTAGTTTGCTTGGGGTTTGACGCTAGTTGTCGTTCAGGAAAGTGACCATTAGGGGAAACCCTGATTCAGGTCGGTCCTAAGTGGGAACGGTCGAAATACTTCTGCTACGTGGTAGACATGGGAGGTCCTAGATCGCAAACCCCATAACATTCCATGGGAGTACCAGGCAGAGCTTTCTAGACTCTCTTCCCAATGGATTGCTAAGACATGTCTTGAAAGGAAAAGGTGGACACGTTAGAGTAGTGGGCATGTCACCATAGCCATAGGAGCTAATAGTAGCAGCATATGTTTTAAGAAGAGAAGCTCTATGTTGCCACTTAATCAACTCCATTAAAGCTAGAACTTGAGACACCCTTGATGCTCTTTACGGTTTACGTATGTACAAATCAATACATGGATTTAACGGGCTAAGTTTCCCTATTCTATGGTTGCCAATGAGAGTTGAACTTTGAAGTGATTTTAAGAATGTAAAAGTGGTGTGGGAGGCATAAAAGAGCAAGATCTCATGGAAAATGAGTCAAGTCTGGATGAAGGAGCTCGAGTTTTCCTAGATGCATTTTTACCCCACAAATCCAACGCTAGTCTCCACTCATCAATCAGGGGTCGTTTGACCCCCCATTTAATGGTCATCACAAGATATGGTAATGTGAAGTGGCTATTGGATTTGGGAGCTGGAAATTGCATGACAAAGGTTAATTGATTGATTTCAATGCCATGAGGCTAGCCATCCGGACGGATTGGAATTTGAAGGCCGTTTACTCTTCCAATGAGGCCAAAATCTCTTTTGGAAAGTGTGAATGCATGGGAGATGGAATCAATTAATTTGAAGTTTAAAGATTAGCCTTAATGGCTTAAAATAAGCCCAAATTTAGCATGGAGGAGAGGGGGGATGCAGGTTTTTTGTGCCCCCTCAATTTACATGATTATGTCTCTTTGTATTGACAAGATTGGTAAGAGATGGAAGGCAAGACTTTGATCTATGCACCAAATGTTTTGATTTGGCTATATGCACACGAAATAGGATGCCATGAATGAAATTCTATGATTTGAGTCTTTCTCTCTTCTCTTTGCACCTTGTTCCCATGGCTCTCATCATCCAAACTCTCTACACCACTAGAATCTCTACCAAATCCCAAATGACTAGTAGATGCATCATTATCATCCAACACTTTCTTATTTCCTTTTTCTTTACCTACAGCACTTGTAGATCTACCTAAAGATATGAGGCTACTCCTTTGTCTCCTAGTCCAAGGGCTAATTGTAGGTGTAGTTCACATGATGTTTCTAGTTCAAATAACAACGCGTGCAGGTAAATTTGTGATGCTAATATGGTAATAGGGAAAAAAAAATTGTACTTTATTTGGGCCATACAAAATAGTTTTTGCACTATGTACAATGCTCGTGTAAACAAAAACAAAGTGTACTTAAATCATAACACTAATACATGAAATAAATACATGATCGCATAATGAAAGCGACAGGTACAATCATGACAAGATATCACTACTACATAGAAAATGTCTACATAGATCAGGCGACCAAAAAACAAGGGTTTGTGAGCTCCAGGGATCCAAGGGCGAGCTATATATCCTTGCCATTCGAAAGCTCATCCCACCGTAAACGAGCAGTATTTATGGCTTGAAACATGACCCTAGGGAGTGGTATCATAAGTTTGATGCCTTTATGCAGTCACAAGGCTATAGTCGGAGTGCTATGGATCCGTGTCTTTACTCGAAGAAAGCCCATGATGGTTCTTTATTGATTTTGGTACTCTATGTGGATGATATGATGATAGCAAGGAAAGCTCATGATGAGCTAGATACTCTTAAGGTTCAGCTCAAGAAGAGCTTTGAGATGAAAGATCTGGGACATGTGCCGCTCACATACTTGGTATGCACATTAGATGCGACAGGCATCAGGGACTCCTCTACTTGTCACAGAGGGAGTACATTCATAAAGTCCTTGAGCGCTTCCTCATGCAGGACGTAAAGCCTATTGGATGTCCATTGCCTTCTTATGTGAAGGTATCATAGGCTGATTGTCCGCAGACAGATGAGCAAAGGGCCGAGATGGCCAAGATTCCCTATGCATCCGCAGTGGGTAGTCTTATGTATGCCATGATAGCCACTCATCTAGATATTGCCTTTGCAGTTGGTGCTGTGGCACGCTATATGGCTACACCTGGCAAGAAGCATTGGGATGCCGTGAAGGGTATCATGAGGTACCTGAAGGGCACTACAGATATGTGCATATGCTATGGCAGCCAGGATACAGGAGTTATGGGGTACACTGACTCTAATTATGCAGGACATGCAGATAGTAGGAAGTCCACTTCCAGCTGTGTATTCACCTATGCTGGAGGTGATGTTTCTTGGATGTCCAGGGTGCAGAAATGCACAGATCTTTCTACTACAGAGGCCGAGTATGTTGCAACCACCCCCACTGAGGCTTGCAAGGAGGCCATTTGGTTGGGTCGTTTAGTGCTGACCTTGGTATTGATGCTATCCCTACACTGCATTCGAATTCTATGAGTGCTATTCAGCTAGCCAAGAATCCGGTCTTCCATGCGAAGACGAAACACATTGAGGTGAGGTATCACTTCATACGTGGGGTCATTGAGAACAAGTCTGTTGGTCTTGTCAAGATCTCGGCTGACCAGAATCCTGTAGATCTGCTCACGAAAAGCCTCTCTACAGAGCACTTTTTGCCTTCCTCGGGAGGTTGATGGGCATGGGATGAGATGAATCTTTCCTCATGCTGTTGTACATGAGTACATGTTGTACTGTCTTTTTTTTTCTTTTTCTTTTCACTTCTCACTCGGGCAAATTTTCCTTTAAGTGGGAGGTTGTTGGGGGTAAAGGTGCCTCTGCCTAGCCGCCCGTGTATTACTACATTGACAGTCACCGCCACTGCACACTGCAGGTGGTGGGCGCCCGTCATCGTCACTTTATTCTTTATTCTTTTACTAACAGTTTGAATAAAGGAAGACCCGATCACACATTGTGACAGTTGGAGTTCCCATTTCTAGTCTCTCCCTTTCTTGCTCTTGCTCTCCCGCCATAGCTCTCGAGTCTAACCTTCGATCCATTGCTCCCTTTCAGGAGGCTTGAGAATGCTTGAGCTTGCATAAAAAATGGTGGAGCTACGAGTTGCTTGAGGGAGGAGACAACTCATTCGGGCATTGATATAAGCTCACTACACCTCCGTAGGATCGAAGGCGCATTGGTTAGGTGAGAGATAGCCATAGGTGCTCATTTGAAATGTTTGAACAAATAAGTGGTCTGTGGGTCTTGGCAGTTGAGCATGAGCTCCCTCTACATTTTGGTTCCGTTGCTGGGACCAATGGATTCAAGCTTGAGCACTTGCACGCCTCAAATCAAGTATCGAAGTAAGGGTTTCATCCCCGAATCGAAGCTTGAGATAGATAGAAGTTTTGGGTTTTTTAATCTTCACAACGAGTAATTATTTTGGTTATTTTGGTGGCTTGATGATTAGGAGAGTAGGAGAAATCTTTTCAGTACTTTGCTTTTAATTCTTGTTGCATTTAGAGTAGATTAGGGTTAAGAAATTAGATTGGAAAAGCATAGGGTTTGCAGTTGTAAAATAGGCCCAAACAAGGCACAAATCAAGGAAAACGGGAAAAAAGAGTGCTCATGGGATTTTCTTTGTTTATCAAGAAGGATATGGCCTCATGGTCCACATAGAATTTGAAGTGTGTCAACAACAGGTAGTATTGAAATTTCTCCAAGGGGCGAACACCATTGCGAGGCATTCGAGCTCCATCACTATGTAGTTTCTTTCTCAATCAGTTACTTTTTAGCTTGCATGATAAATAGATTGATCTAACTTTAAAGAGCCTTTCTGAGGACATAAGAATCGCTCCTAACCCTTTGACACATGCATCAGTGTGCACATGCAATTCATTCGTCCAATCAAGAGGTTGCAAGACAATGCTTCAATTAGACATTGGTTCAGGGTGTTGAAGGCTTCCTTGCAATCAACAGTCCATGTAAAACCTTCAGTAGTAACAAACATGGCAAAGGAATCCCCTCAATCGTTTGAGGTTGGTTGGCATTGTTAAGTTGCAATGCTCTTGATCTTTGTAGAGTCTTGTGTAGGGACAATGTGACCTAGAACTCCTGAAGTGACTCTGAAGACACATTTTTAGGGATTGAGAGAAATTCCATACTCTCAACATCTATCAAAGCACTACTCTAGATGTCCCTAATGCTCACAAATTATGCTATAAACATAGCAATCATCTAGGTATATCTCAATGAAATTATGTAGATGGTTTTGGAATGCAACCATCATCACTTGTTGGAAGATATCAAGAGCATTATAGTGCCAAAATGACATCACTTTGTAAGCATATGTTCCCCATTCTTTTGTGAATGGGGAACGTATGGATTGATCTTCTTTGCGATCTTGACTTGATTATATCTACTGAATCCATCCAAGAGAGAATAGCGATCTTGTCCAACCACTGTATCCAATTGTTGGCCAATAAAAGGGATAGGGAAATGATCCTTCTTAGTCTTGGATTTCATCTTTCAGAATTCCACATATATTTGCAGCTTTTCATTTTTCTTGGGCACTACCACAATGGGGGAAACCCATTCACAATTGGCCACTAGATAGATAAAATCACCTTCAAGGAGATTTAGAAATTTGGCTTTCATAAGACCTAAGTAATTTGGATTCATACACCTTTGTCTTTGCCTCTCACAGGCTTGGCATTAGACTCTAGGTTGATGTGATGTTGACACACATTGGGATCAATCCCCTTTAGATCTTTATATGACCATGCAAACACGCCCAAGTTCTCCTTTAGAAGCTCATGCAAGACCAGTGACTCTTCTTCCGGAAGACTCATACCTACCTTCAAGTGATGTTCATTACCATCCATATCCATGAACATTAATTTCTTTTCACTTTCCACTTCATGGATGAGAGTACCACAGATTACTTCGGGATATAGATCCGCACTCCTTCAAGGGAGTGGTCTTTGCTTCTGAGGCTTCACTAGAACTGACTTCCTCTATCAATGAGGATTGAGCTTGCTCCTTGGGATGCTAAAAGGGTATCAGGGTTGTTTCGAATTTGGTTTGATAATTGATTTATCCTTGGCTTGAGGACTCGTGTTCTTCTGAGGATGCCTCTAGGAATGTCACACAACATGACAGATCTGCACTCCTTCAAGGGAGTGGTCTTTGCTTGTGATGCCTCACTAGAACTGACTTCCTCTGTCAATGAGGATTGAGCTTGCTCCTTGGGATGCTGAAAGGGTATCAAGGCTATTTTGGATTTGGTTTGACGATTGATTTATCCTTGGCTCAAGGACTCATCTTCTTTTGAGGATGCCTCTAGGAATGTCACACAACATGACCCTGCAAAATTATGTTTGGGGTGTAGGACTGGTGGTTGTTAGTAAGGTGCATCATCCGTATCCTTTCTTAAGAAGGGTAGATTCAGGCAACAAGAGCCATTTATGAAGGAAGAGTTATTCTACTTAATCCATTTCTTATGGATATTTTTCATATGATGTGACTCATTAGCCAGTCCAAAGGGTATCCGAGTCATTCTGTCAAACAGCATGGGATCTTTGACTTTTGTAGCCTCTGATGCATCTTTCTCATTTGTATCCTCTTCAAGTTGGATGGATCCTTCAGATTCACTTTTATAATCTTCTTCTACAATGTCATCATCATTCTCTTGAGACTCTCTTTTCACCTCTGAAGGGGCTCTGTAAGAGAAGAATAGATTCTCTGTTGTGTCCTTTATCTCTTCTTCTACATCTATCTCTACTCTTGTATTTGTCTCTACTTCTGTCTGTATCTTAGTTGCTACAGCCATGTAACTGGTTTTTGGGTATATTCAATGGCTAAATGTCTCACTTGGTGGCACTTTCCACACCACGGATTAGATTGTAGCATATCTCTTCCACCTCCCACAGGATAGGATATGTTGGTAGTATTCACCTTTAGTGTTTGCAATTGTTTTGTAATCACAACCATCAACTCCTTGATGCTGGAAACTAAATTGGACAGACAGTCCTTCAAGTTTTCACCTCCTGGAGAACTTGTAGTAGGGTTTTGTAAAGCCTCCATAATCACTCCATAGACTAGTTAGATTGATCCAGATTGTCCTCTATTCTAATTTTGATTCAGAGCTCCTATTGAGACTGGTGGTTGTTGGTTCTAGTTGGTAGGATTCCATTGTTGTTATTGAGTTGCCATTGGGGATATTGTTTGAGGCTATTGTTGTTGTGGTTGAACCATCATCTGAGGTACAATTGTCTACGGCCACATTGTGGATTTGATGCACTATATATTGTGGTACTGTTTGCATCTGAGGATAGGGTTAGGGAATAGTCCTTGAGACTGCATTTGGTGGGTATACCATTTTTGGCATGGGAGGAGGTAAGACTCCTCTTCTTGAGGTCATTGATAGCCTTGCTTCAACGTCATCATAGAGTCTTGCACCTTCCCCTACAACTTGCAAGTTTATCGGTCTTTTCAAATCCACAAACTTATGGACTTATTGTTGTAGGCCTCTAAGAAAAACTCCCTTCTTGATGCCTTCATCCAAGTGATGGTTGGTCCACCTCTTCAATATGGATTCCATTCTAGAGACGTATGCTTCCACACGTTCACAAGAGGAGTAACTTAAGTTCATGAACTCATGAACTTTGCTCGTATCTACTCTTCAAAACCTTAACACTTGAATTTAGTGACAAAGATTAACTTCATGTCATCCCATGAGCCAAAAGTTCCCATTGCTTATCTCTCATACCACTAAAATGCCACACATTTAAAAGTGGCAAGGAATATATCCAACCAATGCTCAAGGGTTGCGAAATTGTTGGTTATGCATGCTACCATGAACTCAACTGCATGAAGATCAGGGTCTTCATTGTACTCTCCCTAAAAGATGGGCAATGGGACTATATTCGTTGGCCTGTCATTATATTTCGAGGACACATTTGACTAGGAAGGGGACCTTGAATCGCCATGGGAGCTTTTGTAAAAAGTGTTGCAAGGGCATCAAAGGAGGCTTTTTCTACTACTAGCTTGTTCTTGCCTTTGATTTTTGCCTTCTCTCTTCTCATGTACCTCTGCACTCATTCTAATGCTTGCCTCTTGATGGTGTCATCCATTAAGCAGTTAGGTCCACCTAGTTTTTCTATACTCAACATAATAGAATCAAAAGGGCTTTATTCTCTGGAGGACTCTTTTGCCAACATTTCCTCTACTTCCTTCTTTTCAACATCTTTGAACTCATATTTCATTTCACTACAAATGGTAAGATATTTAGTTCTCAAGGTATCAAAACTCTTCATGCATGAAGTCTTTTCTTCTAGCAGGTAACTGTTTTGGAAAGCACTAATGATAAACCATGGTTCATGATAGGAGTTGAAGATGTAACAACAAGACCAAGCCCATCGCCTGCCCTCCACGAAAGAGGAAAGAGCACAATATGCCCTCTCCCTTGAAAACCGGGCTCAAATTCAAGAGCATTCAAACATCGAAGAGGTGGTGGCCAATGAGGCTCTCAAGAAGGTTGTAGAATAGTGCAACCTCACCAAGTACATCGAAAACTTTGGCACTAAGTGTGTGTAATTCTTAAGGACATACCCTGACAAGGAGTGTGGGATAGTAATTGTGGGGAGTAGAGAAGGAACCAAGCAAGTGCAAATCCCGCTTATTAAGGCCTTGGTAGAGAAGGCGCTAGGATTGGAACCAAAGGTGGAAAAGAGGCAGAAGAGAGATGTTTATACCATGCTGAAGATGAAAAAGAAAAACGTCTTGATGAATGATGGCATAAGCATCCAAGACATCCCTGACTCAGAGGTCAGATAGTAGGCCAAGTTGATCCACTCCCTCTTCTCCAGTCAAAGGTACAACTTGCTTATGCACATGATTAGCATGCCCGTACTAGAGAGCATGGCAGCTCACTTGTACTAGAGAGGATCGGAGTGGCTACGTGTGGAAAACCATTGACCACCAATCTGCTAAAGCACTAGCCCTTGGAAATAGACCGGTGGGTGGAGAGTGCATAGCATCAAAAGGAGCCGAGAGGAAGAAGGCTTTAACCAAAGCCTTGTTCATTGGGCATGGAGGAATATTAACCGCTCTTATCCATGAAGAAATAAATGAGGCACATGATGGAGAGGAGGGAGTGGACGAAATACCTGATAGGTCACCTCCTCATCATGACAAAGAACAATCAAGTGAGAGTAAGAAGCTCAATCCAGTAGAAGGAAATCTTAGAAGTCTAAGAAGAAGACAACATAGAAAAAGTAGGAGGAATAAAGGAAGAAAAAGGAGAAAGTGGATTTGTAGAAAGCCAAGAAAGAGTCAAAACAAGAGGCAAAGGAAAGAAATAAGAAAGAGAGGGAAGAGTTTGAGAGGCTAGAGACATAGTCAAAAAGAGCCGAGGAAGAGAGGAAGAGAAAGGTTGCTGAAAAGGAGGAGTTGAGGAAGACATCAAGCTGGCCAAACAAAGGTCAAGCGTGAGGAGAGATGAGGGCCCATGTTCAAGCACACAGGTACCTGAAGGCATGCCAACCGTAGTGTAGGAGGGCAAGGGCAAAGCTCCCATCCACCCCATTCCACCCCTCATGGTACCTACCCCCACAACAAAAATGCCCACCCAGGGCACCTTGGCCATGGTCGATGCCAATAATATTATGACCTGGGTGTAGTATTTTGTTAACAAGGAACTAGATCAAGAAAAGAGAAAGGAAACCCCAACAATAGGGTAGAAAAGACTAGCAACAGCAGATGCCCGGGTCATGACAGGACCCTAAGCCACAAAAGGTGGAAATTTTCATAACTCCCATCTCCACAACTATGACACCACCCACTAACTGCAACGAGTGTGTTGTGGAGCTACTCTCTTAGTTGGAGAAAGCCAATGAGAAAAAAAGAATAGTTGTGGTTGAGTTAGAAGCTGGTGGTAGCCTTTCAACTGGAAAAAACCAGGCAGGTGGCCATGTACCAAAAATAAATTAGTGAGCTAAAAGCAAAGCTCAATACCAAGGAAGAAATGGAGAAAACCTGGATAAAACAACTTGAAGATGAGAACCATGAGCTATTGAACTACAACGAGAATATAAACTCTTAATAATGCAGCATGAGGAACTGGAAGCTTAGCTAAAGAGAGTCCAACTGGGCATGGATGAGCTCGCTGCAAGAGAAGAAGAAAGAGAGCAAGAAGAGGAATAGCATCACCGAGAGGTCAAAGTCCTAGTAGTAAGGGTGTTCATAGAGATAGATGAGCAGGAGAGGTTGGAGAGAGAGATCGAACACCTGGAAAATGAGAAGAAGGTGATAACTCAGAAGTGGAAAGAATAGGTATCGACAATAACAACCTTAACATAGAGGCGGGGGGAGAGCTTTGGGGAGATGAAGAAGAGAGCAAAAGAGTGGGCAATCCACAATGAAAGGAGGGTGAAAACCTTGGCACACTATCTAGCTCAAGTGGAGAAAGACAAAGTACTCACTAAAAGCATAGCATAGGCCGCCCAGGTGGGCTTTCAAACTTAGCAACTTGCCTTCTTTAATACCTTACTGGATGTCACACAAGTAGAGGAAGGAGAATCCATAGAAGCCATTAAGAGGAAGCTAGGAATAACACATAGGGTGAAATATAGTAATTTATTCAAAATAAATCATGACAAATCAAGAAAAAAGGGTTTTATATTGAAAAAAATAGATTTTATGCACCAAAAATTTACAAACAATTATGAATGTATTCGTGAATGTATAGTGGGGCTAGGGCATGATGTTTAGCCTCAATCTACCTCCTTTTTTACATTAAAGTGCATATTCACTACTTTTTATATATGAAAAACACATGGAAAATACTCTTTACACCTAACAACAAATGCAAAATCATAAACAATAGGGAGAAAGGGTTATGAGGAGTTAAGAATCCATTGAAAGATTATTTTTTGCATATCTTAGCATATATAATTTCTTCATTTTAATTCTTTAAAGAAGGGTAGTAGCAGGAATTAGTTTGGTGTCGATGCCTTAGGAACGACACACAACATTAGAGTGAAATGATGAAAAGAATCACTTGCACATAATCCACATTGTTTGATGTCTATGCACTTAAGGGATTTCACCTTTGCATTACAAAACATATACACATGGTATCAGAAAAACAAATCGTGGATGCATTGCACTTGATTGTTTTAAACATTGATCCACATTGAGAGCATAAGGAGTCCCTTGCTATAGGATAGTACACTCGTTCTGTTTGGGGCATCATTTGGTAAGGATTAAATTATCTCCTAGAATTAAAATTAAAAGAGTGGACTATATTTGGCATGTGCTTTAGGTTGGAATGGCGCATCTTGGGGACAATCCCCAAAATGTAAGAGAGCCATAGTGGGACCATAGCAATCAATTGGGGTATGCTCCTTGTGTATGTGATATGATTCCAATTGCTTGGATTTGGGAAGGGATTCATTGGACTATGAACGGTACAAATGTTTGTTTAAGCTACATTAGTGTGTGTAGCCTCTAGATTCTATTGGCCATGAGGCCGTGGGATGTTTTAGTTGAGCATAGAGGCCAGGATAGAACTTTAGAGCCACTACCAGGCCCAATTTTGGGTCCAGGAGAGGTGATGCCTTTGTGAGGACCTGCTAATAAGTTACAGTTTTTGAATCTTGGTTGATAGGGACCGATTGTTTAGTGTATACCAAAAGATAGTGAAATAGACCCAAAAGACCATCAAGCTAAGATCCAGAAGAAAAAAAAAGCTAAAAGGGCTAGGGCCGGCTAGACCGTGGGCTTCTGAAATTGTTAGGAGGTATTTTTCTCAATGGGATAGGCTGATGTTCCTATGAGAGAGGGGTCTTAGCGACCTTAGTTCTAGGAGTAGTTCTTTAGGAGGAGGAGCAAGCTCTAGTACTTCCCCTCTCCCAGTAGATTAGCTCACTTTGAGTGGAGTAGTAGTTCCACTAGTGCAATTCCTATAGTGACACCAAATCTGCAAGCCTTAAGATTTTATTTACCCATTTTTAATGGGTTATCAAAGGAAGATGTAGAGCTCCACATTCGTGAGTTCCAAAAGTTAATGTTCAACTGCCAAATTGAAGATAAGGGACATTTGATGATGTTCTTTAATATGAGTTTGAAAGGAAGACTTGCAGTATGGTATCACAGCCTAGAAGATGGAACCATAACTACAATTGATATATTTTTAATGGCCTTCCAAAGAGAGTTTTCCCTTGAAAGAGGCAGTTAGTATTGGCTATGAATCCTCAATGTAACATGTCAAGAACCTCATGAGAATATTCGAGTGTATGCCAAGAAACTGAAAGAAATGTTTCGTAAAAGGCAAACCTATATTCCCATTCTAGCTACTACTCAACTACATTACTTTTTACATGGGTTGGACTTTAGTATATCCAGGTGTATTAAGTAGTGTTGCTCTTGCTAACATTGATACTTCTATTACAGGAGTAGAGGAGGTAGAGTAGCAATTACAAGTCACCTACACATCTAGGGAAAACTTGAATTTCAATCTAGGGCTTGGAAATAACGTGGCATTGACTAGTGGAAGTTAAGGAATACCCACAACCAATTGGAATGGTAGAGGAAGCATAATGTAGAGTGTGTCCATGTTGTCGGCTCCTTCAAATATGACCATGTCAATGGCTAGCTAGATGGCTTTACTAATTAATGAAAGAAAAATGGCAAACTCTAATGTCATTCCAATTAATTATTAGAACACCTAATCAACTGACTAGACCAACTGAATGGCAAGTAGGTGGTTGCGGCTATGAGTCTAGTGCATCAAATGTTCTTGGTGAAGTCAAGGACATGATGAAGTATTATACCAATATGATAGTGGAACAGTATAGAAAAATAACCATGGATGTTAATTTCCTAAAGAAACAACAAAATTTGATAGGAAGTTGATGCCTTGAAGAGGGTGGTCCATCAAGTTTTAGTTGTAAGTGGTGTGGCGATTAGCACTTTTCGAGAAATTGCCCTAATGTCAAATGTGACATATGTGGGAAGTCTAGTCATCTAGCTAGTACTTGGTAGAGTAAGATTAGCTCTCTTCAACAAGGGAGTAAGCAGCCAGGTCAAATAAATCATTGAGTGCACAAGGGAATAACCTTCACCAAGATGAGGGACCAAAACAAATACTACAAAGAAGAAAAGCTACCATAGAGAAGCTTCGTAGTGGTAGTGGTGTCAGCCTTATCAAAGCTTTGCATGTGAACACCACTAAGGCTTCTAATTTGTGAGCCATTACAAGAGAACAAAAGGTTAAAGAAGGTGATAGGGATAATGTAAAACTTGTGGAGATAAGCCCTAAACAGGATGATAAGGGGACACAAGACCTTAACCTTGATGTGGAAACTCATCCTCTAAAAGCTATTGATGGCAAAGCTGAGCCCAATAAGGCACTGCCAAAGAAGAAGGTAAAAGCTAAGAAAGAGGCACCAAAGTATGTTGAGTGAGATCAACCAAGAGAAAGAATGGTCTAGCGGGAGAATAGAACCTTTGCTAATTTTCATGAATTTGATTTAACATGTTCTCTTTGCAAGATCAAGCCTTATGTGAATCTCTTATAGTTCAAGAAGATTCTTTGCATTAGGTATATCTTTGAACCCTTGGGAATAGCTCGAATGTGAGATGATTCGTTTGAACATGCTAAAAAGAATTGCTTAAGTGTAGCAACATATGATGATGGCATATTAGTGGAACATGCCATTGTGGACTTGGGGTCCTCCATCAACATTATGAGTTTAAAATTGATGGAAAGGCTAGGATTGGAAATCCAAAATAATGCCTCCATAATTCTTTGAATGGAAGATGAAAGTTTAAGGCAACTTGAAGCTGCATTACCAAAGTCCACGTGATTGTTGCTAATGTGGAATGCATTGTTGACTTTAGGGTTATCAGGTTTGTAGGGCAACCAAGTTATCAAGTATTATTAGGAAGGCCATGGATGCATATTAGTGGAACATGCCATTGTGGACTTGGGGTCCTCCATCAACTTGGGGTCATCTGATTCTTAGTAGAGGTGCATGACGTGTGATAATGGATGCATATCTTGAATCTCCTCAAAGTGAGAGAGTACGTTTATTTTTGTTTCAATTAGATGCATTAGAGGATCCATCTAGTGGTGAGACTTCAATCAAGTGATGAATCAAAAGAAGGGTCCACTAGAGAGAATGTCTACCAGGTGACTCTAAATAAGAGATGCAAATGCGATTGAGTTGGACCTCGATATGTTGGATGATCCCAGACCAATTAAATTAGGGTCTATGCTCAATCTCAAAGAAAGAAAGGAACATGTGTCCTTCATCCAAGAATTCTGTGACATTTTCACTTAGATGTATGATGAGCTGAGGGATATTCCTCCCAGTCTGTTAGCTATGTGCATACCATTCCCTTAAAGAAAGGTAGTTGCCCTATGTGTGACAAAAAGTGAGGCATATGCCTTTTAAGTTAAGGGACGGACTATTGGAGGAGCTATAAAAATTGTGTAAGACTGGCCTAATATTTCCTGTATAACACACGGAGTGGTGTTTGCGAGTAGTTATTAGGAAAAAGAAGAATAATCAAATCGAGCTTTGTGTAGATTTTTGGGAGCTCAATAAATATACTATCAATGATTATTATCCATTGCCATTTATTGATCAAATTCTCGATTACTTAGTAGGTAGAGATATCTATTCATTTATGGACTACTTTATTGGATATAACCAAATGGCTATTGTAGAGGAAGATAAGTTGAAAATGAAATTTATCACTATATTTGGTATCTTTGCATATAATGTTTTGGCATTTGGGTTAAAAATTTTGCTAGGTTCTTGGCAACGTACAATTGATAAGAATTTTGGTGATATTTTCTAAGAGGAGTTAAAAATCTTTTTTGATGATTTAGGGGTAGCCACCACAAGGGAGAGACAGCTGATTATGTTGAGAAAATGTTTTGAGCATTGTAGGAAGTTTTGCATTACTCTTAATCCAAGAAAGTGCATCTTTGAAGTGCCCTATGAATTGCTATTGGGCCATGTGGTTATCTTGGTTGGTATTGCGATCGATCCTAAAAAGATAAAGGTTATTGTCACTATGAGTCCACCATGTACTCCTAAACAAGTACATAGATTTTTATCATCAGTGGGATACTATCGAAGATTTATCAATGCACTGGTAGAGAGAATGATGCCATTGACGAATCTATTATCCTTTAACTATTGATTTGTTTGGAGTGACCCATTTCAAGTACTTGAGGATGAAAAGCAAAAACTAGTGAAAGCACCCAAAAGGAGTGAGGTCTACTATATAATTTTAGTAGTCACAATGTATAGTATCAGCTACTATTCAACCGAGATTTGGGAGGAGAAGTGGTATCATCCAATTGCATTTGCTAGCAACACAATATTGATGAGTTGGGAATCTCCCAATTCCCATTTTTTGAATACTAAAAAAGTGGCACCCGGATAACATGCCCATAAGTTTCTCAAAACCATATAATGTGACCTATCATTGGAAAGTGCTTTAAAAATGGAATCTATTGAGCTTTAGAGCACTCGATTTGGAGTTATAGTGTTCAAGTTATGACAAACCCAAAGATTTGACCAAGTGTCCCAAACTTATGGGAAATTCCCATATTCCCCAATATGGTGTTTAGCCGTAATTGGGAATATTCAAGATTAATTATATCTACATGGAGAAGTTGTGTCTTAGGATGATATTTGTGACAAAGAAATTTAGGCATTACATCCTCTATATGAAAAGGTGGTATTTTATATAAAGGCAGAGGGATTGAGGCTATTAATGAATAAGTTGTAGTTGTGTGATCGTCCAACAAAATGGCTAATCACCTTATTGGATATGTTGCAAATTTTTGAGATAGTGACTTGCTAGAGATTCCCTAAGAGTGGAATTTCTTTGCAAATTCCTTGGACAATTATGCTTTTGTTGAAGATGTTTTTTTCAATTGTGGTCCTAAGGGGCTCTTACAATTTCCTTTAGATATTAGCCTAGGATTGCTATGTGGACTTCTCGCTAACATGTCGTATTTTGGCCGCCAATGGCAAGTTTGGGTTATGAGTCAGGTAGTACTTGATCACTTTCCTATTTTTTCATGGATGCACGGGATCATTCAACTCATATTCATTGAATGTCTCTTGCAATTTATGCAGGGGGTTGGCCAATAATTTGATGTAGTTAGGATAGGGCCTAAGCAACTAGTATCGTTGGTCTAGTTTTGTGCTTTAGTAGAGTTATGTGGGAACCAAGGGTTTGTTTTCAATAGAAAGCTATTGAATGGTACGATTTTGGTTGATTCCATTAGGCCAAGAAAGCCATGTATTTGTTTAATGTGGGTGCCGTTAATGTTTTATTGTTTTAAAGCTTTACTAGATAGATTTGATGGAGATTGAAGGGATCCTCTTGTTGTGCCGATGCTTCTTCTGGCCAAGTCAAGGTGATATCCTTCCTTTATTTGTTTTTTCCTTTATGCTAAATGGTTATGTATGTGGAGATTTTTATTTTGTTGGGAGTTGGCATTCAAGCCATCAAGTCCCAGGGTTAGGCTAGGTATGTTTGGGGAGATCCAAGTCGTTGTCAACAATATAAAAATAGCAAGGTATAGGAGTCCCCTCCTAGTAGAAGTTCTTGCTCTGGTTGTCCTAGGATGATCAGTAAGCAGATCAGACCACCACTTAGGATGACTCCTTTGATAGTTCTTTTCAGCCAATCTCTGTTGAAGCAATTAGTTAACGACTAGCTCTAGATATCTATTAGATTATACTTGGCCTATCCCTTATAGATTTTCATGCCTTGATTTGGTTAGGGGATAGGGTGAGAGTTGTCTTTATCTTTTGTTGTGTATTATTTTTTGAAGCAGCTTGATGCTCTTTATAGTTCTTTATGTGCAGATCAATTCATGGATTTGATAGGCTAAGTCTCCCTATCCTGTGGTCACCAATGAGAGTGGAATTCAAACACTAGAAAAATGCCATGCGAGTACCAAATGACGAGCATTTAAGGTGGAATTCAAAGCTTGAAGGAAGTGGAGGACGTGGATCTACGCCAACCATTCTAAGTGGTCAGGAAGACAATAATTCAAATTACTTCAAAAGCTAGACTTCACAGAGTGGTTACGAATTTTTCATAATTTTTAAGGATTTAGGATCAAAGCACGACAAGTTTCAGATAGTTAAGAACTTTGAGACAGACAAGTAGAAATTTTTAGATCACGAATTGGTTGCCGGACACGGGAGAAGCTAAACATGAGGCGCATTGAATGTGTGAAGGAGACCTTAATGGTCAAAAAGTGTGCCCTTTGGGAGCTTGGGCACCCCAAAAAGTAGTAGAAGGGGGGATTATTTTTCCTAGTGGCCTTTTAAAAAAAACATCTTCTAATACATGACATCATGAAAATGGTGGGGGTGGCTATAGAGCCAGCACATAAGCATACCATCTGATTACTTCAACCTACTCCATGAATTTTATGCTTCCAATCGCTAGCCTCCCCGTGGAAAATGGTGGAAATTAATATTTCTCTCTCCTCCCTCTCTCTCCTCTCAAGTTTTAGTCATGTAGATGATTCTTGAAAGAGATTGGAATGAATATGAATCGGATTGATATCAAATCATATCGATGTGCTGAGTGATGGCCACGTGGTTTGAGGATTAATGACAGGTTTAGTGGTATGTGTGAAAAAAACTTGTTTGATATCTGATTGTAATATGTTTGAGAGCTATGACTTAATTTTTTAACTCAAAAAAATCAAATAAATATAGGAATTTATTCAAAATAAATCATGGAAAAATCAAGAAAAATGGATTTTATATGGGAAAAAATAGATTTTGTGTGCCAAAAAGTACAAAAAATTATGAATGTGTCTATGAATGTATGGTGGTGCTAGGGCATGAGGTTTAGCCTCAACCTATTGCCATTTTTATATTTAATTGTATATTTACTACTTTTTATATACAAAAAACACATGAAAGATACTCTCTACACCTACCAACGAATGCAAAACCATAAATGGTGGAGGAAAAGGGTTGTGAGAAGTTAAGAATCCGTTGAAATTTGATTTTTTTCATATCTTGGCATATATAATTTCTTTATTTTAAGTCTTTAAAGAAGGGCAGTAATACGACTCACTTCAATGCTGTCTTAGCCAATGATGCAATGCATTAGAGTGAAATCATGAAAAGAATTTCTTGTGCACAATCTATGCTATTTGAACTGTAAGTTTACATGTTTGTGCACTTATGGGTATTCACATTTGCATTGCATTACATATACATATGGTATCAAAAAAAAAATCTTGGATGCATTACACTTGATTGTTATAAATGTTGACCTGCGTAGAGAGGGTAAGGAGTCCCGTGTTGTAGGATAGTATGTTTGTTCTCTTTTGGGCTTGATTTGGTAAGGATTGAATTATCTCCTTAAAAAACATTAAAAGCGTGGACTATGTTTTGCATGTGCTTTAGGTTGGAATGACACACCTTGGGGCCAATCCCCAAGGTGTAGAGGAGAGACCTAGTGGACCCACAACAATCTGCTATTTTCTCATGTTGCTCCCTATATATATGATATGATCTATTTGGAAACTCCAATTTCTTGGAGTTGGGAAGGGATTCGTTAGAATATGAACAATACAAACGTGTGTTTAAGCTAGATTAGTGTGTGTAGCCTCTAGATGCTCCTAGCCACAAGGTCATGGGGTGTTTTGGATGAGCATAAAAGCCTAGCTAGAGCCTTAGAGCCAATGTCTAGTTTTGGCCCTGACAATTAGTATAGGCTAGGTACAATGATCTTCAATTCATCCCTTTTTCTTTGTATTGTGCTTTTGAAGTGCAGATCATGTCCTTTGGGTTGCACTTTCCTTGGAGCATGGGATGATTTGGAACATGTGGTCTATCAAGTGCAAGCATATTCTTTTACTTAGGAGCACAAAAGCCATGGAGGTACCTATGCAATAGGCCCTAGTGTGAGGCTTGGGGAGTCCACCTTATAATTCATGGAAGATACCACATGAGCTAAAAGGAAATGGCATTTTATCTAGTAAAATTTACATGATTATATTTTTCAAAATGGTTTTTTAAATTATAATTTTTTAAAATACGTAGCTTTAGTAAAGTAAAAGGGATCATTTTATGGCAGTATAGCATGTAAAGAAATGATATTTCCTAATACACTTTGGACACATGTTACATAGATGATTTCTTATAGGTGTATCCCTCAAGTGTGCGGTTTGGGCTTTATTTCTCAGGATCATATATTGAGAGAGTTAAGAGACAGTGCAGTGAGAGTAAGTCTATATAGAATCCACAAGAGGTGAAGATGAGAAGATAATATTTTTTATAAGTTTGTAGTATTGAATTTGAGATTATGTAAAATATTATACTTATATTTCTATACTTTATTAGGCCTATTATATGTGTATGTTATATGTTTTTGGGGCATTGTTTTGTTAAATGTTTGTGAGAAGTGATAAAGTTTGTGTTAGCAATAATTTTTTTAAATATTATGGATATTTTAGATATTTGTGATAAAGGTGGACACATGTGTGTATGCTTGATATGTGTCGAAAGTATGTGATTAGGGATTTAAGAAAGATCTCTCCAAACGGCCCAAAGAGACACCCATGTGTAGATACATGTGGAAAGAAGAAATAATAAGGTATTTAAAAAAAGAGAAGGGGAAAGAAAACCCAAAAAATGGAAATGGAAGGATTCAAAATTTTGGGGGATTTTTTGTTAAAGGGGGAAGAGAAGATGAAGAGATGGGTTGCTATGATTGACTGTGAGCTTGTTAAGGGGAAGAAGACAGGTCTACCATGAAGCAAGCCTACAAAAGGGTGATAAGGATAGGAGAAAAAGGGGGATCCTACCTCACAGTTAGCTATGAAAGAGCTATAAGACCTACTCATTGTCATAATTGAAAAGGAACATGAATTGATAGAAGGCTCAACAAGTAGTTTGTAGGGTTCATTTGGCCACACATATATAGGAGCAAAGGTAGGTTTTGTTTTTAATCTTGGTCTTTGTTTCAATGTGCTCTAAATGAATTAAATCTTGTGGCAAGACATGAAGAAATATCTAGAGAGGAAGTAATGAAGGAGAAGTTAGAATGCATGCTATTGTCTCAAGTTCTCATGCTAATAGGAAATGGCCAATCTTTGAAGCACAATGTCTTTGCATTAGCCATCCAAGAACTGAGCATACCTTAGGAGGGTTCAAGAAAGAATGTGCTATGCAGGCTATCTAGGACACATGAAAGGTTATAGATCAATATCTTGAAGGAAAATATGAAGCTCGGTGAAGTATGGAAAGGTCTTAACAGAGAAAGGGGTAGGAGGCATCATATTCATTGAGAAAGAGGAGGTAGAGTTTGAAGAAAGGGGGGACTAAAGTAGTGCTGTGAAGAAAGAAAAGTGGCAAGCTCCTTAGACAGGTAGAGCTTACAATCATCAAGGTGGTAGTAGACAATGAGAGAGGAAAAGAGAGTGGACATATATATTGTTGCACTAATAATGAATGAGTGATGGTTCAATTTTGTTGCTCTAGTAGAATAGGCCATGAAGTGAGCTCGCAAGCACTAATAATGAATGAGTACTAGTCCAATTTTGCTAGGGGAGTAGCTCGAGGGGGTCACTCATGAATATATATATATATATATATATCGTGAGTTCAAAATAAGGGGTTTTTAAAACACCATTTTTATACATTTTTTATATACAAAAGGGTGTCATATAAAGGGGTTACTTACAGATTGAATAGAAAAGAGTTGTGTTTTATTCAAGAAAAATTCACAGATTAGGATATTTATAAATAGGCCATGAACGCATGTTATATAGAGAATATATATATAGTGAACCCCCCAAGGGGAGTAGGCCATAGTCAGTTGACATTGTATCATAAAGATCGTATCTTAATTCCTAGAATATCCAAAACAACAATGGAGCTTGTACAATTTCCAATTCTATGCATAAGATTGATGTAGGGTTGGAGATCCTACATTGTGAGACATGGAAGCCTTTCCTCTATCTAGACTATTGACTATGAAGCTCAAAAGCAGAATCATGGATGATAGAGAATGACTTGCCATCGCCTTGGGTTATTAGTGTTCGATAGAGTGACCATCATTATAGTAGCATTCCATAGTAGTAGCTAATTTATGATAAGCACTATGATAATGGAGATGAGAGATAAAGAAAGGAAAACTCAATTATGATTAAAGAAAGAGAGGCAACCTACTACTAAAGGAGACTCATGTAGAGACTTAGCTATGAAGTGAAGAGTGTTGTCTCTTCCCGAAAGGTGAAGCCCTTTCAATTTGGATATGTAATACTTCTTTGTTGACCACAAACCTATTTAATACTAGAAATAGGTTAATAGATGCATGACACTACTCCATCTATAGCATAACTATTGGTTGGCATGCTTATGTGGCCCCCTAAAACAATGCTTAACTAGTTCCAAGTCTCAACCCTAGGAATAGTCATGATTATCTATCCTTTTAAAAAATTTTAAAGCCACTCGGCCAACGAGGTTCACCCATCCATAGGATAGTCTCATTGAGATGACCATCCACCCACTTCCCTTAGCATGGCATATTTTAGTTAACAAATCAAGCATACTACTCACATTATGATAAATATACAAATATCTTCCTTATTTAATCTTTACAAGGGGTTTGTTGGCACATCCTTATTGTATGACCATTATAGCAATCCTTCTGAGAAAATAAGGTAGTTCATATTATTGTCATATCTATAACCACTCTAAAGAGAAAACCACATGTTGCTACCCTACCCTGTTCAACTAGAGCCTTCTAATGCTAAACTATGTTGGGATCGTATAGCTTTCCTTCCCTATCTTAGGACCAAGATTGAGATTATAGCTTCAAATTAGAGCCCTTCCAATTCACATTTGTAGTAAGGGAGAACCTTCCTATACAGATGACTATATGTACCTAAATAGTGGTCAACCACCTTAGATAGTTTTTATACAACTTTGGGGGTGAGAGTAACCAAGATGGACCTTGGGGATGGCATCAGACCTGAATCCCATCAAGTTGCTGCTTAAGGCATGGGCATAATTAGAATCTTATTTTATAATTTATTGCATCCACAATCAGTCAATAAGTTATCAATAACCATTCATTTCAAATCATGTATCAAACTAGCTTTTCATGGATTTTTTAATAAATTTAAAAATTCCAATGAAATATTACAATGGTCCCCCTTCAACCATTAAGATCCAACTCATACATTAAGTTTGACTTTGTGCACATGAAAGCATGAAGGTAGGGCTAGCTTATAGGCATGTATCTCAAGGCATTTTATGATTTTGTATAGCCCACAATATCTAGAACTAAGTTCCTTAAATATCCCAAGAGATAAGGAACTTTTGTTGGGTGAAACCCTTAGCAAGACTATGTCACCTTCTTTAAAGATTCCATCTGTCCTTCTTGGGTCTTTGTAGGGCTTTTATCAATCCTAGGCCACCATTACGTCTTGATAGATTTCTTTGACTTGTTACTACATGTCATCTAGCATTATTTTGAGGCTTCAACCTTTATGGTAGGGTTTGAGAAACTTAGAAGAGATAAGAACTCTTGTTTGAATAATGCTTGGAATGGTGTCATCTCGATACTTTGTTGGAATGAAGCATTATAGGTGGGCCAATGGAAGGTGTTCAATCCATCTCTTTGGCTCCCTACTACAAGAAGCTCTTGAAACATCCTCTAGAATTTAATTGCCTCTTTCAGTTTACCCATCGATTGGTGGATAATAAGCCATGCTAAAATATAGCTATGGTTTGATAGTCTAGAAGAGGCTAGTACAGAATTTGAAGGTAAAGAGAATGCCATGATTACCAATGATCCTTTTTAGAATCCCATGCAGTCAAAATATCTCTTTAATGTGAATATCTCTTTGAATATCATAGTAATTTGTCAAGGCTTATGAGTTAATTTGAGAGGGATAGCATGAGCTACCTTAGTAAGCATATCTAGAATCACCAAGATGGAATCATACCCTCCATTATAGTAGATATGCCCACTACAAAATCCATTATAATATTTTTCCACTTCATTTGAGGAGTATTAAAAGGGTGTAATTCACATATAGCTTGACCCTTTCAACCTTGATCCTTTGAACTTAAGCATTGAATCATATACTTAAGGATATTTGCTTTTACTTCTAGCCAATGGTAGCTTGTTCCCACTTCATTCAAAGCCAATAGTAGCCAATGGTAGCCTAGGTATCTAGCCATAGGACTATTGTGTGCTTCCTGTTGAGATGGAAAGCTCAATCTATGCGGACATTGATGATGAATCACCTGGTTGGATGGGTCTGCACATCTATACTTAGTAGGTTTTTGGTCATTATGATACTCACATATCCACCTACTTATCATTTATTATATTTTATTTTTTGCACCTATGTGCAATTAGCACAATTATAGTGTCAATCTATTAGTATAGTTAGTTATGCATTGTTTGACTTAGTAGATCACTTTCATTTATGTTGTATCTTATCTATACTGTGTGTACATTGTAGTGTGTGTAAAAAGAAGAAAAAGAAACTAGGAAGAAAACATTTTGGTCTCCATCTCTCTTTTTGTATTCTTGAGTGAGCTTCCTCTTATATGTATGGTGTGTGTTTGATGTAGCAACTCAAGCAAGTCCCCCCCCCCCCCCAAAACCATGGAATTTGTGACATGGTATCACAGTGGTCCTACTAAAAGACATTGTTTTTAAGGTTGAAGTGAAGGAGAAGAAGTAAGCATTCGAGTAAGCAAGAAATGGGTAAGAACCTTTCCCATTCTTCCACTCTTTCTCTTGGATAGAGCATGTGGAGGCTAGAAGCAGAGCAGAGCAAAAATCTCATATTGTTGTGAGATTAAGTTTACAAGTAAAGCACTATATATTTTGTAATAAGACCTTTAGGGTGGGCTTATGTGCTACGTTTCTAGTCATCTAAGTCGATTTTAGGCCCCATTTTAGATCCACAAGGTTGCAAACAATAGTGTTAGAGTATACTGTGATTTTGGTTGTGTTGACTGAAAGTAAATGTTCAGGTTATTGATTTCAAATGTGTAAGTTCAGAGGTGTTTACTAGGAAAAAAGCACCATTTTTATCTACAAATAGGTTATATATTATGTGTATAGTTGAGCAGACACAATGAAAGAAGTTATTTGATGTGATGATGTGCATTGTAAAAGATTGCAGAGGACAAGCTTGCTGTTTTGTATCATTTTTGTGAAAATGGTAGAGAATTGTGGAAACCCAACACTAAGAAGTTGGACAAAAACAATTATCCATCATGGAAATTTTGTGTGATGAGAGTCCTTATTGAAAAGGGCCTTTACAAGTTTGTTTCAAATGAAGAAAAGGAGCGAGAGCTAAGTAATCCTACGAATGTAGAAGAATTAAAGGCATAGAGAGAATGGAATGCAAAATATAAAAATGTGATATATTCACTATCTAAAGTCATTGATAATACTATATTGGGACATACTAGAAATGCAAAAACTTTACATGTAGCTTGGATAATTTTTGAGAATATATTTTTAGTAAATAAAAAGGCACCAAAGATTCAACTCAAGCAAGAGTTCAATACTTTGAAAAAAGGGAAGATGTTTGTAAATATGTATGTTTTGAAAGTGAGAAGCATTGTAGATGCCTTAGCAGCTATCAATGTAATGATTGATTATGATGATTTGGTTTCATCTACTGTGAGGTCCTCAATAATGAGAATACCTAAAAATCATTTGTTACTTCTATATATGTACATAAGGCATTTTGAGTTTTTAATGAGTTGGTTTTTCTTATGATCATTGAAGAGGTCAACATGAAGGGTGCATTATATGAAAGAAGTGGGGAACAGGTCTAAAATTTTACTCAAGTTCAAGAAGAGGACATGCCAAGTCCTCCTCAAGAGGTTGTGGTATAGGACGTACTGGTGATAACTAGCAAAACAAGTTAAATCAGTGATGAAATACATGTTTCAGGAGGCTATGGAAACATTAGAGGTAGGGGGATATCTACAGGAAGAGGTGGAAGGTAGACTAGAGGCTCTATCAATTCTAGTATTTTTTGTTGCTATTGTTACAAAATATATCAAACTGCAACTCACTGTTATACTTAGAAGGATGATATTCATAGTGATAAATTACAATGAGAAAATTATGCATTGTCTTCATGATAGAATGAAGACACAAATAAGCATCTACTTATTATGTAACATATAATGAATCTTGTTATAGGAAATGGAACACATGAAGATGTATGGTGTATTGATTCAAGTGTATCAAATCCTATGACTAGCCATTATCGTGATGCTACACGTCCACCACTACAAATCTAAGGACAGAGTTTTTTGCCAAGAATTTGAACACATTAGTCAACGTCATTAGGAAAAAAAATTTCATTGTGTGTGTCTCTTTGTTTGCATTTGTATGACGCACGAATGCCTATAGTTAGGCTAGGCACAATTTCTTCAATGCATTCATATTTTTTTGTGTAGAAGCATCGTTTTACTTTGCATTGATTGCATTGCATGAAATTCTCTTCCAAAGCATATTCTTGATAGGTCACATTGTATGGAAAAATAGGTTCATATAAAGGTTTCCATTTTGAAGACTCAAGGATCAAAGGAAAAGGTCATAAGTTTTACATCGTTATCGAGTATTTCTTGAAGAAAAAGAGGACATGTATGTCAAGTGTTCTAGCCTACAAGAAGAATATGAAGAGTTTGATAAGCTGCCACGTCAAAGCATTGCATCATAGGGCCTAATGATCTTTGGATATGCTCTACATGGCCCTTTCAATATGGTCCTCAAACTCTATGGTGAAATGCTAGAGGAGGGTATTGATCTAGTCTATAGGATAATTCTTGTAGGTGTGATGAAAGTGTGTGCAACTACAAGAACAATAGGCCAAGGAAGGTTGGTACATGAATAGGCCTATCATGGATCTCAGAAGCTTCAGTTTTTATGAACTTCAAAGCACACAAAGGAAGCAGGACTGGTTTACTAGAATAGTCTGAAATCTCTAGTATCATGTTTAGATGACTTAATTCCAACTTTAGATGGATCCAAACATATACTATGACTTATTTTGAAGGGAATAAGTCATCCAAGACAAAAGATGGAGAAAAATAAGTGATTTATGAGAATCAATATTTTCTCCTATTTTTGATAGATTTTTGCAATTCTGCCCATGCTGGATTGTCAACCAGATGTGCTCCAATCCTTTTGAGCACTTGGATGACTATATTAGGAGTTCATATGAGAAAGTTATGATCCAAACAAGTTGTAGAAAAGAATAGGGCAGAGAAAATAAAAATAGTGAAAAGCAATAAAAAGCATAAGCTTTAAAGCTAAAATCCTTAAGCTTTTATGAAAAAAAAAAACATGTGAGAGGAAGTGGAGAAAAACTATAAAAGGGAGGACAAGGAGAGAAGGAGGGCCATCAAATCAAGGGTGAGAGTCTAGAGGTTGAGCTTGATTTCCTCGTCTCCTTGAAGATCTCACTTTGAATTCGGGAGTGTAGGCTTGAGGTGGAGCTTGTATCCCTCATCTTCTTTGATCTGGCCATCAAATTTTGGAGAGAAGGTTTGAGGACATGCTTTAAGCCCCTCACCGACATTGAAGAATCGTTATTGTGAATCGCTATGGATGTTGGTTTGAGTTGAGCTTAAAGCTTCTCACCTATTTTTGAATATCAATATCAAATTCCATTCGATATCACGCTTCTGAGTTGAGCTTCTTGCTCCTCGAAATTCTTCCATAAAAATTTTCATCCTTCCTTCTTCTCTTCTCTCTCAAATTGGGAATTCATCTTATCTTTTCGGAAACCCTTGTGATCAAAATCAAAAATCTTATGAATCTATAACTTGTTTATATTTTCAATCAAGAAATTTCCTTTTCATTCAAAATTCTTCTGAATAAGTTTTATTTCGTTGAAATCTCCCATCTCAAAAAGCCCCTGCGCAGTAGGCGAGCGACTTTCACAAACCCCCGCACAAATTTAATGCAACACTATGCTGAATAGTTTGAAGAGATACAAAATTTACAAAATCCAGGTTAATATGTGCAAACATGTGATGATTCATGCTACCAAATTTCACAAATTGAAAAATTTTCATTTTCCTTGCATGATGGTTGGATGTATTACATATGCCACCAATCACAAAGAATTTAGTGTCTATTGGCAAAAATAGCAAGCAAGACAACCTTTTTTTGCATGATAGAGATGTAAAGTGGGAATATACTTGATGTTGTGCATATAGATGTTTAGGGGCCTACACAGATCATATATCTTGGTCACAACAAATATTTTGTTACGTTTATTGATGATTGTCTAAGAAAGCCATGGATGTATTTCATAAAGGACAAGAGTGATGTATTTGAGTACTTCAAATCTTTCAAGGCTGCTATTGAAACAAAAATGTGCTTGAAAGTTAAGTGTTTGAGGTCAGATAGAGAGGAAGAGTACCTCTCTAATGAGTTCAATAATTTCTTAAGGTCTCATGGTTAAATAGATGGCTTAGTTGTAGGTGTATTCCATAGTAAAATGGGGTTGCAAAAAGAAAAAAAATACATATTGTAGAAGTTTCATGGGCATTGATAGTTGAAAAGAATTTGTGGTCTGAAGCTATTTATACTACTATCTATATTATAAAGAGCTCCCAGAGATGCAGTTCATGGAATGACCCTCTTGAATAATACTTTATAAGCAAGAAGCATAATGTGTCACACTTGAAAGTTTTTGCTTATATTTTACATGTTTATGTGCCAAATGAGCTACAAAAGAAGCTTAATCCAAAGGATCTAAAAATTTTATTTTTATTGGATACTCTTTAGAGGAGAAAGGGTATCATTGTTATAACCCTGTCATAGGGATACACATGTCTAGTAGGTTCAGGTACCTTATTAAAAGGTTTGGTTTTGAAAGTTATAATGCTCACCATTATGCTTATATGGTAAAGATGGTTGAGGATGTTGAGTCCACTTGTTGCTTTGAGGATGCTATTAGTCATGTTCATTGGGATGCAACAATGGATAAGGAGATAGCTTCATTAGAAGCTAATAAGAATTGGAATCTAATGATGTTGCCTAAGGGAATAAAAAATCTTGGTTTTAAGTGGATCTACAAAATTATGCATAATGCAAATGATTCTATTAGTAGGTATAAGGCTAGGCTAGTTGCAAAAGGTTGTGCTCAAATATATAGCATAGATTATGAAGAGACATTAGTCCAATTGCTAGGATGTCAGTTGTTAGATGTGTGATTACTTTGGAAATAGCCAAAGATTGGAGTCTGTAGCAAATGGATGTCAAGAATTCCTTCTTATATGGTGAATTCCAAGAAGAGGTGTATATATGGAGTAGCAATCAGGTTATGATGATGTAAATCATGCCACATATGTGTGCAGGTTAAAGAAGGCACTCTATGGTCTGAATCAAACACTTAGTTTGGCAATATTGGAGAGTATCTTATCAACATTGGCTTTTATATTTCTGATATTGATCAGTCACTTTAAGTAAGAAAGGGAGATGAAGGCTTGGTCATCATAGTCATCGCTATGGATAACTTGATTATTATAAGTAACAATGATAGTGGGATTGTTGAAGTCTAGGACCTTTTGAAGAAGAAGTTTGAGATGAAGGCCCTTTGGATGAGGTGAGGTACTTTCTTAGTATTGAGATTATCAAATTTGATGATGGTATATGGCTGTCTCAAAGGAAGTATGGCTTGGATATGTTATCCAAGTATGGTATGACAGCATGTAAACCTCTTTTAGTGCCATTGGAGCAAAATATAAAGTTGAATGATAATATTAGGGATGAGATAGAAGACCCTACTATGTTTAGGAGGATGGTAAGGAGTCTAATTTACATGATTATCACAAGGGTAGACTTGAGTTATGATGTTGGCCTTATTAGTCACTTTATGCAAATGCCTAGAAAGCCTCATTTGGATACAGCTAGATGTATATTGAGATATGTGAAGTTCATTTTGCATTATGGACTTCTTTATGAGACAAGTAAGGATACATAAGCATTTAGATATGCAAATGAGATTGTAGACTAGTAGCATGTCTGATAGAAGATCTACCAATGGATTCATATTTTCCCTTGGTAGTGGAATAGTTACATGAAGCAGGCAAAAGTGACCTATAATTGATATATCAAGTACAAAGGTTGAGCATAGAGATACTGCTATGGTAGCATGTGAGGTGGTATAGTTGAAAAAGTTATTGGGTGATTTGGACATATAGGGAGATGGTCTAATTGTCATTCACTATGACAACATGAGCAACATATAGTTAACTAGGGACCCAATGTTCCATGCTAGGAAAAGACACATTGAGGTGCATTACCACTTTGTGAGAGAAAAGATACTTTTAGGAGATATTAACTTAGTATAAATCAGCACACACAATTAGATAGTTGATATTTTCACAAAGGTGTTGGGTACAGAGAAGCTTCAAAAATTTTAAACCTTACTTGGAGCTATAGAGATAGAGTTGAGCTTGAAGGAGAGTATTCAGATGGCAAGCTCAACATGTACAGACATTGATGATGGACTGCCTAATTAGATGGGTTTGCACATCTACAATTAGCACGTCAATGGTCATTATGCCCACATGGCCACTGACTTATCACTTACTACATTTGCTTTGTTACACCAATATACAATCAACATAGTTATAGTGTATATCGATTAGTGTGGTGAGTTATGGATTGTTTGACTTAATAGGCCACTTTTCGTTATGTTGTATCATATTGATACTTGATGTACATTTTATTGTGTGTAAAAAGATAGAGAAACTAATAAGAAAATGTTTTGGTCCACTCCATCTCTCTTCTTAACAACATTCTTGAGTGAGCTTCCTCTTGTGTATATGGTGTGTGTTTGGTGCAGCAACATGTTGAGAAATTTTGAAAAAAAGAATAATTTATTGAATTCTATCAAGCAATTAATCTGTTTTGGGATGAAATATCTATTTTTATCCAATTTAATTCATGATAATCAATGTAAAGCCTTAGGGTTCCATCCTTTTTCTTTGGAAAAACCATGGGGGCACCCCAAGGTGAATTGTTGGGTTGGATGAAACCTTGCTTTAAAAGTTGCTCTAGTTGTTCCTTTGGATTAATTGGGGTTCACTTAAGCTCATGATTTACTTCATGGCTAGGAGGTAAGTTTGTTAGATATTCAAGAAACACATTGGTATACTTGATAAGCCATGAAGGTTCTTCAAGGTCCATGGGCAGTTCTAGCTTGTTTAAATAAATGGGTTATCCTTTACTTAGACCCTTAGTTAGTCTGTTTGGTTTTTCTAACTATAGTTTAGGTTTGCCTACCCTTAACTTAGCCAAGACTAACATTCTCTTAATTTTATTAAAGGTGATCTTTCCTTCCCCATAGTGAATACTTGCCTTGTTAGGGACTAGCCAATCCATACATAGAAGACAATCATAGGTTCCTAAGGACAAAACCCAAAGCTTTGCCTTTATGTGTTGCTTTCCTAAGTGTAGTTCCATGTTTTTAATTGTTTGGGCTGAATAGATTTCTTTCCTATTTGCTAGTTCCATTGTTAGTTTCCTAGCGGGTCTAGAATGGGTCTAGAATCTAGTTGTATATCTTTATATGATGCCAGGAGGCATATTCCACGGTGGATTCCGTGAGGTTTTGCGATGGATTCTGTAAAATTTTATTACCGGGGCTCATACACAAAGTGGATTCATTGTGCGCCTATCATTTTCAGTCGTTTTTGTTAATTTTATATGTACGTGGTTGATTCCATAGCGGGTGATTTCGTAAAATACATATTTAAATTAATAAACATTTATGAGTTTAGAGTGCACACTCGTAATAAGTTAAGGTTAGGATTGATTTCTAACCAATTTATTTTTGTAGCTGAAGACTGCTAGGTATTCACTTTTGTCTGTTTAATTGTATTATTTTTCTAACAATTGTGAATGCTTCAGTTGATATGTAAAGCAAGCAGTGGTGGCATTGGGAAGCATTGGAGGATAGCGTGTATTCAAATTATCATCAATTTTTGATGGGCACGTATCTTAGGCATGGCGCCTATATTTTGTCGCGCTTATTTATTAAAGCGCTTGATATTTATTTATTATTTTTGTATACGCATGGACGCATGATTTAAATACTTGTATTGGACATTGTATTTGGGTATTGCGCCTGACTTCTTGGGCACCCAATAGCTTTAATTCTTTAGCAGCACAAAAGCAAACACAAAAGCAAAAGCGTGCTATTTTGTAAATTGGTCTATTTCTTGAGCTTGAAGATGAATAATATATTAAATACATGCTTTGTGGAGCGCTCATACAAGGGATGGGGGGAGCACTACACCCAATTGGTCTCTTGTTCATGTTGTGCAAGCTTTCTTCATTGGTTTTTGTGTAAAAAGTAGAGTTCTTTTATTCTTGGGGACCTTCTAACGCTCACTACGCGCGCATACGACATCCGATCTGTGTACCAGTGGTATCAGAGCGAAGCTGAGATGGAGAGCTTCCAATCGCTTACCATCTCACGCGAAGGCGGAGCTCCTGGAACGATCAATCTCTATAGTCCGATCTCGTGGAAAACGGTCGATACCAGCGTGTTTCTGGTAGTCAAGAACCCCCTTCTGTACCCTCTGATCGCAAAGGACCTCTCTCAATAGGCAAATGACTGGCGGCAAAGCTTCTTCATCAAGTCGTGGAATATACAGATAAGAAATCCTCCCTAGCTCAAAGCTTTCAAAGCTTTAAGAATAAGCTTATTAAGCTTTACAATAAGCTTATTAAAAAGCTTAACTAAACGAATTTTTCCGTCTGCGGTATGAGTATAAACTGACCACCGTCGATTCCGTCGAACAGCTCCTGAGGTACTAAAAAATTACGCCTTAGTCACTAAGACTTAAAACTCTTAGTTCTCCAAGCTTCTCAAGTCTCCAAAGTCACTAAAGTCTTCTACAACAACTATTATAGCGGCCGTTCATACTGTGTATAAGTTGAACTAGTTTTGGAGCTTCGAGAAGTCCCTGTTCACACTTGCAGTCTTGCTAAACCAGTTTCAGCAAAGGAGAAGTTCACACGCAGGCTATATGCAGTCTTTACGCAACACTATTTTCTTAGAAGACGGTTGTGACAACGAATTCCGCAATCGTAAAGGAGAGATACCATAAAATCCAAACAAAAATATACAAGCCTTGTAAACCCGCTTTTGAGCTACGCTCATCCCGCTAACAAGATTTCGAGTGTGTGAGGTTTTTTTTGGAATTTTGCAGGATGACTGAACAAAACATGGACGATTTTATGGCTGAAGGTGATTTACCCAAACCAACAATGGAGCAAAAGTTGGATTTGATTATGATGCAGCTACAAGAAGAATGAAGAGCCCAACAAGCTTTGCAAGTTCAATTGGCCAATTTGCAACAATCTACCACCGACCAAGATGGATTGCAACCCGAAGATCTTATACGATATACCATCGATGCAACACTTGAAGCTCAATCCATCCGCAAAGAAACAAAGATAAGTAAAAGAAACTTCAAATTTCGTACTTTCAATGGATCCCGCGATGGAAAGACTGTACTTGCTTTTATCAGTCAATTTGATGATTACTTCCATGAAGAAACATATGCTAAGAAAGACAAAATTAAATATGTCACTAACCATTTAGTTGACCGAGCATCCTTATGGTGGACTGTGGTCCACAAGAGCATTGATTGTCCCACTAGTTGGGAGACTTTCCAAAAGAAATTTTTGCAGAATTTTCTTTCTCCTCAATTCCATGAAAAAGCCATCAAGCAATGGGATCTTCTACAACAAAGGGATCGCGAACCTATTTCCCAATACACTGAACGTTTTTGGAATGCCCTAGTGCAACTACGTATGCTCGAAGATGTACTTAAAGCAACTCATAAACGCAAGTTTATGTCTAACCTACTTGGACATTTCTATGCAGAAGTCAATATGTTCAAGCCAACAACACTTGAAGATGCAATTTCCTTGGTCCATGACACTGAAGACAAAATTCGCAGACGAGACAAGCGACCACAAAAATTTCCAACTAAAGGTAACTTTGGTTCCAAACAATTCAATTCAAATTTTCGAAGATTCAATCAAAGTTGTTTTCTTCCATCTTCATTCCGTAAATCTTGAACACGACCACCTGCCTTGCCATCAAACACAAATCCAAACCCTAAGCCATCTCCACAATCAAATCCCAACATTCCTAAACTTCCTGCCATTACCAATAATGTATCTCAAGCAAAACCCATAGTTTGTTACAAATGCCATCAACCTAGACATCTAGTAGCAAATTGTCAATCCAAAAGCCATCTGTCCATATCAATTATCTGGGAGCAATAGAAGATGAAGAACGTGAGGAAATGCCAGACTTTATGGAAGATGATGATGACATTGGTACTACTTCTGATACTTTGCCATGTATGCCAACTCCTCATTCTTTATTAACAATGAAATGTTTTGTGCATGGTAAAGAAAAGACTATTTTACATGATGATGGAAGCACACATGACTTTATTTCCACAAAATTAGTCAAAAATTTGAATTTACAAACTGTTTCTACATATTATCGCATCAAGGCTGCATTCCTAGGTACGAGATATAATGGAACACAAGAGGTGCATAATTTAGAAATTAAAATTGGTGAATATACTGAATGAAGAAATTTCTTAGTTGTACCTTTGCAGTCTAGTGACATTATCTTAGGAATGCCTTGGCGTCATCAATACAATCCTGACATAGATTATTCTACGCATTCAATTAAAATTTATTTTCAAGGAAAACAAATCACACTACATGGTATGCACGCTTCCAATAATTTTCCACTGCTTACTCATACTCAGGCTAAATGTGCATTACGTAAAAGTAGCAAATCTTATTTAATATGGGTGAATGAACTTCAAGCTAAAGAAAAACAGATGCATCCTAGGCATACACAATTTCTTGCCCAATTTCAAGATTGTTTGGGTGTTGATTTACCACCTGGATTACCACCTTCACGTCCTGAAGATCATAAGATAGATTTAATTCTTGGAACACAACCACCATGTAAAGCACCATATAGACATAACCAAATTGAATAGAAAGAAATTCAAAATCAAATAGAAGAATTACTTAACAGAGGATTAATTAGATCTAGTAGTTCTCCATTTGGTGCACCTGTCTTATTAGTGAAGAAGAAAAATAATACTTATCGCATGTGCATTGATTATTGTGCCCTAAATAAAATTACTATTAAGAATAGATATCCGATTCCTAGGGTAGATGATATTATGGATAAATTACAAGGATCTGCCATATTCAGTAAGATAGATCTTAAATCTCGATATCATCAAGTAAGATTGGACAAATCTGATATATTCAAAACTACATTTAGAACACAATTTGGACACTATGAATTTCTGGTTATGCCTTTTGGTTTAACTAATGCACTAGCCACATTTATTCGTATGATGAATCGCATATTTTTGAAACATCAGTATTGTGTCATTGTTTTCTTTGATGACATATTAGTTTTCAGTAAAAATGAGAATGAGCATTATGAACATTTGTCTTTAGTTTTTAAGTTGTTAAAAGACAATCAATTCTATGCTAATCCCGAAAAGAGTAAATTCTTCCAAACAAAAATTGAATATCTAGGACATATTATTTCATCAGAAGGTATTAAAGTCGACCATAAAAAGATAGAAGCAATTTTAAATTGACCCATATCCAAAAATGTGCATGAATTACGTTCTTTTCTAGGTCTTGCCAATTTTTACAGAAAATTTGTGAGGAATTTCTCATTACTTGTATTACCTTTGACAAAGCTTTTAAAGAAAGATATTGTGTATAACTGGTCTGACAATCAACAAAAGTCCTTTGATTTGCTAAAACATGCTTTAACTCATGCTCCTGTATTACAATTACCTGACTACAATAGATCATTCTTCTTAGTAGTTACTGATGCTAGTGGATCTGGAATAGGAGCAGTCCTTATGCAAGATTCTCATCCCATAGCCTACTCTAGTTGCAAACTCAAACCATCTGAACTTAAATATTCTACCTATGACAAAGAATTGTTAGCCATAGTATAGGCCTTACATCAATGGAAACATTATTTAATGGGATCTGAATTCATGATCAAAACTGACCAACAAAGCATTAGACATCTCCTTAGTCAACCACAAATATCTGACCAACACATTAAATGGGCCGCTTTTATTCAAAGTTTTCATCCCCTTATACAATATCAACCTGGAAAAGAGAATGTTGTCATTGATGCTTTGAGCAAAAGACTGACAATTCACAATATTTCTGTGATATCATTTGATTCCCTTATCCCTATGAAAGATACTTATCATCAGGATCCTACTTTTCAAGCTGATTGGAATAAACTAGTTGCAGATAATTGGATTCTTATTGATTCACTGTCTTATACTAATGGATTCATGTTTTATGAAAAAAGATTATGTGTGACTGTTCCATTTCGATCATTTGTTTTGCATGAAATTCATTGTCCTCCATATCAAGGTCATAGAGGAATTATATCTACTTTGCGTACATTGATTGAAGACTTTTATTGGCCACATATGGACACTGATGTATCTAACTTTGTATCTGAATGCCTGATTTGTCAACGAGTTAAAAGACACCATGGTAAACAATATGGTTTACTAATGCCATTATCTATTCCATCACGACCATGGGAACAGATTTCAATGGATTTTATCACGGGTCTACCTAACACTAAAGCTAACCATGATATGATTTGGACTGTTGTAGACAGGTTCAGCAAACAAGCATATTTCATTCCATGCAAGAAAACTTTAATTGCATCTCAAGCTGCTTAATTGTTTTTGAAAATTGTTTTCACTAACCATGGTTTACCAAAAGTCAATATTTCTGATCGTGATTCTAGATTTTGCAATAACTTTTGGATTACTTTGTTTGCTAACTTAGAAACAAAGATTGATTTTTCATTTGCATTTCATCCTGAAACAAACGGTCAAACAGAAGCTACTAACAGTACTATTTTAGATCTTTTGCGTGCTTACACCATTTCAAAACCACACACATGGGATACACATCTACATTTACTTCAGTTTGCATATAATTACACACCACATACAGCTACAAAGAAAGCACCATTTGAAGTTATTTATGAATATCGATTGCCTACACATGTCGCATCATTATCAAACAAAATTCAAACTGCTAATGACATTGTTAACATGCATGCTACTATTTTTTATGAATTTAAACATATGATTGCCAAAGCCCAGCAATCATATACAAAACAAGCAAACAAGAAAATACAAGCTATGAATTTTAAAGTCGATGATTATGTTTGGTTACGAATTGAAAAACGAAGATTACAAAGTGTAGATAAACACCCCATTGTCAAATTAGCACCTAGATTTTATGGACCATTCAAGATCATATACAAAATCAATGACAATGTATTTAAACTAGAATTACCACAACATTGGAAAATCCACAACACCTTCCATATTATTTTATTATAACCTTTTAGAGGCCAACTACCTGTACACCCTGTCTATGAAAACCCTCCCTTGCTAGATGATGAAACTGAAATCCTTGAGCCTGAAACAATTATAGATACTGACTTTATGACCACTAGAACTGGCCGTAGATATTCTAGATATTTGGTCAAGTTTAAAAACCATCCTGTTGAAGAGGCCCAATGGATACACGCTAGAGACCTAAATGCTTTCCCTACATTGTTAGCTCCACATGATGCCAGGAGGCATATTCCACGGTGGATTCCATGGGGTTTTGCGGTGGATTCCGTAAAATTTTATTACCGGGGCTCATACACAAAGTGGATTCTTTGTGTGAAAAGTCGATGGGGATGCCTATCCTTTTCGGGTGTTTTTGTTAATTTTATGTGTATGTGGGTGATTCCATAGTGGGTGATTCCGCAAAATGCATATTTAAATTAATAAATGTTTATGAGTTTAGAGTGCACACTCATAATAAGTTAAGGTTAGGATTGATTTCTAACCAATTTATTTTTGTAGCTGAAGACTGCTAGGTATTCACTTTTGTCTGTTTAATTGTATTATTTATTTTTGTAGCTGAAGGCAGTGGTGGCATTGGGAAGCATTGGAGGATAGCGTGTATTCAAATTATCATCAATTTTTTATGGGCGCGTATCTTAGGCATGGTGCCTATATTTTGTCGCGCTTATTTATTAAAATGCTTGATATTTATTTATTATTTTTGTATGCGCATGGGCGGACGATTTAAATACTTGTATTGGACATTGTATTTGGATACCGCCTCACTTCTTGGGTGCCCAATAGCTTTAATTCTTTAGTGGCACAAAAGTAAACGCAAAAGCAAAAGCATGCTATTTTGTAAATTGGGCTATTTCTTGAGCTTGAAGATGAATAATATATTAAATACATGCTTTGTGGAGCGCTCACACAAGGCATGGGGGGAGATTGCACCCAATTGGTCTCTTATTCATGTCGTGCAAGCTTTCTTCATTGGTTTTTGTGTAAAAAGTAGAGTTCTTTTGTCCTTGGGGACCTTCTGACGCTCACTACGCGTGCATACGGCATCCGATCTATGCACAAGTATTTACCTTAGTGCTCCACAAGTGCTTGTACGATGGTATATTGGCACCGAACCTCTTGATTATTGATGGCTACATACTCTTTCCACTTTTTTAGAAATGGTAGGTGCTCTACTTCTTCCCTAGCCAAGAAACAAGATCAACTAGCTACCTCTTGATCCACTTCTTATCCTTTTCTCTTGTGATTATTGAAAGATCCTTCACAAAAATAAGCTACTTGTTATGTTATTTTCATCTTGTGGGCATACTTTAGAAGGGTGACAAAGCAAGAGTAGTAGCTATTTACTGTCAAATCTTATTGCCTCAAGTTAAAAAATTCATCCATCTTTTATATTTGCTACATTGGGAATACGTATCTTCCTTGGATGTCTACTTTAATATGCTCCTAGGTTTGGGGGGCCTCAATGAACAACTTTGTTGGGACACCACTACTTTCATTAGAAATGGGTCTCTTTGATGAGACGAAGTTAGGTGATCATAACCTACTTAGCTCCACTCGTCCCAATTGCAAAGATGAAGTCCTCCATTCCTTTAATCCATGTTTTATTGCCAGTTTTTAATTTCAATCCCTCATTGTTGAATTTTGGAGGCTTTTACTTGCTTTAATAGAAACTTCTTTTCTTTCTAATAAGCCAAAGAGATTGGTGCTAGGGATACCTAAGAATTTTGGTCAAGTTTTGGACGAAATTATCCACACCATAAAAAGCTCAAGTTTCATTGCGTAAATATTTATATTATTCAAGCTTGAGGAATATATTTTGAATACATTGAGTAAGAACTTAGTCATGGCACTTGGCAATAGGTATTCCCTTATACATATGGGGTTCTTAATGAATTTTTAGAAGAAAATATTTATTTGGTTATTTGGGGAATCCTTTTATAACATAATTGTTTCATTATAACTTGCCTAAATGGGCTACTCTATCAAGGGATATGATATCAATTACTTGATCATAAATGTACCAATCTTGATAGACATTGGGATGATTAACATTTATGATGGAATTGTCTCTTATTTCCTCTTACAAAAATATCTTAACAAGCTTCACTTTCTCCATCCATTGGATTCTTTTAAGATTAGTTTTGAGGTAGGCTAGCCTTGGAATCTATGAAAGTAGTAGATGTCATATTGAGTCCATTGCCTCTCCACATAATATCTGAGAGAACAAGAAAGACTTTCTAAAATACTTATGAAATCTTCCACCAAGAGTAATCTAGTGAGTACAAGGTGGATGCATAAATAGATGGAAATATGAGCTAATCATGGCATGCTTTGCTTTGGATCTATATATGACAAGCTAAGTTAGTTCAAATCATAATTATATACTAAAAAATATTTCTCAAGAGAAATAAGATTTTTTTTAAATATTATTTCTTTATTTATATACAAAGACCTTACTCTGAATCCATGTGACATACAAGATCAACGATGGAATTCTTCAAGGAGAATAGCTTTGTATTTAGGTGGCTCACTTATAATATCCAAGGCTAAATATTGAATAGGGAGATTGGGGAATCCATCTACCTTGTACCTACAGTGCAATTGGGTTGGATGACTAGGATAATCCTCTTATAGATCCATTAGGCTAGAGTCATTGCCTCACGGCCTTATGATACTCAATAGGACCAAGGGGACTAGGGTAAGAGATAAAGAGTCAAATAATGTTGACCCTCTCAATAGAATGAATCCTCCAGAAGTCATACTCGAGGTTGCAAATACAATCCATGTGCATACAATAGTTTGTAGAAGTCTTCTATCAACCCATATACTATGTCCACTAGTAAGTGTGAAAGAACTAGTAGTGGGGTGGAAAAACAATTGAGTTCATCAAATTGGTCTACAAATCCACCTAATAAACTAGGGGTAACATCATAAAAGATTCCTCCTCCATATAATATCAAAGGTGTAAGAGAGTGCTTTGCCAATAGGATAGGTTCACTTATTATATTAAGTATTAAATTCTCTTTTATTGTTGATAGTAAAATGATCCTTAAAAGATTCAAAACTGTGTAGTGATTATCCCCTTTATAGTTTTATGCACTTGTTAGACAATATATTAAGTCTCATATTTCTCCCAAACCTTGGAATTTCTATTTCTTTAGTTGGCCTAAATTTGTATTTTGGTGATGTCATTGCAATGGTTTTGCTAGGCTCAACTATATATCTACTAGAGGGATCTCTATTTACATCCATGACCATAAAAGGGGATAGTCAAGATGACTCAAAATCTTTATATAATGAAAGAAAGAGTTGTAGGATCACATTTCAATGCACTAGGATTTACAACTTTTTAAATCAAGAATATGCATAGTGACTTTGGTTGATCAACTAGTTATTCACACAAATAAAAGCTTTAGAGTCTTTAGCTTTGAAGAACCAAAATACTTGACCTAAATGACTTCTACAAGGATCTCAGCTCTCACCAAATCATTTTCAATGTTGTTGAATTTATCATAATCCACTAAGTGATTTCCTTTGCACAATTTCCAACTTTCATCTTGAATTCTTGACCAATTCAATCCAAGAATTTCCTTGAAAGTAACCAAGGCAGCATTATATCTAAATCACAAATTGCTAGATCCACAAGCCACGATGTACATTTCTAGAAACACCTCATGGATCAATTTGGTTAAAGTATATGTGAGAAGAGATGCAATAGTAGCACAATGGAAAAAAAATCTCTAATAGAATGAAGAAAGAATAAGAAATCCATGTAGAGAAATAGTAGTAGTGGGTGTAGGCCAATCTATAATACATTGCACATTTTTAGGGTCATTATGAATTTCCTTTTCACTGACAATGTTTCTAGATAATCCACCTCATTCTCCATGAATGGATACTTAGTCTCCTTAGCAAACAATCTATGATGTCTCAAAATATCAAACACCTTTCTCACATGTGCCAAATGGTCTTGTAATACCTTACTCAGAAGATAAGTATATCATCAAAGAATAACAGCACAAAGCAAAAGAGGAAAGGATGTAAAATCTTGTTCATGAGACTTTAAAAGGTAGCTAGGGCATTTATCAATCCAAAGGGCATAACCAAAAAATGATAGAGGCTAGAATCTATCTTGAAATTAGTCTTAACTTCATCACCCTGCCTTATGCAAATCTAATGATAGCTAGATCATAAATCAATTTTGATAAAATACTTTGCTCCCTTGTGCTCATCAAGTCCTCCACCCTAGGGAGAGGATACTTGTTCTTCACTATAATCGTACTAAGATCCATGTAATCAAAACACATATAAAATGACACATTTTTCTTCTTCACAAAAAGAACTAGGGACACGTAAGGTGAAGAACTATGCTCTATAAATCCCACCTCCAACAATTCTTTAATCTACTTGGCCACTTCTTTCTTTTCACACTTGGAAAGCATGTAGGGTGGTTTGTTAATTGGATTTGAATAAGGCTATAAATCAATTGAATGGTCAACATGTTTTATAGGGGGGCAATGTTGTAGGTATCTGGAATAGATTGCGGTGAGGTTAGTCATAAATATATGTATGTATCACATGGGTTCAAGACAAGGGATTTTCAAAATACTATTTTTTAAATATATAGAAGGGTCCCATATAAGGGGATTACTTATAGATTTAATAGAAAATGGTTATGCTTTATTAAGGAAAAATTCACAAATAAAGATATTATAAATAGGCCTTGAATGCATGTGATATAGAGGGTATACATAGAGTGAATTCCCCGAGAAATGATCTTTGTACTCTTCCAAAAAAAACCTTTATGGCTAATTTCTTGGTTGATTATTTGGGTGGATTTGGAATTATTTGTTGAGATGAAAGACAAAGATTTGGGATATTTTCTTGAACTCCTTTTTGGCTTGCTTTGCTATAGTAATCTAAAAATCAAAACTTTTATGGATTCCATCCAAGCATATAAGCTATTCACAATTGAAAAACTTTAGCTATAGCTAAGAAAAGTCTATAAAATTTTTTCCTATTTGCATCAACCAATAAAAACTTAAAATTATGCTAACGGGGCCTACATCCAAAGCAATGAAGTCCATTTGCTGCCCATAATTTTTAGCCAATTGCATGTACACCTTAGGACACATCTAGTTGTTGGCTTCTTCATCTCCATTTGCTGTTAGAATATCAAGCTCCCGTTACTCTTCAATCAGTCTATCTTTATGTGTGTGACCGACATTAGCTTGATACACTTGTACACGTGTGTGACATTCAATAAGTAGATGTAGTTAGTGACTTAACCACAGTTAGTCTTGGTTAGCCATACCTATGTGTGTAAGTCTCTTTCAGTTTAGTATGATGGAAGAATAATGGAAGAACAACAACAATGCGTTGAGGCTCATCTTCCTCTCCACTCTGTCTCTCTCCCTCTCTTCCAACATGGTATCAGAGCTTGAATACCTGAAGCATGAAGGCTTGGCAGTGGCCATTTGACATCAAGACATCATATTTGAAAAAAACGTCATCAGAGACTGTGCCTGCAGCCCATTTTTTTACAGAAGCTATATCTTGCTACAGAAATGGTTTTTGGAGAAACGTGCCAAATTTTGAGACCATTTAGATGTGGTCTACAACTTTGCATAAGAAAGTTTTTTGAAATTCCTCACAGATTTTGAGATATTCAGCACACACCTATGCATACTAGCAGTTTACTGCAGTAAACAGCAAGTGATTCCAGGGCACTGGTGGCTTTCATCCTAACAATGTATATGTCCTTATTATTATGCATTTGAGCATGATATTGGAGTGTTAAATGCTTAGTTTTGGAGCTTATTTGCAGGGTGGAAATAGTGAACTGGTTGTTGTTCTGAATTTGGAAACAATATACCTATAGGGTTGAAGTATCTATGATTCTTATTTGCTAGTGACAAATGCCTGGATCATACCACTTAAGTGGAAGATGCTTTTTGGGATATTGTGAGTGCTGAAAGTCCAAAGTTTGGACTATTTTGTTGCTGGTTATACCAGAGTATTGACTAGTTATTGTCTGCAGGAAGGATACCTATCATCTTCATTTGACATACATGCAATATATTCTGACCAGTTGGACATATATCAACTCTTACATAGAGTGGCAAACTGAATGAAATGTTTTGGGGCTGTTTTGAGGTCTAAATACTCTTGTTTTAATTTAGAAAATACTGCTAGTTATAGTAGTGGGCTAGCTCTATTTGGTACTGCTACTTGCATACATTACAAACATTGATACTTTCATGGACATAGTTTGTTGCTATGATGTTTTGCCACTACCATAGAATGTTTTGAGCTGATTTGAGCTTGGTTTATGCTCAGTTGACTGTGTTTTTTCATTGTTGGAATACAGTTTGCAGTAAGTAGGTTATTAGGAAAACTATCCTGAAATGCAGAAAACTATTCTGAATAGCAGGAAACTTGACTGGAACTGTAGGAAAAGGAGTCAAATACTTACAGGTTGTATACATCACTGAATACCTAAGCTGCAACTATGGCAAATGCTCAAGGCACTAACAATGGCACTCCAATTGTGTGAGAAAATTTGGACAACAAATGTTTTTCTTTATGGAAGTTACATATGAAGAATTTTTTGATTGGCAAAGGATATTGAGACTTATGTATAGGTGATGACCTGAAATACATGGAAGGAATCTGACAGAAAAGGGCTCATAAGCTATGGACTGAGAGAGCATGAAAGGTGTTACATTGATTTTCCTTATGTATATCAGATGCTATGGTTATACAGATTACTAGATGCAGTTCCCCAAAGGATGCATGGGACATACTCATGAAGAATTATGGAAATGTAACACATGAAAGAAAGATTCATCTAAAGCAATAGTTCAATAACATGTCTAGGAATGGCAGAAGCATTCACGCCTACACTACAGAGATCAAGAACATAGTGGATCAGCTTGCCACCATTGGATCTTTAGTGTCTAAGGATGATATGATTGCTGTGACATTGAATGGACTTGGCAAACATTATAAAGCATTTGATACATCTATTTTTGTGAGAGCTGAGTCCACTGATTGGGATGAGCTGATTGCTTTGCTGCTGCATGAGGAAGTTAAGCTTGGGCTGAATACAGGTTCTAGTACGTCTCAAAGCAGAGACAATGTTCTTACTCTAACCAGTGTGGTAGAGGTGGCAGAGGCCGTGACTTTTTTTGAGGTCAAGGAGACACTCAAAATGCTTATGGATGTCATTAACAGAATGCCTAGCATGGCATAAATACATAGGGCCAGTGTGGATCTAGCGGCTATAGAGGAAGGGGGAGATCACCCCATGGTAGAGGTGGTGGATCTTATTCATGGCAGTCAAATGATTAGTCAAACGGAGATAAGGATTGCATGAAGGTACATAAGGGATCGGCCAAGTATAGTATAATCTAGCAGATATCTACAACTTGTCCCTAACCAATTGCTCCAATATAGATCGGCTAAAAAATTATATAACACAAGTGATCCACCCTAGCTCAATTTTTAGCCTCTTTATCCATCTCAAGAAGTGATTCCTCATTATCAATCTTGGCTCTTGAAAGCATGTCTGCCACTAGATTCTCTCTTCCCACAATGTGCTTAGAATCTGAAATTGAGTGACTTTATGTAGACAATCCAACGAAGCATCACTATATTGGTAGTAGAGCAACTAGTAATCATCCTCAAAAGGGGAAAGCAATCAATCCCCACAATGAGGCACCAATAAAATACTTCTCGTCACATACCCTAAATCTCATGCTTGATTTGTGGATACGTGCACTACCTTTCATTCAAGACCTTTGACCCAAAGTGAGTTGCATACGTGTGTCATTCCTCATCATCCTTGCCAATAGCCCATCCTATCCCAATAGGGCTAGTGTCAACTATGACCATAATAGGTCTTCCATAAGCATAAATTGCCTTTCTAAGAGTTGGAGCAAGCTTTAATAACTTTGAGCTTTCTCATAGCTCTAGCATGGTTTTCAATCTAAAAGAATTTTTTTCCCTTTCGAAGCAATTGATACAAAATATCTGCAACATGTGCAAAATGCAGAAATCATTTCATATAAAACATACATTCACCAAGAAACCTCATCACCTAAAAAATTGATGTACAAATCTCTGAAATCTTCTTTATGGCATCCATCTTAGTTGGAGATGGCTTCTTGCCATAATAACTACACATGTGGTCAACTATAAGCACCTTATTAACTCCAAAAACACAATTTGCACCTAATACGTATAAATGTACCTCATCCAATCTAGTCAAAATCCTATCACAATCTAAAGTATGATCAAGAACAAAGTATCTACAACCAAAAACGTCCAAAGACTCATCTTTTTCGTCCTCTGCAGAATTGTTAGTATGCACATCATCCAGAAAAGGTATTGTCAACTATGGAATGAAGTTATGCAAGACCTTTTTCATGGTCCCGCAGGGTCCACTAGGGTTTACCGTATGGTACCATGTGAGTGTAAGGGAGGGGAGTTATTTAAGGGAAGGAATGTACATTTTATAAGGTAAGGTCCCATAAATAGGGGGTAGATAAGGGGTATTTCCATATATTTCTTGCACGCAAGTGACGTCTCCTTATTACTACTAGTGAATCCCCCGTGTTCATGGTGTTCATCATAGGAGTCACTAAATTTGTGGCTCCCTATGGTAGAGTACACATTTGAACAAGGCCCAATGGTATCTTCATAGTGGTCAAGTCTCTACTCTCCAAAGAAAGTTGAAACTAATCATATCTAGAATAAAAATTTCCAAGAGAATAAATAGCGCATCAAGGAAAGATTTTTCAATGTCATCCACAACTGGACCAACACAAATATTCCTTATTGTCACTCTATTTTCAATAGAAGATTTTCTATATGTTGATGAAGATTGCCAGGCAGTACATGCAAAAAAGGAGAAGATGTTGAAAACTAGAGACTTGGCTTGTTTTAGTAATGTCTTATTGTATTCTTTGGAGATATACTATGATATTGTTACATTTATGTAGGTAAAGGCTCTAACTATCGATGTTCAATCCAAAAAGTTTTATGGGATGCTATAGGATGTGAGAGCGGGAGAATAGATAGAGGTTAGGATGTTCACTAAGTACAAGATTGTGGACAATAAAGTTAAATTGGTTGTGGGTCAACTACCCTCAGATAATGAGGATGAGATGAGGAGGGCTTCAGGGCAACCAAGTTTATGACATCATGACTAGATTGGTCACAAGTTCTCAGTAGACAATTTAGCAAAGTTAAAAAGTGGGAATGGTGAGTTTTTGCTTCCTATAGAGAAGAAATGCTTTATGGATATGTTGGAAAAGCATGAAAGGGCATTTGCTTTTTTTCTAGAAGAGATTGGGTGTGTTGATCTAGAGGTAGTAGCTCCAATGGTTATCTTTACGATTGGAATCTTTGGCCCTTTTGAATACCAAAGGTGCACCTACCAACGTTGAAAGAGTTGTTGATTGAGATGGGCATTCTTGATCCTTCTTCACTGTCCTATTGAATTGATGGTTTACTATCTATATAAAAACCAACAAAACTAGAAGAAAATACACTACTTCCATGAGGCAAGAACTAAGCCCATCTCCTAATCATGTCATCGCATAGGATAGGGGCCCCTGGAAAAAAATCCAAATTAGCAAACACTAGCAAAGGAGCATCTTGTAAAGAGTCCATGTTCCTTGAATGATTGATACATATGTGACTTTGACTAAGACATCATCCAAATAATCACTTTCAGGATACTTTGCTTACAATATCTGCACAAAAAATGTCCTACTTGGAATGGTGAATATATTGCAATTGAAAAAATAACCTAAAAACTTTTCAGCATCTAGTGTTGCTAATATAACAACTAGATGCAAGTTAGATCATTGATTAACCAAATCTCATAATAGCCCTTACAACGTACTAGTATATGTCATCCTTTCATCTGCCTCATCAAGCATGATTACAAAATAAGGTGAAGGATTTTCATCAACAAGTATCTCTCTCAAGAGCATAACATCTATCATGTACTTGATTATTGTCTTAGGTCTTGTATAATCCTAGTTTACTTATCTGAGCATCTATTTTTTGACCTCCTTATAAGGAATTTGTGAGGCTAAAAGATTTCAAGGACAAAACAAGTGTGACTACATCAAGAAGGAGACTTGCTAGCTACATATGTTCAAGACACTCTCTTCACTATGCCCATGGTCAATATATACACTAATGAATGCATTCTAGTAGAATGCATTTGCAATCAATACTTATTGTGATTTTGCAAGAAATCTAAATTTTCTATGCATATCAACCATTGCATTTCTCAGAGATAGCTCCTTGTCAAACCCTCTCCGAAGAAGAACTTCACCATGCACATGCCATTCTTTATCTAAGGCATGTGAAACACTGCAGGACTTCAAGAAAAGAACAAAGGTTTAGGGTTTCCACAAGCATATCTTGCTCATGGATCTCCTTAAAACATTCTAAAGCCTTGTTATCCTCATGATTCTCACAATATTCCCTTATTAAAGTAGTCCATGATATAACATACCATATCAACATGTTATTAAAAACTCTCTCTCCTTTTGCAACCAATAGAACCACACCTTCGATATATGTCCACCAAAAAGTTTCCTATTGTAGGATCATTACATAAGCTTGATTTTGTGATCTCAATATGTATTTCTTACCATGCTCTTAATGCCCCCAAGGTGCCACAAGTTTCCAAGTACATGATAGAGATAATAACATCTACATGTAGGCTTTGTAGCAACATCATTTTGTAGCATCTAAATGCATCTTCACAAGGCCCATGTTCTACATATTTGGAGCCCCAAGAGGAACACCAAGGAAAAAGGGATTCTACTGCAAGAAAATCTATCTTGTAACATCAACAAGCTTTTATTTCATTCTTTTGATGACCAAAACAAAGAAAACAATAATTCTTCACGCAGCATCATAGTAGATATCTCCCACAAATTTGATATAATCAACCATAATCTTCAACATCTTCATAAAATCCATCAATAGAACAAGGAACCCAAAATAACACACAATTTTTGAATGGAAATCAATCACATAGTATTCATCTTCAATGTCATCATAGCTTTCTTTCTCAATCTCTCATATATAATTACACTGTTTTGATAGAATTGACTCTCTCTCTCTCTCTCTCTCTCTCTCTCTCTCTCTCTCTCTCTATCAATAGTACATCATTCTCACTACAATACTCTCATAATGACTCTCAAAAATCCTTCTTAGGTCGTGGATGCACCTCCCAAGAGGTATATCTGATGTGAAGAGGCACTAGAGCCACTACAGTGTCTCTTCATAGCTCACTACTGTCACTGTCACTCCAGTCTTCTCTTCAGTCTTCAGCAGCTGCTTCTTCCATTTGTTTTAGCTATTTTGAACTTGGATTCATCATTTCCAAAAGTTAGAAAACTTTCTCAAATTCACACATACATTCTACAGAACACTTACAAAAGATCTACGGAATAGTACAGTACAATACCAAAGCAAATACAGAGCAGTTACAGAGCAGAGATAAAGGCTCTATAGAAGGTTTACAAAGGGTTACTACAGAAGGTCATCAAAGAACATCAAATCCTCATAACTCATACTAAAATCATTCCAAACTATAAAAAACTATTCAATAAACCTTCAAAATATTTCAACCTTCATTAATCATCAATCCATGCTTCATACAGAAGAAAATCAAAACAAAATAGAAGCTATATAGAAGGTATACGAAACCAATAGGAACCTCAACAAAACTTATCAGAACATCACAGAGCTTCATATCTCCACTAAAAATCATCATGAGCTTCCAAAACATAATCAATATCATCCAAAACACTCTCAAACACTTCCTTTAATAACCATACATCACTCTAAATCCATCAAAAATCAATCATTCAGTCCTTAAAAACAACAAAAATCAGTCAAAAATTCAATATTTTTCCACTCTCAACATATCCCCACACTTAGAAAGGAAGCATCCTCGTGACCTAAGGAAAAGAAGAATAGAAGATTAAAGAGCTCAATTTTGATCTTCTTCAGTATCTTCAATAATCTCGCCAAACCACGATCCCAACTTATCACCTGTATCTCTAGAAAAAACTACTAAATGAAAACTTCGTCATTCGTTAACACGTCTGATAAACATTTAAAAGTCATAACAAATTTGTAAAAGATATAAGAGGTTCTTCAGCTTTCCACCATAGGCTTGCCATCCACCATCACCATCAATAGTTTAAAAAGAACTCTCAAACAAATTATTCAACCAGCACAAACTCATCACATACAAATTATTACAACACATACACAAACACAACCATCTAAATGACACCTCTAAAAAGAGAGATATATATATCATTAAGATTCATCCAAAATACATTGCAAAGGCATCAATGAAGATGATCCCTTTTGAAGGCTTGGTGATTTCGAAAACGATCCATGGAGAAGGACTCATCCACAAATGTCTTTGGAGGATTTTGAAAGAACTGCAGGTAGCACATCCTTTCTAGCAAAAAAAGGTATCTGCTAGGTAGACATAGGGCATGAAAATATAGGACCTCCAATTGTTGGAAATCAATATTCACATTGACATTCATACAAAGCTTTGGATTGGCCTTTTGATCGTTATGGGAATGCTTGTGCATGTATGCTAGATACCAAGCAAAATGAGCTATCAATCTCATTGAAGGATCTAGAGATTGTGAATATTGGTGAACAAAATGGAGGTATTTCTGGTATGCTTGACTAGCAGTTGTCCAGTCCCCTAGAATTAATGGCCAGTTAATCTATGGTCCTGTGAGAGAATCTTTAGCTGCTTACTTTAGCTATAAATCCTATTTGTTGTTGTAAATCAGCACCTTATAAATATCTTTTGCTGAAATATTTAAGCAAATATTAACACTTTTTCCTGAGAATTCTCAACACCCAAATTTTCTTGCAACATGAGATCAATAATTTTGCAATACATCACTAGAGAATGGACCAGTAAGACATATGCTAAAAACACAAAGTATTTCAACAAAGACACACCATAAACTCCTGATGAAAAACTGTCACTACCAAGAGGCGAGAGCTTTCCGCGTCTCGTATCACTATCATCTCATAAGACAATGGTACCTAACAAGAATCCAAGTCTCTTGCTCAAAAAGGGAAATCCCTCAAATAATCCTTCTTCCGCTGATGGTTGACACAAATTGTCATGAACTAGACAACCCTCTTTCCACACTTGCTTTGGATCCGCATAGCAGATCCATCATCTAGAACCTTGGTCTCCATTCAACAATGAGTGACTGCCCCAAAATAATAGGATACGAACAAGAGTTTTGCACAAAGAAATGATAAGTCTCATCCACATCTCCAATAGAAATCTTCAAGTTCAGACAAGCAGCATATACAAATCTCCTATAATGTTGTTGGTCGCACCCATGCGCCAACCATGATCGACATCAACTGGTAATCTACCAGTATCATACAATCCACACACTATGACAATAATCTTGAAGCCGTAATGATCCAAAAGAATAACACAAGAAGGCTCCATCTCACCAACTTTGACTATTGTCTCCATAGTCACATGAGCCTAGTGACTACGAGAAAAATGGCTAAGAAGCACCAATCTAGGCATGTCATCACTCTCTGCATACTGTACAGGATGAAGTAAGGGCTGAAGAGTCTTCTCACATTGCATGCATAAAGCTCCATTTGTAGACTTCTCAGTAATCTCCTCATCAGAATCAATCTCCTCAATCTGCAAGCCATAGATAATAGCATCAACAACTATTATAGCCTCTCAATGGATCATATCATGTGTCGGCTCTTCAATAATCTGTCGTTTCCTTTTTATGATGTCAATGATAACATCATGAAAGTATCTTTTGGAAATTCCCAAGACTTCTCCAAGAGTGAATTCAATTTTGCAAGTAAGAATCCAATCCTCAAGCACCTTCTTCAAGTCCGTAGTCATCTCAATGTTGGAAAGTAACTTGAATCCTTTTCGTCTTTTTCAGCTTTGGATCCTTTGTCTTTGGGGCTTTCTTATCTTCTTGTAATTTTGGCTATCTTCTATTTATTTCGACCCCCTGTCTAGCTCATTCAGCTCTTTCTTCAGAGTCTATCTCATTGATTTTTGGCATATACTAATGAGTTGGTGTCCCAATTCACCAAGTTTCAAAAATTGCCACTTATTAGAAGCTCCCAACAAATGCAACATCTATGAAGACCTAAAACGGGCCAGACATTGGGTCTAAGCACTAGTTAGGCCTCTCTATAATTAAAAACCATACCCCCTTGGCCTTGCAGCCAAGAGTGTATAAGGCACACACTGCCCTAACTACTATCCTGAATCTTGCATTTGTTTTAAAGTGTAGTCCAATGATTAAGCCCCACACTCCTCAGAGGGAGTCCCTACACATAGATGGGTGTCAAACACCTTGTAAGCACAAATAAAAGGAGGCATCCCTCTGTTTGAATATTGTGGCCCCACTACAGTTCTCTTAAACCTCCAGTATTGGCCCCTCCATGCACTGCTAACAAAAATTAAAAAAAGGCATCACAAACTCCACTCCTATTTTAGAACATTCCACGAGATAAGATATTTCCTCACTTAAAAGTTTCCCGAGAAACTTGAACACCTAAACCTACAGCTTAGGTATCTCACAACTCAGCATGGGTCATATGTATAAGAAACCAATTGCAATGCATCTAGGAGTTACACCATGTGATATGCACAATGCAACTGTGAATGCCATAGTTCTCAAAAAATGTATAATTTATAGATTATCATTGTGTAGTGCAACAAACACTTCTTTTAATGATTTTTTCCTCCTCCAAAAGGTCTCCTAGCTACACTTGTAGCACAAGATGCACCACTTGTAAGAATAGCTCCACCTTCTCGAGCTCTAAGGTTTCTCAACCTATAGCATCCATCTCATTAAATCTGGTCTCAAACTCCCATAGAAGCTCAATCGTTACCAAGCCCTTGTTCTTGTGAATCCCCTCAAGAAAGCTATGCCTCATATCCATCCCAATATCCTCTAGGAAGTATGCTTCTTTCAAGGCTTTCTTGAAGGTAGGCCAACTAGGACTCTTGCCATAAAGCTTGTTGATGTGCAGCTTCAAAGAAGAGGTAAGTAGTTGCACAAAAATTCGGCTCATCATTTGCATCAACACACCAAAGAACTCCATATTTGACTCATAGAGCTTCAAGTAGTTCTTAACATTGCAGCCATCAAAGAGCTTCCTCTAGCTTTTGACCACCTCCATAGCCTTCATGGCAGCAGCTTCATATTGCATGTTGGCTTGTAGTTGCATATGTTGTAGCATCTACGACTAATGGTGATATTGTTGTTTTTGCATGAGTACATTGAAGGTATGAAGAAGTTGATTCATATCCCCTTCATATCTTCACACTCAAATGTACTTGTAGAAAAGGGAGATTCTTCCATCTGTCAACAATTAGGATGTGGCCTTCACATTTGGTTCACAGTGATGTTGAAGGATAATTTCACAAAGCCAAAAATCCGTAGAGGATCAATAGTTCTAAAAGATAGAAGAAGCCTCAAAAACAATTTTGAGTGTGAGTCCCTATTGAAGTTTGAAGCATAATTGTCAGAAGCCAAAGCAAACCTTCAAACCAATAAACAATGCACAAGTCCTTTGATAACCTCAATACTAGTGATATTAGAGAAGTTACAAAAGCTTTTAGCTAATGGTAATGACATCATAGTTTGGCAATAAGTTAAGGTGTGGGAACTCAAGGATTTCCAATGAATTTTTACATTCTTTCTAGAAAGAACCTTGAAATGATTGTGTAGAAAGAGCTCCACATGTGGAATCTCACTTGATTCACCCTATGCCATGGTTTTTCAAATCAATCACCTAGATGTCAACTGACATTACATGAACTTTTACAAGCTCATGACTTGTTCTATCAAGTGAATGTGGTGAACTTTGTAGCTTCGTCATGTAATGATCTTGTTCTTCTTATGTTATAGTCCATGTGGCAACTCTCAATACTTGATTACCAAGAACAAAGCAAGTCCATAAGTTTTGTGTAGTGCTTTGCTCCTAGATTCCACCAAGCCTTGAGACGGCATGATAATGGTCGTAAAATCCTATTGGCTAGTCAGTGAGATTGATTTGCTTCCCATAGCACAAGCAAAAAGCAAAAATAAGGAGCTACTCCCCAAAGCAAGGAGTTTTTCCCTCTCTTTGCGCTAAATCCCTTGTGTCCTCCCTTTCCCCCCCCCCAAACTACGTTCCTCCTCCACACATTTTCTAACAAAAAAGATCAAACAAAAATTTCATCATGCAAGGACAACTCATGCCTCCAAACAGCTAGCTTCAAGCTATCAAAATTAAACTAAAGCTAAGAATTACAATTTTAATTATTCTTCCACTCCCAATAAGCATCAAAGCATATGAATAATCCTCTAAGGTACTAGTGTTTAAGGTATATTGCAAGGCATAAGGGTGTGGGTAAAGTGCACCATTCCACTTGTGAGCCCTAGGAAGAACACCATCAACATGGCACATAGCAACATAAACTCTGCTTCTTCCCACCATGAAGAAACACCTTCATTGTGCACAACACCAAACCACCATATACCTCTGCTTCATTAGCTAATAAAATAGTAAAAGCAAATGGAAATAATTGACAAAAGTTACAAGAGTGATACCACCTTATTTAAACTTCACAACCTAGGTTTCTCATGTATGAATGTGTGGCATCACAACACCGAGAGTACTAAATTTGGGACAAACTTGCATGAACAAATACCTTCTATGGTAGGTATTAAACTGGAAGAGTTTTACTAATGGATTAGAGTCTTTTCTTCTTCACACAGTTTTGATGGGGAAGTAGTAAAGAGATTATAGGTTGCATAGTGTGGTCAAGCTATCATCATGACGGGGAGTTTTGTCCAAGCCATCTCCTTAGACGCAGAGTTTGTAGCTTGTGTGTGCTATTATGATGAACAAATTTTTCTTCAATATTTTATTTAGTATGTTTTGGTATCGTCTTAAACCCTAGAGGTTAGTGGCTTGATATATACCCCCTCCCCTCCCCACCACTACCCAATAACACCAATAGTTGAATAGGGAAGTGAAGGATGCTAGACATAAAGACTTTATATATGTGCTAGAGTGAAAAGCCTGGGGGTGCACCTAGAACAAATCATCTATATAACGTGCATTCAAAGGGTATTATAAATAATACCCTTTCTTTACATGCTATAAGGCCATAAAATGATCCTGTTTACTTTACTGAAAATTAAAGGTCCTTTTGAGATTATAATTTAAAAGTCCCTTTGATAAATATACTCTTGTAAATTTTACAAAATACAATACCCTTTCCTTCGAACTCACGATGTCGTGATGATGCGCATCCACCACTATGAAACCTGAGGGCATAGTTTTTCACCAAGAATTTGAACTCATTAGTCAGTATCATTAGGAATTTGTTTTTTGTTTTGTGTGTCTTTTTGTTTACCATTCAGTTTGAACTGTTAGTTTGAAAATTTGATTGCTTGGTTCCATCCTAAATTTTTTGTATTCATTGAGTAGTACTCAGGCACAAATAACCCACATGTATGTGTGTGTGTGTGGTAGCTCATATGAACGCTTGCTTGTGTGTCTACATTGTTTATGTACCCAAAAACTTATAAAATGATGACAAATATTTTTAGTGTATGCAATTTAATTTCAAGACAAGCAGTAATGCCGGATTTGTATGTGATTCTTACAACCATATGAACTCTATCTAATCCAAAGTCTAGAGGGAAAGACATGAAGAGCAACTTCTTGAATTCAAGCAAAATCTTGGAATGAGTCTATCAAAAACCCCAGGATAGAAGATGCATAAGATTACATTATATCAAACCCGAAGCTTTCCATGAAAAAGGGTGTGAATGGTGACTAAATAAAATTGGTTCCCTTCTTGAAAGTGTGAAAAAAAAAATCATTGGGATAAAAAATAAGATATTGATTTAGCTTATTAATTATTGGAAAATATTTGAAAAAGCATTTAGATTGAAACAAAGAAAAACAATGTCACTCTGTGCATAAAGCAGCTCCTATTAGACTATTTTCTTTTGGCCACCATCATTGAAGCTTTTAAGCTTTGAAGATTATGGGGAAAGTAAATCTTATGATAGCTATGCAAAAGCTATGATCTATGACAATTTGGAGGAGATGATGCAAAAAAGTATAAACTGAAGTTAATATCAAGAGGGGGGGATAACGACATCAAGAGACTATTGTATGATTAGTCAAATGGCGACATCCATAGAGTAAAGTCGGGGGACTGATTATCTATGTTGTAACTTGAGGCAATCATGTACAGTGGATATCCTCAAGCATTGGATTGAAGAGCATGCTTGTTTCTTGCTGAATTATTCCTCGCTATTGATAGCTGGATATGCATAAAATGACCACACAAAGTCTGCAAACGAAAATGAAGTAGCAGGTGAAAGTGAGGGCTCGAGCCCTTCACCCTATTCCTTTGTAGAATCCAATGCATGCCCAAACCAGTGGCATTAAGACATGTTGCAAAAGAAGCTTTTCAATGAGACAATCATGTCTTCTATAAAATCAAGTAAGTAGTCCTTGTGGATCTATTGTGTCTACAATCTGCTTCATCAAGATGAGCTTTTTTAACGAGAGGGATTTTGAAATAAAAAGAACTAAAAGATGGGTATGGTTTTAGCTCTTCTAATTGAGTGTTGGTTTTGTAATCTATCTTTGGATTTGTACTTGGAATAGAATTGCAATATACTAGACCTTTGTCATCAAATCTATTGTCTTGAATCGATTTTGATCTTGCTTCCATCTCACAATAGCGTCCGTGCGACTTTTACAAACTCTTGCACGTATCTTTTTGACAGGACTCTAACTGGAATGCTTTCAAGAAAGTGCTCAAAGATGAATATTTTTTGGAGGATTACAGTATTGTTATGTGAAAGACATTCAGAGAATGGGTTTATTAGCCAAACAAAGGACTTGTTGTCTTTCTGAATTGTTGTGGGAGTTTGAAGAGCTATACAACCAGTTGGATGCACTAGAGCAAAGAGCTTTGAACTCAAACAAAGTGGAGTTATTCTTACAAGTGGCTAATCTTGCACTTCAAGATGAGTTGGGAGAACTGCTAGAGGACTGCACATAGCCTATGGGATGGAAGACGGATTGGTAGGACACTGTTGATGTAGTTTCTACACTGATAAAGAGACGAAGATAGTAGGCTCGCTTGTAGAATGGGATGCAATCACCACTAGCGATGTCTTTTCCTACCACGACTTCTCCTACTTCTCCTGTTGCACCATCTACTACTTCTCCTATTTCTCAGTCTGCGTCTATTCCTACTACAGTTGTCACAAACCAACTACAAAAATGAATATTGAAGATATGGTGGAGGAGATATCAAAGAACTTAAAAGACCTACAAATCAAGATAACTAGAATGGAGTAGTAGCTGCTTAGTCTAGCTCCATTTTTAGCCCCACCTTCTTCTACTCCTACAAATTCTTCCAATAGTGATCATGTCCGTCTTTGCATATGGTGTGATAGTCTAGATCATGAGCAAAAGGACTACTAAGATTATGAAAAGGCAAGAAGGTTGAAGTTGGTAGTCTAGAAAGACAAGATGATATGTTTTGGAGATACAAAGTAGCCGATCAAACCAAATTTGGGTAAGGGTGGTATGAAGAAATTATTAGAGGAGTCTCTTTTGCACTCTTCTTATGTGATGTGAGAGGTGGTAAGAGAAACTATTGCGTATGGCCTTCAGTTAGAGTAGTTATCGAAGGACAAATCTCCTTTATGGTTCTATGCACTACATGTAAAGAAAAAGGGGAAAGTCTCAACATTTGAACTTTTAGCCATTGGTGATGAGATCAAGAAAGGGACTAGATGGAATGATCAAGTTGATGTCTTTTCTATCTATGTCTATATGGAAAAATCTCAAGGCTTTGAAGTGCTTGTTGAGGAGAAGTGGAAAAGAGATGATGATCAGCCTAAAGGTTCAAAGAGGGTGACTAGGAGGAGTGATCTAGTTTCATAGCCTTCTTCTTCTAGATCAGAGTAGAGTATGGCTGATGTTTAGAAGCCAAAAGTACAAGAAGATCACAAACCCCCAAAGATAAATGATCCAAAGCTGAAAAAGCCGAAAAAGGATTCAAGTTGCTTTCCAACATTGAGATGACTACGGACTTGAAGAAGGTGCTTGAGGATTGGATTCTTAATTAACTGCAAAATTGAGTTCACTCTTGGAGAAGTCTTGGGAATTTCCAAAAGAGACTTTCATGATGTTATCATTGACATCATAAAAAGAAAATGACAGATTATTGAAGAGCTGACACATGATATGATCCATCGAGAGGCTTTAGCAATTGTTGAGGCTATTATCTATGGCTTGCAGTTTGAGGAGATTGATTCTGATGAGGAGATTACCGAGGATTCTGCAGATGGAGCTTTGTGTATGCAGTCCAAGAAGACTCTTCAGCCCTTACTTCAGCCCATATAGTATGCAGAGAGTGGTGATATGCCTAGATTGGTGCCTCTTAGCCATTTTCCTGTAGTCACTGGGCTTGTATGACTATGGAGACAATAGTCAAAGTTGGTGAGATAGAGACCTCTTGAGTTATTCTTTTGGATCATCATGGCTCCGAGATTACTATCATAGTGTGTGGATTGTATGATACTAGTAGATGGCTAGTTGATGTGGATCATGATTGGCACATGCATGCAACCAACAACACTACAGGAGATTTGTATGCTGCTTGTCTGAACTTGAAGATTTCTATTGGAGATGTGGATGAGACTTATCATTTCTTTGTGAAAAACTCTTGTTCCTATCATATTATTTTGGGGCAACCACTCATTGCTGAATGGAGACTAAGGTTCTAGATGATGGGTCTGCATGGATCCAAAGCAAGTATGGAAAGAGGGCTATCGAGTTCATGAAAATTTTTGTCAACTACCATCAGTGGAAGAAGGATTATTTGAGGGATTCCCCTCTTCGAGCAAGAGAGCTAGATTCTCTTTAGGTACCATTTTCTTACAAGATGATAGTGATACGAGACACGAAAAGCTGTCACCTCCTAGTAGTGACAATTATTCGTTAGGAGTTTATGGTGTGTCTACGTTGAAATACTTTGTGCTCTTAGCATATTACAGACATGCTTAGAGCTTCATGGTAGTACTTGAAGAGAAAAGAAAAAGAATTGAAGCTTGCAAGTCTTTTATAGGATAAAGATAGGGTAGATGGTCTCTATGATGGGCTATTATGCTCAGATACTATGGAGGATCTTTCAACATTATTGAAAAATGAAAATCAAAAGTTTTCATATGTCTTACAGGTCCATTCTCTAATTATGTATTGCAAAATTTCTGATCTCATGCTGCAAGAAAATTTGGGTGCTAAGAACAAAAAGTGTTCTTTGCTTAAATATTTCAGTAAAAGAGATTTACAAGGTGCTAATTTACCTCAACAAATAGGATTTATAGCTGAAGTACATTGTGAGCCTCAGTGTTGGGTTGTTCATATGTAGTCTAAAAAAGATATGGCTGATTTTTGTTTGTCAAAAGAGTTGAGTGCAGTTTATACATAACAAAATTTGTGTTTACCAGAGTATTTACAGTGTCTCTTGACACAATTTAATCTTCCATTGCTCAAATATGAGAGTTTTGGTGCTAATTTGCTACTCCAACATGGGAAAAGGCTCTCCAACTGTTTGGTTCAAAGGATTTGGGTTCCACAACTAGCAAACCCACATCAAGCTCATCCTGATGAAGAAGGGTCTTTGTGCCATTACCAATGGCAAGGAGAAGAAGCCTTAGGATGTGCACCTTGCAGTTACTTGGCAAAAGAATGATGACAAAGCACATGCCATCATTAAGTTGGAATTGATGATAGCTACATCCGTCATGTGGATACCTATGAAACCTCTAATGATACATGGAAGTGATTAGATACTTTTTTTGGTGCACAATCAAATTTATCTAAGTATGGATTACTGATTGAATTTTGTAGGCTAGATATGAAATCAAACACATCGCTTGCAACTCACTTAAACTACATGGAAAGTGACTTAACTCAGCTTGTAGGAATTGATCTCAAGATGGATGAAAATATTTGTATTCATGTGTTGTTAAAAAGCCTGGCTTCTGACTATAATAATATGTCAACTACATTGATTAACATGTCTAGTCCTGAACTAGTTGACATTAAGGCCTCCTTGCTAGAAGAAGAAAAGAAGGTAAAATCCAAAGAAGAACCAAGCACCTCTAAAGATGAACAAATGTTTTATGTAGATACCAAGTACAAGGGCAGAAATATCAATTGGTATGTGACTTTTGCAAAAGCATTCGACACATGAAGAAATTCTATCATGCCATGAAGAGGTCCCAAAAGGCCTATCTAGTTGCTATTGAAGAAGAAGAAGAAGACCATGGAGCAAAAGAAGAAGAAGAAAAAGAAGAAGACTACTAGGAGAAGGACAAACCTCGTCGGTCCTTCTATTATGATAGACTTTTTTAGCCTTGTTTTGCATAGCCCTAATGATTCTGAAATACGCTTGTAAACCCCTCATGTAACCATGTACTATAGTCTATGTACACTTTGTGAGGCCCATGTTATAGCCGCTAGATGTCCACCATGTCTTTTGTGAAAACTTGGATCTAGGACATGGCTATGACACAAGCTATGGAGGTTGAAATAGGAAGAATGAACTCATGGAGACATTGACACTGACAAGTCAAATTTTCACACAATTGAATTAGGTTCCAAGATTGAGACTTGGACTCATAAACACAATCTTGTGTGTGGACACTGACAAGAGCACTTTCCTGGAAAGAAAAGAGAACTTTCATTACATTGAAAAGGAGTGCAAATACAATGCTTTATAGGAAATTGAATGGTAGCACTTCTCCTACTGTGCAATATGGGATTCTAGCCCTGAGCCCACACAACTCCTTACAAAGAGACTGAAGTAGGTGTGATTGCAAACATCTCAACACCCCTCCTCAATCACAACCAGAAGTACAAAGTGTGTAGAGGCTTTAGTGAGAGCAACTCCTACAAAGTATGGGCACATCATAAACATGGCAAAACTCCAGAGACTATTATAGAAAGGCTAAGTGTGGATACCACAAACATGATGGACATCCAAAGGCTGTAGCAGGGGCCTCACAAAGTGTATAAAGGCTGTAGTACAAGGCTACATGAGGAGTTTACAAGTTTATGTCTGAAGCATTAGGGCTAGGAAATACAAGGCTAAAAAAGTCTATCCAAATAGAAGGACTGATGAGTTTTGTCCTTCTCCAGGTGGTCTTCTTCTTCTTCTTCTTCTTCTTTTTCTCCATTTTCTTCTTCTTCTTTAACTACAACTAGATAGGCCTTTTGGGACCTCTTTCTGGCATGGCACAACTTTTTGGTGTGTCTAGTCCTTTTGCAGAAGTCACAGAAAAGTGGGTCCTACTTACCTTTGTACCCGTTGCCAATATATAATGCATGTTCATCTCTAGAGGTGCTTGGTTCTTTCTTAGTTTTTAGCTTCTTTTCCTCCTCTAATAGTGATGCCTAGATATCAACAAGCCTAGGGTTTGGCAAATTGATTAGAGTTGTTGATACATTATTATATTCAGAAGGCAAACTTTTAAGTAGAACACCAATGCAAACATCTTATTCCATTTTAGTGTCGATTCCTACAAGTTGGGTTAGAAGTCCTTCCATGTAATTTAGATGTGTGGCAAGTGATGTGATGGACTTCATTTCAAGCCTGAAAAATTCAATCAAGAGACCATACTTTAATGACTTAGACTTTGCACCAAACAAGGTGTCAAGTCTCTTCCATGTATCCTGCGAAGTATCACAGTTTTCCACATGGTGGATATAGCTATCTCTAGCTTGAGTTTGATAATGCCGTGAGCCTTATCATCATTCTTTTGCCAAGTGACTGCAAGATCCGCATCATGAGGCTTCTTTTCTTTTCCAGTAGTAATGGCCTAGAGACCCTTCTTCATCAGGATAAGTTTGATGCAGGTCAGCCAAGTGTGAAACCCGACTCCTTTGAAGCGAGCAATTGGAGAGTCTTTTCCCATGTTAGATGGCTGGAGCAATAGCAAATAAACACTAAAACTCTCAGATTTCAGTAGCAAAAGAATTGAGCACAAGTGCCAAGAAGCACTAGGTGAGTGTCAATGGACACTATGTGTGTAGCTTCTTCATTGAATCTTCAAACCTTCAAAATCCTTCGAGATCTTTCAAACCTAAGTTTTCATAATTTTCATTGAGAATCAGTCTTGAAACTTTGAAAATTTTTCAGCAATAGAGTTGAAATTTAGTGTGTCAAAAGGCACAAACAATGATAGTGTGAAAACACACTATGTAAGTACTATGTTTGAACTTGATGTTGAGCTTAAATGTCTTGTTGATTGCTCCAAATCTTTCAAGTATACAAGATCTCCCTTCATTACTAATTTTTTGTTTTGGTTAGGCAGTAGACTTGAGTGGCAAGAGCTCTACTGAGCTTGAGAAAGTGTAAAGGATGAAATTTGGAGCTTTGGCTATGGAGTCAGGATTAGGGTTTCTGACCTAGGCTTGGTTTTCTCTTCTGTGTTTACTGTAGACTGAATATTTCAAGAGCTTTTTATATGATAAGGAAGCTTAGGTGATAGGCTACCAAATCCCTATCATGGCAGCCAACATCGCATCGTGTGGAGAGAGCAGGAAGCACATAATTGAATTGCATTTTTTTTCTGACAACAATCTCATTTTTGTGCAATGCCAGGCTGAAGCGGCACCAATGTCGGGACTAGATGTGCCAACAAGATGCGCCTAAAGTCAAAGAGGATTCCCCTAGAAGAAATTGTGATGAAAAAAGGTTGGTAGTGTGAGATCTAGGGCCTCCAAGGTGACTAGGTACTGCCTAGCTATGGAGGCCACACAGGACAGAACCAAAAAAAGTGACAGTGCTGAGTAGTAGATAGGGCCACGTCAAGTTCTAAGGTGATACAGAGAAGCACCTTCAGTAGATGAACAAACTCCTAGAAGAGAGCTCCTAATGATACGGGGTATAAAGAGAGATATGGAAGCTCCAAGGAGGCAAGGTCCTACAAGCTATGGCTTCCATGAAGGTCAAAGTGAGATGGATGTGGAATTGGAGCTAGAGATGAGGTCATGAATTCAAGCTAAGCTGGGAAACGATAAAGAGAAGGTGGAAGAGCAGAGAGGAAACTAGGCCATGCCTGACTAGGCTCTGATACCATGTGAAAACTTAGATCTAGGACATGGCTATGACAGAAGCTATGGAGGTTGAAATAGGAAGAATGAATTCATGAAGACATTGACACTGACAAGTCAAATTGTCACACAAGTGAATTAGGTTCCAAGATTGAGACTTGGACTCATAAACAAAATATTGTGTGTGGACAGTGACAAGCACACTTTACTGGAAAGAAAAGAGTACTTTCATTACATGGAAAGGAGTGCAAGTACAATGCTTTATAGGAAATTGAATGGCAGCACTTCTCCTACCTTGCATATGGGCTTCTAGCCGTGAGCCCACACAACTCCTTACAAAGCGGCTGAAGTAGGTGTGATTGCAAATATCTCAATATCTTTGATACCCACACTAAGGCTTTTTTGCGACAACCTCTAGTGATTACCATGTTTGTGGTGTGCCCACACTTTACAAGTGGTTTCTCACTAAAGCCTCAATACGCTTTGTACTTCTCTAGTTGTGATTGACGAGGGATGTTGAGAAATTGGCAAACATACTCAACTTAGCCTCTTTTTATGGAGCAATGTGGGCTTAGGATGCAGAATCCCATATGCACAATGGTGGAAAGTGTATCTTAGTCTATTGCTATAAAGCATTTTACTTGCTCTCATTTTGAATACAATGTCATAGTACTTTTGTACTTCCAGCAAAGTGTCTGTGTCATTGTCAACACACAATATTGTGTTTATGAGTCCAAGCTTCCATGTTGGAACCTAATTCACTTGTGTGACATTTGGTCTTGATGTCTATTACCTCATGAGCTTGATCTTCCTCTTTTAACCTCCATAGCCATGCTCTAGATTTGACATTTTTACAAAACTTTTATAAGAATTTACCCTAGCAATGGGGTTGTCTTCGATTGAGGATGCAAGTTGTCATAAAGTATTTTATATTTTTGTGATTTGTATAGATGATAGATTTACGGACTACACCCTTTGGATGATAATGACAAGTATGAAAGGAATCTACAATGGCAAGGATTTCTTTGTCATCGATCTCATAGTTTATCTCTAGAGGGGAAAGCTTCCTTGAGTGGAGTGCCACTAGATGCATATGACCATCATCTGCATATTGGAAAAAGATGGCTCCTAAGGCATAGTTTGATGCATTACTCTCTAAGAAAAATGGCTTGGTAGGATCTAGGTGGACTAGGATTGGGAAAAAGTGGTGAAAGAGGTCTTCAGGGTCTAGAAGGCCTTCTCGGCTTCTAGGGTCCATGAGAACTTTGAGTTTCCTATGAGTCTTATGAGTACTGTGACTATCTTTGAGTAATCCCTCATAAATATCCTATGGAAGTTGGAAAATCCAAGGAAACATTAGACATCGCAAACACATGTGGATGTTTTTCTATGAAGAATAGTCTCGATCTTCTTGGGGTCCATGAAAATTCCTCTCTTGGAGACATTGTAGCCTAGGAATTCCACTTCTATTTGATGGAAAAAAAACTTTTCAAGTTTTGCATATAGTCCTTTTTCTCTGAGCTTTTCCAAAACTAAATTTATATGGTGCTCAAGCTCCTTTGGATATTTTGAGAATATCAAGATATCATCCAAGTATATAACTAAAAAATCATCTAGATGCTCTTGGAAGATATCATTCATCATATATTGAAACACTACAAGAGCATTGGTGAGACTAAAATGTTAAAATGTCGGATCTAGAGCATGGCTATGGAGGTTGAAAGAGGAAGAGTGAGCTCATGAGGTAATAGACATCAAGACCAAATGTCACACAAGTGAATTAGGTTATGAGATGGAAGCTTGGACTCATAAACACAATCTTGTGTGTTGACAATGACACAAAGACTTTTCTGGAAGTATAAAAGTTCTATGATATTACATTTAAAAAGAGAGCAAGTACAATGCTTTATAGGAATAGACTAGGCAGCACTTTCTACCACTGTGCATATGGGTTTTTGCATCATCTTGAGCCCACACTACTCCATACAAAGAGGCTAAGCTAGGTGTGATTGCCAATATCTCAACACCCCTCCTCAATCACAACCAAAGAAGTACAAAGTGTGTAGAGGATTTAATGAGCAACCACTCACAAAGTGTGGGCACACCACAAACATGGTAAACACCAAAGGCTGTCATAGAAAAGGCTAAGTGTGGTGGAGCCCCAAGAGGAACACCAAGGAAAAGGGGATTCTACTATAAGAAAATCTATCTTGTAACATCAACAAGCTTTTATTTCATTCTTTTGATGACCAAAACAAAGAAAACAGCAATTCTTCACACAGCATCATAGTAGATATCTCCCACGGATTTGATAGAATCAACCATAATCTTCAACATCTTCATAGAATCCATCAATATAAAGACGAACATAAAGAAATAAACCATCTTTGAATGAAATCAATCACATAGTATTCATCTTCAATGTCTTCATAGTTTTCTCTCAATCTCTCATATATAGTTACACTGTTTTGATAGAATTGACTATCTCTAACTCTCTCTCTCTCTCTCTCTCTATCAATAGTACATCATATCCTCACTAAAATACTCTCATAATAACTCTCAATAATCCTTATTAGGTCGTGGATGAACCTCCCAAGAGGTATGTCTGATATGAAGAGGCACCAGAGCCACTACAGTGTGTTTTCACAGCTCATTACTATCATGTCACTCAGTCTTCTCTTTAGTCTTCAACTGCTTCTTCCATTTGTTTTAGCTCTTTTGAACTTAGATTCATTCTTTCTAAAAGTTAGAAAACTTTCCCAAAGTCACACATACATTCTACAGAACACTTACATAAGGTCTACAGAATAGTACAGTACAGTACCATAACAACTACAGAACAGCTTTATAGCAGAGACAGAGTAGAGACAGAGGCTCTACAAAAGGTTTATAGAGGGTTACAGAAGGTCATCATAACCTCATAACTCATACTAAAACCATTTCAAACTATAAAAAACTATTCAATAGGCTTCCAAAAGATCTCAATTGTCATCAATCATCAATCCAAGCTTCATACAGAAGAAAATAAGAACAAAAGAGAAGCTATACAGAACCAATCAGAACCTCAACAGAACCTATCAGAACATTACAGAGCTTCATATCTCTACTGAAAATCATCATGAACTTCCAAGACATAATCAATATCATCCAAAACACTCTCAAACACTTCCTTTATCAACCATACATCACTCTAAATCCATCAAAAATCAATCATTCAGTCCTCAAAAACAACAAAAATCAGTAAAAATTTTAGTCTTTTTCCACTCTCAACATATCCCCACACTTAGAAAGGAAGCGTCCTCGCGACCTAAGGAAAATAAGAATATAAGTTCTTTAAAGAGCTCAATTTTATCTTCAATGGGATCTTCAACAATCTCTCCAAACCACGACCCCAACTTATCACCTGTATTTCTAAAAAAAAATACTAAAGGAAAACTTCGTTATTCATTAACTCATCTGATTAATCATTTAAAAATCATAAAAAATTTGTAAAGGATATAAGAGGGTTTTCTTCAGCTTTCCACCATAGGCTTTCCATCCATCATCAATAGTTTGAAAAGAGCTCTCGAACAAATTATTCTCAATCAGCACGAACTCATCACATACAATTATTACAACACACACACAACTAACACTAACACAACCATCTGAATGACACCTCCAAAAAGAGAGATATATATCATTAAGAATCATCCAAAATACATTGCAAAGGCATCAATGAAGGTGATCCCTTTTGAAGGCTTGGTGGTTTCGAAAACGATCCATGGAGAAGGACTCATCTACAAATGTCTTTGGAGGATTTTGAAAGAACTACAGGCAACGTACACATCCTTTTTAGCAAAACAAGGTATCTGCTAGGGAGACATAGGGCATGAAAATAGAGGACATCCAACTGTTGGGAATCAATGTTCACATTGACATTCATACAAAGTTTTGGAATGTCCTTTTGATCATTATGGGAAAATTCCGATGCATGTATGCTAGATACCAAGCAAAATGAGCTGTCAATCTCACTGAAGGATCTAGAGATTGTGAATATTGATGAGCAAAATGAAGGTAATTCTAGTATGCTTGACTAGCAATAGTCCAGTCCCCTGGAATTATTGGCAAGTTAATCTGAGGTCCCGTGAGAGAATCAGACAAGCTCCATCCTCGTCTTCTGGGAATCTGCTGATCAAATCCATTGTACTCACTAACCAACTAAGGGGGTTGAGAAATAGAAGTGGTAGGAGATGGAAGTGGAATAAGTGAAAGTGGATGAAGAGATGGGTAGGAAAAATCATAAAAGGAGGAATAAGATAAAGAAGGAGTGGCTGAAAATTTAAGTGAATCAGTTAGGAAAGGTGTCAATTGATAAACAGGAAAAGTAGAAGGTATATGGATAGATTGTGAAGGGCATAGTGAAGAAGGGGAAAATACTCGATCTTTGATAAAAGAGCAATATGTAAATATTGTTGGTAGTATAATAGGCTAGGAACAAAGGGACCTAAGATAGATTGTCCCTGATAGGCATAAAAAAAGGATGAATCAAATGGATGGTTTTTGGAAAGATAAGCTAGGAGATCCACCCTCAGTTGGTTAGTGCTTTGTACATAAGTAGAAGCTGTGTTCTGACTTTGATTCATGACTACAGAATCAATCATTGAGTGCCATGAATTGTCAAGGAAAGTAGCCACTTTTGAGGAATAACAGTGGAACATCTCATCTATGCACAACTCCAAATAGTTGACATACAAGATAGCTTGCAAAACCACATCCCCCACATACCATGCCATATCTACATCATCTGAAATCAACAAATCACCTCGTAGATACATGTAAGATAGCAACATGGTATCTGTCATCAAAGAATCTTCAAACACCATACGAACCACTTCTGTCAGTAACTCAGGAAACCAAGCCCCACTCCAACCATCCTCTGGAAGAGGAAGATCCATTGTTGAAAGCTTCATATAGAAGGCCAACTTCTACAACTAATAGTGTACAAAGAAAGAATGGTTCGGAGGAACATACTCCTGAAAGTGCTCAAATGTAGACCATGGCAAATCCATCCTAGATTGCAATCGTTCCACTTTATCTTGAAACAATGGACACAATGTGGCCTGTCTCTGGAGAACTACCAAGTCCTGCTTAGAGATAGAAGGAATAATAGGAACATTGGGGCTTGGAGGAATGGACCGTGACTGTACCAGTTGGTCTTGCAACTTTTTAATTTAGGAAGCTTGTGATTCCACTGTATTATGAGCAGTCTGTAAGACTGACAGTTTTGCATCTAAAAGATTCTAAAACTCTTGAGTTTCTTTGGACATCCTCTCTTTCTCCTCTGAGACTCGAGTGACCTCTAACTGAGCTTCTGTTAACTGAATCTTCAAAGAAGATATTTCTTCTCTCTGGGTCTCAATCATTTGGGTTTGCTACTCCATCTACTTAAACAGATCTGCAAGTGTGTCTTTCGAAGAGGCTAACTCTGAGGTTGCCTTATGCAATTGGTCTTTGGACTGCATCAGTTCTTTATAGAAAAAAGCATACAACTGTTGAACACAAGCTGTCACTAAAAGTTCAATCGAACTCTGGATGTCATTACAAAGGAACTGTTCAGTGAAGGGACTGATATGTCCAAAGGACCCTCTCTATGTGCCCTGAATAAATTGTTACATGTGAGGTAAGCAGGGAGGTCACTGCCAGAAGTAGCAGGAATTGTGACTGAAAAAATGACTGAAGGAGTTTTATCTGCCACACGCTTCAAGCCATTCTCCTAAATGACCAGTGGAGGAGGGGAATCAAGATCCTCTATGTCAATAGGTTCTGACTGTGGAGGGGGAGGAACTGGATCAGATGGAGGAGGTGGTAGCACACCCTTCTTAAGGCCTGAGTACATCAAGAAAGCATACAAGTAAGAACCATAGGTGACATTTGTGACATTCCCTCTGGTTACTTTGACAAAATGTTGGTCCATCTTTGTAAGCATGTAAGTACTCCAATCAATAGCCATCCCATTTAACACCATCCTGGAAGACGTGAAGAGTTCTTTGGACAAGTAATGAGATGGTGTTTTGGTAGGCATAAACCGGCAGACTAACTTCCAAAGAGGATCAGTGATCATGGAAAAAGATAATCCTGAAGTGTTTATCACTTTCTTGACATCCAGAATCTCTTTGGTCTGCTTCTGTAACAGCTTGAAAATTTCATCATTGGAGAATTATTGTCTAGTGGTAACAAAGGGCTCTCCTTTGTAGAGAAGAGACAAAGCCTTCCCTAACCCTCGGTGTGTCAACACCATAGAAGCACCATGAACCAAGCCCGACTTCTTGCTGTATGATGCAAGAAACTCATCACATAGGGATGGATCATCTAGAATCAATGGGAATAAAGCAGCCACAAAAGTCGCAAGTCCTACTTTTGCTATAGGCTCAAAAGAAGTAGGGAAGAATAATCCCTACTGATCAACAGGACATACTGGATAGGAGGAGGAGCATGTGGCACCATTCAGATGGAAAACACACACACCACAAATATAGACAATAAAAAATAATGCCTGCAAAACAACCAAAATAGCTATAAAAAAGAAATCAATCAAAAGAAGGACACGCACATATAAGTAACTAACCAATTTACCACCCCAAACAACCCACATCCTAGAAAAAATTTGGCATGACCTCTATACATATGCGACTGAAAACTTCATGCAATGCAACAAGTAGGCATCCAAAACCCTCTATCAGGCACAAAAGAAAGAAAAACTATAAACTGTACCCGTAATCATAACACATAAGCAAACCATAATACCATAAAAATCTAATCAGGACCTGACCATAACCTTGACCAACAATTTTAACTAAGAGGACTTTACGCGTCCATCCCACGAAGCGTGTTTATTAAAAAGGGGGAAAAAAGTGTAGTGAGGGGAAATGGTTTTAATGAAGGATTCATTTTAAGAAATTATTAACAATGGGTGACTTTTTATTAGGTTATAAACCTTAATAAGAAAACAGTGGTTTCTTCTTAAAATGTTAATTACAATTTATTAGGGTGAAGCCGTGCTTTAGCGAAACCTGGACTACGATTCCTAGACTGGGGTCTCTAAATGCAAATTCATTAAATGCCAAGACTACATGCTTTCCATTCCTGCAATCTAGACACAAACACAGTTTCCCCCTTTCTTAGAGGCATAATTATCTCCCTAGAGGCACTACCATAGCCTCCACTTACAGCAATGCTATCTAAAAACCCTTAAATTTTTGTGCATTAGGTGGCATGGGATTATCCCGCAGCCTATCCCAATTGCGGGGATGATTCACACAAACAGTGAGAAACTGTACTATCTTTGTATTATCTTTACTCCGAACCCGAGCATATGAAGAACCATAATCTAAGGCTTTTGTTTCCATCCTTGATTTTGAAATATAGGGCTACCCCAAAATCACCGGATAACTACATGAATCCTGCACAAAAAATGATATTCATCCCTAACATCTCCAATAGTCATAAAGATCCCCTGATGAATTGTTTGTTGGCCGTATGCGCCATCTCGAATCGACATCAATCGGCCAATGTCCATTCTCATACAAGCTATGTGCCATAACATTCATTTCGGAACCATGATCCAAGAGAGCTATGCAAGTCGTCTCTCTTTCTCCCACTTTAACAATTGTCTTTGTTATAGCACGAGCCCAATGCATTCGTGGAATAATGATTGCTTGGAATAAGAGCATCTTCTTCTTCATGTACTTGTTGATGGACATTCCCATTATACATAGCCTTCTCTCTATGCTTACTGCTGCCCATAAGACCAATTTCAGCCCCACAAGCTTACTGTCTACACTCCCATTTAACCCATTTTCAACATCAACTTGCTCCAAATCAACATTACATGCACCATCATATTCCCTTTGAAGTTGTTTCTCTATGTCTTTGTCAACTTGAATCAATGCTTGCAAAACTTCACCATCAAAATATCTTTTTCGTTTCAGCATATCAATGATTGCATCATGAAATTCACATTTCACGATTCCAAGAACTTCTCCAAGTGTGAATTCCACTCTACTACCAAGTATGCAGTCTCAAGATCCAATTGCAGCTTGTAACCGGGCCTACTGGCTCCTTTTCTTCCCTTCTCGTTTCTTCTCCTGAGATGCATCCTCCATGATATATTTAGGTATGACTTTTTTAGCCTCTTTCTGCTACGATACTTTTTTAACCGGGCCTACTTGCTCCTTTTCTTCCCTTCTTGTTTCTTCTTCTGAGATGCATCCTCCATGATATAGTTAGGTATGACTTTTTTAGCCTCTTTCTGCTTCTTCATTTTACTTCGTGTTATGCGTTTAGATGGACTTGAAGAGGAAGGACTAGCAGTGTCCTCTTCTCTTCTTCTCTTTTCTTCCAGAAGATCTTCTTGATTATGAGCTTCAGCCAAATAAGCATAGGTTGAAAATGAATCCATTGGTGCACTCCATCCTGTTCTCCCTCATATACTCTGACTTGCATCAACCAATTCAAACTTTACTGTTTTGCCTTTTTTCATGTAATATAATGCCTATATCCAAACGTGACATTTTGCTTCAGCCATGCCTCCATTACGAGCTTCTTTGGTCCTTTCAATTCTCAATCCATATGTGGCTGCATCTATCGCAACAAATGTTGTCCTTGCTACCATCTCTTCCAACCTCTTCTGCATGCCACAATTTCCAAAATTTGGCTCTATTGGAAGACCAGTTTTTGTTGCATGTATTTTTCCATATTTCCAAAAGACTAACCTTTTTGCTTCTGCTTCACAGTCGATTGTATAGTCTTACTTTTCATGTTGTAAACTGTCACACCAAAATGCATCTCCTCTTGTATCCTTCTTTGTACGGTCTTTGGGCTTTTGCGCGTGACCCTTCTCTTCTACCTTAACATCCAACTTTTTGGCCTTTGCATAGATTTCTATCAAATTTAGCCTCAAATCATGCATGCCTTTGATTAATTCATCTACAACACCACCTTTAAGAGCCGGACCAACAAGTATAGCCGGTTGTTTTGCCATAGCCACATTCACCTTAGCTACTATTTTAGCCCCCTTCTGTAAGTACTAGCAGGTGTGGTGTCTGTATCTCATTTTAATTTCATTCCTCTATCTTTACAAGATACCTCAATTACATTAGCCCAATTTGATTTCAGCCCCGTTTTAGAAGAGGCATCTTCTAAATGATCAGCCAGCTTCTTCAGCAAGACAGGATCTGTTGCCTTCAAAAACAAATAAAAAATTTGACTCTCCAATGATTGCTACTCATTGGCATCCAACTGCACATACCAACTTTCTAATTTATAGAGCAAAGCTATAGCAGCCAACCCTTTATTGGGCTTTTCAATCCAATATGTAAATGTCTTTTTAGTTACCAATCCCGCATCTTCCAAGAAAAACTCTTCTTTCAAATTTTTCTTAAAAGCTGTCCAATCAACATCTCTTCTATGTAACTCATCAATCTGATCATGCAATGCATGTATGGCCAAACGGGAGAAATACGGACTCCATGCATATTGCGGTACCAGAGGTGGTACCCCATGAAACAACATGTTTTCTTCATATAACTGGATGAAGGCCGAAAAATTTTGACCCTTAAACTGCTTCAATTCCTGTCCCACTTCCTGCAATGCATTCACAACTAAGGAATCAATTCTTTATGCTTTCTGCCGAGTTTGAATATGCTATTGTAACAACAATTGTTGATGTTGTTGTTATTGCAACAAAGCAATCATTTGTTGTTGTAAAGCAACACCACCACTTGAACCTGCAGAATCCCCCATCTTTACACACCTACTGCTGACCTTCACATCGGGTTCACCACCACTGTGTTGGAGCATTTGGGGTCGAAAGTCTACCACGGGGCTAAGAGACAATAGGGTGAAGGGAGATTCAAGGAGAGCAACTCATGAAAGATAAGATGTAGAAGAATACTCGTAGAGGTGAAGCTTATCAATTTATTTCTACATCTTGAGAAGATAAATCCCTTGTAGACCAAAAATGTGCATCACACAGTAGCTTCTTCTTTGCTGCCAAAACCACCAATCTCATGCTTCTATTGGCTTCGAAAGGGGGGTTAAATACTAGGACACCTGGTCAGAATTCTCCCAAATCACTCCTTCTCTCAGTAGTTCGGAGTGCTGTTTGTTGCCTCCTGGAAATTGCGACCGTGCATTGCGAGATTTCGCCAATCCTTCTTTTTGCATAAAATCCCTAAAAAATGGTTGAAACCCTTGTACTTTTTTATTTGTCATCTGATTCTAGAAGTCATCTACAAATTTTGGATATTTACAAGAAATAATATCAAAAATAGGCTAAACTTGTCCAAAAATCTAGTATTTTTGAATCATCCACACTAGATCAATAAGAAAGCCGAATGACGATGCACTCTAGAGTTTTGCACACTGTGTTTGCATAGCGGCACGACATTGCCTAGCATTCTTGTGATCCAATGGAAATGATACCCATCAAGAAAAAAAAAAGATATTTGGGGTTATACTGGGAAAAAAGAGAAGTAGCTCTCCCTCACAATCTCATGGAGGTACTTTCCCTTTTGATTTAGAACCCACATTATGTATTATTCAAATATATATATATAAAGGAGCATTCATTTGAAACGACTTTGGGTTGATTTTGGAAGAAGAAAAGCCAAGACATGGCAATCAATGATATATAGTCAAAATAGGGTAGATTTAATCACTCAAGATGGTTTACAATGGCATCTTTCAAACAAGCATTATGATCACCATATATGGACATCACTCACCTAGGATAGCTTGATATGGATCTCTGTTTTGGACCAATTGGCTAAGTTATCCATATCTAATTCCACTGATTATCAGATTTGATTTTTTCTCATATTTCAATTTTTTTTGGAGCTATTAAGATTTTGGATAATCAAGAGATATATTGCCATTTTACTATTCAATTGTCCATACTATGGCATGCATTCTTCAATAGCAAGGAGTAAGGGGAAAGATTATGGGGTTGATCACATTAATGAGTATATGCAACTATGTTATGCAAAGCCTAATCCCACAATGAAGCCATGGATCAACATTTAGAAGATATTGAGAAGAGCATCTCAAATGATGAAGTTGGTTCCTATAATGTGCTAATTGTACAACATCATATGGCTAATATAAAGACATTGAAGGATGTATCTCAAGGATCTAATGATTATCTCTAGCTTTCTCATGATGTGTAAGCTATGTACTACTTAGCCCACAAATGACCCTACTTTTATGAAGCTATCTAATTAGTATCTATCTATGAGGTTTGGAAACCTTCTAAAGAAAGAGATACACATCAACAAATAGTTTTACATTTGAAGTATGATTATGAGGGGTAGACCATAATTTCTCCAAAGAATCAAGAGTATTGTGAATATTCTCAGTCCCTTGATAAAGAAGAAGAGCCCCATGGGTGTGGTCTATTTTACAAGACATTTTATTATGAAGCCACTAATATACCTTGTAGAGTGGAGATTCATGATTGCCCCATTCATAAGGATGATGGAAAATTTCACCATGACAAAGTAAATTAGCAATGCCATTATTCTCTTCATGAAGGAGACAGAGATAGAAGATATCAAGATAAGCCCTTTTATGGCCATCATTATTATAGGCAACATTCTTTTGGAGAACATTCCTATGGAAAACACTCTTATGGAAATAATTTTCATGTACAACACTCATTTAGACAATCTTATTGTGCTAGGCAACATTCTTATGACAAAGAGTATAAAAGACAAGATCATTATGACCAACTTCAAGGGAGAGAATCCATTGCCCCCATTGATCTAGAGGAATGGATTATCAAGTTAAAAACATATTTTATCCCCTCTATCGAGGAATAATAAATCAAATATATATTATATAGCCTTTGTTAACCTCAGTAAAAGAAGAAAGTGGAAAAATTGGAAAAGCACAAGTTGGGTCACTTAAAAGAGATAGCCCAGAAGGAAATCAGACACAATGGAAGAAGCAAGAAGGGAAATGGCTCAAAGTGCAAGGGTGGCCTCAAAAGCCAAGTCAAAGGTAGAAGCACATTTTTAAAATGCAAAGGCATCACCAATATTTTGTAAAAGAGCACCAGGCTCCCTCCTGTGCAAATTGTAAAGGGTAGAAGTGCATGGGCAAGGAGAAAAAGCAACTAGAAGGGAATGGGAAAAGAGGACCTTGCCATGATGGCATGTAAAAAAAGGGATGGGTGCCCAAAGGGATGAGAGCTTTGTCAAAAAGTGAATGAGAAGTTCATTCTTTGGTGTGTGGCAAAGTGGACTCTTCTTCTTCTCTCCTTCTCTTCTCTTACTTACTTGTGAGTGCTTGAGGGAGGGAGTGTGAGTGAGTGAGGGAGTGAGTGTGTGAGGGTGAGGGATCTTGGAGGTGAAGCCCTCTACCATCTCCTCTCTTCTTCTTCTTCTCTTCTCTTCGCGCATGGCTATGGAGGATGGAGCTTGGAGGAAGAGGTTTGAGGATGCTTGAGCTTGCATCACAAATCCTGGAGCTATTGGAGTGCTTTTTCTTCTCTTCTTCTTCTTCTCTTCTCTTTGTACATGGCTATGGAGGATGGAGCTTGGAGGAAGAGGTTTGAGGATGCTTGAGCTTGCATCACAAATCCTGGAGCTATTGGAGTGCTTGAGAGAGGAAGAAACTCAATTGGGCATCAAGATAAGCATACTACACTCGTAGAGAGGGATAGCACATCAGCTATGTGAGAGGTAGCCAAGTGCTCGCTTGAAATGCTTGAAGGAATAAGCAGTCCATGGGTCTTGCGGTTGAGCGTGAGCTTCCATTACATTTTGGTTCCATTATCAGGACAAACGGATTCAAGCTTGAGCGCTTGTGCACTTCGAATTGAGCGTCGAAGTAGGGTTCACCCTTGAATCGGTGCTCTTTGTATGTAGGAGATTTTGGAGTTTAATCATTAAAACAAGTAAGTATTTTGTGTTGTTGATGATTAGGCAAGTAGGAGGGAGAATTTTAGTTTTATGTTTTGAATTTTTGTTGCATTTAGAGCAGATTAGGACCAATAACTTGCAGGGAAACGGTAGGGTTTTGCTGATGTGAAATAGGCCCAAACACGGCACAAATCAGGGAAAAAGAGTGTTGGAAGGATTTACGTCACTAGGAGAATGATTGGAAAGGTCGAGCCAAGGAAGAGTTTATAACCCAAGAGGCCAAGGAAGTGCTCATTTTTGCACTCCAATGAGAGAGAGAGAGAGCTTGAGAGAGAGAGAGAGAGTTGCAGGACAAATCGAGCATGCAGTCCAGGTAGTTCTAGGCCTTCCTCATGTTCTAATTAGTAGTTTTGAAGGGTTATAGGTTAGGCGACGAACCCTGGGGATCTCGAGCATTGATCGCACCAGCATTCAGGGTTACGCCCATCGCAGTCAGCATTCGACTCCCAAAGTTGCGACCAGTCAGACCGATAGTCCGAATCGGCAGATCACCCGAGTCGGTCAGTCGGGCCAAGACCATCGAATCGTTGCCATTCGGATGACCTCGTGTCCAATCGGACAATCCCACCTAGACTTGCCATTTGGATCACTCGTGGCCATTCGGACACACTCAATTAGACTCGCACTGTTCGACTCATAGAATTGGACCAGTTGGACCAATTGACTCAGACAATCATGGTCAAGATCAACTGCAGTCGTGGACCATCAGAGTAGGATCGTATGAATTTGGAAATCGGACCAATAGGGTAGAACACAAATAGGGCAAATTCACTAGCCTTTGACCGGAACCAGCCAGAATCGACCCTGAAATCCCCCAAGATAAATAGCCCGTGGCTTACAGAAGCCAAGAACACGGGAAATCATGACCCATAGTCTAGGGGTAGCCCTAGTATCCTAAATGAGGGCCCAACCCCACTTGGACTGGAAATAAACTCATAGACCATAAAAACAAGCACAAAGGTCAAATTGAAAATAGAGAGT